>NW_020837959.1:33310789-33470413 GCF_003676395.1 Aethalodelphis obliquidens | reverse complement strand
TTTATTTATTTATTTATTTATTTATTTATTTATTTATTTATTTATTTGCGGTATGTGGACCTCTCACTGTTGTGGCCTCTCCCGTTTGCGGAGCACAGGCTCCGGACGCGCAGGCTCAACGGCCATGGCTCACGGGCCCAGCCGCTTCGCGGCATGTGGGATCTTCCCGGACCGGGGCACGTACCCGTGTCCCCTGCATCGGCAGGCGGACTGTCAACCACTGCGCCACCAGGGAACCCCAGCTAATCATATTATTGAATCACTTTTTATAAGACCTATGACAATGAAACAATGATAAAGTCCTTGGTTGAACATTGCCAGTTGTTAAGTCTTTATACTGATATTTTTGCCATTTTGTAAAGACAATTTAGCTGACAATAGTTCTTTGGGGTATTCAAATATATTGCGTTGTAAGACTATGTTATTAAAATCTATCCCTGGAAGAGAATTTTGAGAAAAAGATATATTGCCTTTCAATTTAAAAATTGGTTTTAATTTTAGAAATACTGAAAGAGATGAAAAAAGTAAAACAAATTATGAAAATTTTAAATCAGTTTACTTTTTCAAATATTTATACCCCACTTTCTAACATTTACTATTTACGTGTTAAATTGTTCCACCAAAAGCAATCTAGAGGGGTGTCTCCAACACCAACACAAAGTAATTGGAAAAGCTTTACCAAAATAAAAACTAAGAAGTCTGTCCTTCACAGTACTTAATTATGAAAAGCTTACACTACCGACGAAAGATGAGATTTTGGGAAAACCTGAAAGGAAAAGAAAATCTCTAATATGTTCATAAGCTTAAAGATTTCTAGTATATAGTAAGCATTCAGTAAATACCAATTGACTTCCTTCTCCTTCCCATTATTGACTGAATCATGAGGATAATAATAACTTTAGGAAAAAATGCTTTTGTCTTAATAATCCATGACAGTAGCCCTAATTATCTCTTCCACTTTGTATTTGCTTTAGTACCTCAAAATAATTGGGATATATGTGATGGTAGCAAGTTATATATTAATATATTTCTCAATTAATTTTATTTTGGGGGTGTCAAATGGAATTTACAAGCCTCTGCCTAATTTCAAATAATATGATGCACTTTCCTATATATCAGGTATATTATATTCAGAAAAATTAATGGCAAGTGAATCCAAAAAACACTGGGAGACATTTTTACCCTATTAGAAACAACATATTTTGAGTTTACCTACTTTGATGAGTAAACTACTGTTTTTAGAGCAACTAGTCAGAAAAGGTGTTTGAAACATTTTTTTTTTGGAAAAATACAAAAAGCGATACAGTAACTTTTTTTTTAATGGTTAGGAGAATCGGAGAATATAATGGAAACTCTGAGTCACAGAAAAGCCCTTCAAAGCATATTTCAGAAGACTTTTTTTTCTGTCTTTTCCACTAATTGCAGTTAGAGCAATTTTTATTCCATTTCCCTCATCAGACTATTTGTAGGTCAGCATCCAAAGGAATAAAAGAAAGTCTCATATGTAATTCCTTTTATTTCAAACTAAAAATTATCATGAGAAAAGAAAAAGACATAAAATAGTAAAACAAAGTCAAGAGAAAACTCCAAGCTTGACCATTACTTGTTTGCCTATTTTTCTCAGTGCTTCAAATTAGGCTTAAGCACTATGATATTGAAATCATTATTAAAACTTGGAGATTTGGCATTAACAGATATACACTACTATATTTAAAATAGATAAACAACAAGGACCTACTCTATAGCACAGAGAACTATATTCAATATCTTGTATAATGGAAAAGAATCTGAAAAATAATATGTATATATACAACTGAATCACTTTCCTGTACACCTGAAACATTGTAAATCAACTATACTTAAATAAAAAAAGAAAAAAAAAACTTGACCACAGTTATTTCAAGACCATATTAAATTCGAATATGCCACTTTAAGTAATCTCATTAAAATTAGTTTAAGGGTCTTTCCAACACTTTTTTCAACATTTTATACAAGAACCCCTTCTCTCTCTCTCTTCCCACCCCACCCCCACTTGCATAGAAAGAAAGACTCACATAAACACACTAGAAGCTTGGTCAGGAAATTAGACATCTTATCTTCAGGTTTGCTCAATAAGGACCAATAACCTGGGCCTGCGGCACTCTTCATGATAACTGCCTTTACAAAATGAAATTTTGACTTCTTCACAGCTTAGCTACAAGAAGACAGTATCAGTGGACCTGCATTTCTGTGCAATATGAGGGGTAGTAAAAGATTTCAGCATCTGACAGGGGAAAAATGAAGAGCTGATAAAAAAATCTTTGAAATGTTCTCTCAGTGAGAGGCAACATATTTTATGTGGATTTACATTTTTATTATTGTTGACTTTCTTGATAGACAGAAGGTATACTAAACAGGGAACACATAAAATGATGGAAAAATACAAACATCAATAGCAACAAGGAAAGGACCAGAATCTTTCAAGAAATATTTATTTGTTTTTAAGATCTAATTATCCTTGATATCTTAACTGTGTGCTTACTTTGTTGATGGATTTGGAATCATTGAGTAATATTTATTACCTTAATAATATCTACACAAATCATAAAGAAAAGGAAAAAAATTCTTGAATTATATATTGACATTTTACTTCTAAAATTAACCAAAATATCAACATCAGATCTTTTAGCTTCTAAAGGGTAAACGATATTTTGATGGTTTCCAAAGTCAGGAATTGCACCTATGTAGAATGAAAAGAAATAAACAGCATCTAGATTTTACAATAAAATATTCTAAATCTTAGATTAGGAAAAAGAAAAACTTCTAAAAGAGCCGGAGGATGATGAAGTAATATTGATGATGATAAAAACTGTAAATTCCATTGTTATATAATGTCATGAAATATTAAAGTTACAACCCATACTTTTAATAGTGTATACATACTATTTGAAAGGGGAAAAAGTTTAAATTTATCACTTAAATGAACCCACTAAAATAAAATTGTGCCTTTACTTTGTTTCTGTCTGTAAGTTTTCCAAAACAAATAAACCTGCTGAAATTCTAGATAAATTATCTAGATACGTTATAGATAATTTTCTTTTCCTCTAAAAGAGGTGAGAGGACTTCCCTGGTGGCGCAGTGCTTGAGAGTCCGCCTGCCGATGCAGGGGACACGGGTTCGTGCCCCGGTCCGGGAAGATCCCACACGCCGCGGAGCAGCTGGGCCCGTGAGCCATGGCCGCTGAGCCTGCGCGTCCAGAGCCTGTGCTCCACAACGGGAGAGGCCACAACAGTGAGAGGCCCGCATACCGCAAAAAATAAAATAAAATAAAATAAAAGAGGTGAGAACAACAAGCTAAAAGAAAAGGGACAAGAAAACTTTGACATCTTAACTCCAAGAACAATACTTAACATATTAGAGCATCTGTATGTTTCTTAAAATTATTGTAGTAAGTATAAAATATTTTATGTAATTTAATTTTATAATGCAGAACAATGATCTTTAGAAAACCAAGCTTAATATTATCAATATATTAGTATCTTGTTATGTCATAATATTGTACAATGCAAAATTCTGATTAAAATTTGGTGTAAGAGGGCTTCCCTGGTGGCGCAGTGGTTGAGAGTCCGCCTGCTGATGCAGGGGATACGGGTTCGTGCCCCGGTCCGAGAAGATCCCACATGCCACGGAGCGGCTGGGCCCGTGAGCCACGGCCGCTGAGCCTGCGCGTCCGGAGCCTGGGCTCCGCAACGGCAGTAGGCCACAACAGAGAGAGGCCCGCGTGAGGCAAAAAAAAAAAAAAATTTGGTGTAAGAAAACCTTAAAGACATTTTCTTCTAGACATTGATTATATTTTTAGATGTTATAGACATAATAATGGGCATCTATCATGGAAATTTTCTTTACAAAATTAAAACTCCCAAATGGTTGGTACCATGCTTAAGAACTTACAAATAACATATTACTAAGATTTTTTACTATGATTTGGAAAATTTTTATTAAGTAACCAATCAATAATAAAGTAGTGAAAATGATTATCAAATTTTGGTCATGAAAAAATGAGACAGTCTCAGAAAACTTGATATGGAAAGTAACAATACATTTGCTTTATTTTATAGACATGGTAAGTTCCTTAACAGGTTCTGTGGATTACAAAACGCTAAAACTAATTCAGATGAATTTTTCCCAAGTCAGCGCTTTGATGCTGAGTATATTTTGCTTTAAAATATTTGCTATGAACACTTAAATGGCTTGGTTTGCACTTTATTTACTTTATTGAAGTCAAGATTGCCAATCTTCACTTTTGATAACTTCCCAAAATACATTAAACCTTAATAAAATCTTATGGCAACTGAAAATATTTGTATAAATATTTTGAAGATTCAATAATAATCTAAAGAAGTCTTTAAAAGTGTCAAACAATGGTTTAACATTTTCTCCCAAGTTGGCTAGAGGGAAAAGATGCATTTAAATGTACACATTTTAGTTTGTTGGAGAGTTTCTTTATAAAATAATGAGTGAAAATTCTGCACCAAAATTAGAGTTGAAAATGGTTAAACATGGTCGTTAAAGTATTTTTCCTTGAGTGACTAATGCCCATATTTGTTTTATTTGATAAAGAATTTTATTTACTCTCATTTTAAGGGTAAATGATTAAGGGGAATGTATTGATTTGATCCTCCTAAACTATATTCTAGTGAAAATTTAACAAATATAGATGTAACTAAAGTTAACATTCCGTAAAAAAAAAAAAAAAGAAAAGAAAACAGTGTAAGTGATAGTCTAAGTTAAATGGTTTTTAAAATTAGTAAATTTACTAAAAAAGTCGATTTAAAACACTTTAAATATTTTTAGCAGGCGAATCCTTTTTTAAGTGAAATTTTATCCCTAAAGTTCTAGGCAGAGCTACTTTGGTTAAAGGATTAGTCCATGGAATGCTGTGATCTCATCTCACCTCATTCTTGAGACATCCTCTCCTCTCAAAACCTTAGGGCTTAATGTAAAATACTTAGAAAACTACTGACAGGCAGTGTGCTGTGGGAAACAGAGCATATGGGAGAAGAAAGATATTTATCAATCAATTTCTTGACTGCATTTTCTACCAAGTGGCTATGAATATAAGTATTTTAACTTTGTTGTAATTGTATGACAAATGTCATTCCTCAAATCCAAGCTTAAGCATGATATGGAATGCATTCACTTAACAAATACTTTGAGTGTTTTGTCTGTATGGGCACTCAACTGCATGATGGGTTGAAAGTGGTAACCCTCATGGACTTCACAAAAGGCTCACACCTCAATGTAAGAGACTCTGATTTCTCTTTTGCTATCATGCTCTCCATTATTAAATCTCCAAGCAAACCCATTCAGCACCACTCCAAGCAATCCATTTCTCTCCATTTTAATTGCCAACACCTTAGTCAAAGTCACCAGCATTTCTCACCTACACTCTTTAACAGCCACTTAACTAGTTTCTTCTTCAGTTTTAGTCCTCCCACCCCATTATATATTTGCAGCACAAAAGCCACTTAAAATTATGTCATTCCCCTGCTTAAAATGCTCAATGGGTGCTTAAGAAATACAAACTTCTTATCACAGAGTACAAATGATCTGGTACCTCCCTACCTTCCGGACTCCTTACCATGTTTTCCACCTTAATCTTTATGTGCCAGCCACCAGGTTTCATGAAGGCTCTTTCCGCTCAGGGCCATGGACCTGCTTGTCCCTTTGCCTAAAATAACTCCCCTCCCATCTCTGGACTTTCCCTGGCTGCCAGGCATTGTCTTGTCATTCAGACATCAGTTCAAATAGTACCCCAGAGAGGCCTCTTGGGGTCATCTTTACTCATAATGCCCCGCCCTGTTCTTATCACATGACCCCATTTTGTATTGCTCATAGCACAAAATACCATTTGATATTCCTTCATATGTTCGCTTCCCTAGTAGTTGTTCGCTTGTTTATAGTTGACCTCTGATGAGAAGATAAAGTCCACATTTACAGAGGCTTTTTTTTTTTTTTTTTTTTACATCTTATTCAGCACTGTGCCCCCAGGAGCTATCCCAGTGCTTGGTCCTCAGGCTTCAATGAGACCCATGTCAACTATTTCTTAGATGAAAAACCTTCTTCATATGCACTAAATTTCTTTCACTGTGCTTAAGGGTACTCTAACTCAGTGTGCCCTCCCCAACCTGCCTCCCTTCCATAATCAGGAAATCCTTATATACAAACTACTATACTATATATAACATAGACAACTAATAAGGATACTGTATAGCACAGGGAACTCTACTCAGTACTCTGTAATGACCTATAGGGGGAAAGACTCTAAAAAAAAAAAAAGTGGATATATGTATATATATAACTGATTCACTTTTCTGTACACCTGAAACTAGCACAACATTGTAAATTAACTATATTCCAATTTAAAAAAAAACACACACAAAGTAATAAGACCATTTCAACTCCCCTGATTTTAGAGATAAGAAAGAAAAAAAAAATTCCCTTTCCCTAATTTTTTCCTAAGTACCCTTTAAAAAAATATTTGCAAATGGTTCTGAAGAACCTAGGGGCACGACAGGAATAAAGACGCAGATGTAAAGAATGGACTTGAGGTCACGGGGAGGGGGAAGGGTAAGCTGGGACCAAGTGAGAGAGTAGCATTGACATGTATACACTACCAAACGTAAAATAGATAGCTAGTGGGAAGCAGCCACATGGCACAGAGAGATCAGCTCGGTGCTTTGTGACCACCTAGAGGAGTGGGATAGGGAGGGTGGGAGGGAGATGCAAGAGGGAGGAGATATGGGGATATATGTATATGCATAGCTGATTCACTTTGTTATACAGCAGAAACTAACACACCATTGTCAAGCAATTATACTCCAATAAAGATGTTAAAAAACAAAAAATGAATAGTTGTTGGTAAAAATAAAGGGGAAAAAGGAGAGGAGGGTGAAGGAAAGAAATTTCAGGAATGTCTATGTTGTTACAATGTCTGCTTCTAAGGAGAGATACAACAAAGCCTTCAATGGCTCCTTCATACTTAATCATTCCTTCTTTGATGCCACCTTGGATATACTGTAGTTGTTAGATTTATCACACTATAATTTTGTCTCATGTTTGTTTTCCTTATTAGAAATTGTGCCCCTTGTGATGCCCTGTTCCTCTTTGTACCTCCAGTATCTGGTATGATGCCTGATGCAGAGTAGCTGCTCAATACATATTTGCCATTTTCTAGAAATGTACAGAAAATGCATATATTTGTGTATATGTATGTATATTTATATATTTCCATCAAACTCTTCCTACTGAAATCATAAATACATGAGTGATACTAGCGTTTTCCCTAAATATACCCCACAAGAATCCAAATCATTTTATGCATTGGATATGCCAGCTTCTGAATTTTCATTGAACCCTTTCCTACTTCTCTAGACCTGCAAACATAACCACCCATCAACTGGATGTCAGGGTACACTATTGTTTGACCTTTAAAGATAGGTGACCCACCCAAGGCCACTGCTTTTAGATACTTCACATTGATTGTTTCTCAAGGCTAGAGTATAGAAGGAATTAAAATAATACTAAGGTTAAAAATCTAATTATTTGAACTTTTAAGATAAAATACCTGAAGCTATCATCAATTTCATCATTTTATTAGGAAGGAGATAAGTGTAGTTCTATGAGTTTTTGTTTGTTTGTGTTGTTGTTCTGTTTGTTTTCCTCCAAGGAGAATTACTTTATGCAAAACTGATTTTGTCTGCAGTGTTTGAAGAGGCAGGAGTGACAAAAGAAACTTTGGAAGGTCCTCCCTACCTATATAAGAATTCTGAGCAAGGAAAGGGATTAGAGAGAACACAGATAAGAGACTGTGAACTTGGAAGGAAACGCTGACACTCCACTTACACAGAATCATGTAATTCCTGTAGTAAGTTAGATATTTCAATACTACATTTGAAGTGACTAACGAACGTTGGGATTTAGTTTGAATTGTATAGAGTGAATGTATTTCTCACTAGTACATTTTACTCCTCTGAAGATATTAAATAAGAACCATGTAATTAATTCCATGAGACCATAAGACGCAGCCATAAACTCTACAGTGGCTAAAGAAGACTCTAATATCCAAAAATGAGGGAATGAGGCTCCTGAAGATCTAAAAAGAGAGGCGGGACCCATGAAAATAGGTCCTGAAGAACTGGGATAATGTGCTGGCTTTCTTTAACACTACATCTGTGGGAAAAAAAAAAGAAACCTCAAGTGATAAGAAAATCAGCAGTCTGAAATAAACAAACTTTCACATGAATTTCCCCAGAGAAAATTACTGGGGAAAAATCAACCTACAGCTGAAAATCAACCTGCAGAAGTTTCTGAAGATTTTTAGAAACTGCAAGCTATATCACAAATTTAGTTTAAAAAGAAAAATCTTTAAGATTGACTGAAGTTTCAAGTGTTAGGCACCTTTCTTGCCTAAGGAAGTCTACTTTTATTTTGTTTTAAATCAAGATTTCAGCATCAAGTTAAACATGTATTTGTTGCATTTCAATTTTGTTTAATCTTTCCTGTCCTTTTTAAAGGAAGACCAACTAGGAGGTGAAAGACTTGTACACTGAAAACTATAAGGCATGGATGAAAGAAACTTAAGAAGATACAAAAAAATGGAAAGACATTTCATGCTCATGGATTAGAAAAATGAATATTGTTAAAATGTCAATACTACCCAAAACAATCTATAGATTCAATGTAATCCCTATCAATATGGCAATGGCATATTTCACAGAACTAGAATAAGTAATTCTAAAATTTGTATGGAACCAACAGAGACCTTGAATAGCCAAAACAATACTGAGAAAGAAGAACAAAGTTGGAGGTATCATGGTCCCTGATGTCAAACTACTACAAAACTAACCTCATCAAAACAGTATGATACTGACACAGAGACAGATATCTCACACCTGTTAGAATGGCTATTATCAAAAAGACAAGGAATAACACGTGTTGGGGAAGATGTGGAGAAAAAGGGACTCTCGTACACTGCTGGGGGGACTGTAAATTGGTGCAGCCACTGTGGAAAACAGTATGGAGTTTCCTCAAAAAATTAAGAATAAAACTACCATATAATTCAGCTTTTCCACTTCTGGATATTTATCCAAAGAACATGAAAACATTAATTTGAAAAGATATATACATTCCTATGTTTACTGAAGCATTATGTACAATAGGCAAGATATATATGGAAACAATCTAGGTGTCTGTCAATAGGTGAATGGATAAAGAAAGAGTGGTATATATGTAATACAATGGAATACTACTCAGCCATAAACTGAAATACTGTTCAGCCATTTGCAATAACACAGATGGACCTAGAGGTTATTACACTAAACAAAGTAAATCAGACAAAGAAAGACAAATGTCTTATGATCTCTCTCATAAGGAGAATCTAAAAAAAAATTTTGTAACTAAAACAAAACCAACCAACAAACAAAATGAAACAAAAGTGAACTCATAGATGCAGAAAACAGATCAGAGGGGAAGGGGGTTGGGTGTGGGCAAAATGGTTGAAGAGGTCAACTGTATGGTGATGGATAAGAGCTAGACTTCTGGTGATCGCTTTGTAGTATATACAGATGTTGAATTATAATGCTGTACATCTGAAATGTATATGATTAAAAAAATTAATAAAATAAAAGGAAGGACTAACATTGTTAACAGTGTAATTAAAAAGTTTAAATCATTTTAGAAAGTAAGTATTTATATTTACCATCACACTATAATTCATTTCTCTTTCTTCAAGACTGCACAGTTGATTATATTTTATTTTGTAATTACTGAATAGAGTCAAAATATTTAATATTTATATGTTAGAGTGCAAATGTAGCTAAAACTGTTATGGTTCTACTATATTCACAGAGCTCTATTTGTTAAGAGAAAAACAATGGTGGAAATCACTTTCTTATTTACTGTTCTATAAAAGCATTCTCACACTGGGTCTAGCTGCTATTATTTATTTTTTTTTAGTCAACTCCTGGTTTCCTCCTGCCTCTGGAACTTGCATGTTCTATGGTCTGTAGTGATATTCATTGATGGGTGCTCCTGATATTCAGAAAAATGCTCTTCTTAGCCTCTTTCCCATAAAGTTCAGCAGTGACACCAGAGATTAGGTTTTGTGTGCTTTTCAGTTACGGATTATAAGAAACATCTCCTTCAAAAGACTCACTAGAAGAAAAAAAAATCTCTGAGAGATAACTTCCAAATTAACTGTTCGATTCCCAACTATGAATCTATATCATGTTAAGCTAACAGGAGCCTACAACTTGCAATATTTTCATGAGCTCTTTGAAAATCTTAATGACAGGAAACTCTATCAATATGAGAATTTACGATGATATAAGTAATCTACATGCATACATTCCTCATGTTTTGATTTCCTAAATAAAGCTTACATTTCTTTCTAATTCTTTCAAGACATTATCTTCTACGTATTCTATTTTATTTTTTAATGAATTGAACTTGGACAAAATAGAAAAAGAAAAATCACAGCAAACTTGAATTCTTTACCATGCATTTTTCAACGCAATGAGAGCTAAAAATGTTATGAAAATTCTACAGTTAATCAATGCATTTAAAAAGAAAGCATCAAAATAAGTTAGAACTGGAAAAGAAAGGGCATTAAAAAACTGTAGTTATGGGAGAACTGAATCTATTTTCAAGAGTTTCTTCTATTTTTTAGTTTGTTTTAAAATATGGAAAATAAAATAAACTTGATTTAAAAGATGATATTCTTTATCATATCATAAAATATTAGAAAGTTCTTTTCAGTATCAACAAAATAAATCACCAATAGTATAAGATAAGCTTTATGAATTTCTACTTCCATGTCACTTATTCTATATTATATAGCAAATGCTTATTTATAACATGAATTCACAAGACAATATAATTAGAAAATATTTCCAATTAGATTCAGTATTATGGCCCTAAAAAGGATGCATTTATGTTAATATAAAAGTATACCTGCTACATTTTATCATGCATTAGAGATTTTAAGCAGGTAAGCTACACAGCATCTGGAAACCTAAGCAGAGGCAAAGTCGGCTATAACAAAGGCACTGTAACAGTTCACCTTCAGTGAAGAACAATAATGCATTATTAAATTCACTTTCCTGCTCAGTGGTTACACTTAGCTGACCACAGCAAATTTGCTCACTGCCTGGTCCTCACAAGTTGGCAGAAAAATAGATTCTGTCACATTTAACGGGTTTAGAAAATGACAGGATGCCTCTTTTGTTTTAACTATAAACCATAATCTTTCAGAAGTAAATATAATTACAAATGCCTTTGGTCATGTCATTCTTAGGACAGATATTATATGTGGGTTATCACAAAAACAAATATCACCATAACTATCATTAATAAATGGAACTGATACTATATATAAAAAAATCCAGATTTTTTACGGTGCTTTCATTCTATATAACATCATAATTCTTATGATACAATAAAAATTTTTTTGAAATCTTATAGCTCTGTGGACATTATGGCGATTTGTAGGTTTTTATTTTATTTAAATTTACGTTACTCACACAAATTAGGATATTTGGTCTACCATAAAAATATCATAGGTAGCAAACTTACTAATCAAGTTCTACAATATTTTCTAAGCTAAAATTGGAGGTATTTTTCAAGTAATTGATTGATCACCAACATAAATAAAAATCTATATGGTGGTTATCTATTAATCCCATAAGCCCTTTCTTTACACATACATGTCCTATTAATACATGTTCTTTATTTTAAGTTTTGTTAAATACAAATTATTATATTTCATAGCATTTTTCATGAAGTAGGAAAGAAACAATATTCTGAACTTTATTTCCCTAGAAATATTTTTGTAAGTAATAGGTGCAAACTATGATGCTAGTATTTGTGGAAAATGAAGTTCATTGATTATTTTGTTCTTTATAAAGTCCTAGTATATAAGGTTCCATAGAAATTTCACTTTAGAATGCTTTGCAATCAGGTGTATGGTATTAACTAGCCTACACTAAGCAAAGAAAGATTGCTTCCTTGGATGATACTGAGTATCAGTTACTCAAGGAAGTATTTTTATGGTTTTCTGGAATGATTTTCTATTGGCTCTTAAACTTTCTCTTATGTCTGACTTAATTTCTCTTAATGATTATGATTTTTAAAAAACTGTCATGGCTTACCTTAATATTTCATTATACAAATAGACTATACAAGACCTTCAATAAAAAGGTAAATTATGGAAAATATCAAAGAAAACATTCATTACTTGACTATTTAAGATCTGGATTAATTTTTTTTCTTTGCAAGATGCATATTGGATTTGCAATTTGTATACATAAACTTACTCTACATATTACAGTTTATATATACTAGTTTAATTACATTACATTATTATTGATAATATCATATGAATTATTTGCTGTCATTAAACAGAGGTCTTCTGCCATAATTAAATGAAAACAAGGTAAAAGCATAACATTTTTGCTTGGAATATCAGTGACAGTTTTACTTGTTAAGAGTTAAATTTTTGTTATCTAAAAAAATATATACCCTGTGAAATTTGCTTTGCGATTGATTTTAATTATGTTGATTCTACGGGTTCTAAAAATGAGTTACTACAGTATTCCACTCTAATATCCTTTAGCTTAACATCCTTTAAAAAACTTATTGACATTTATGGCAAAATCACTGATCTTTGCCCAGTTCTTTTCTTCAACATTACAAATTGCAAGATTGTAAACGAATTATAAAAAAATGTACCATTGTACAGAGAGAAATCTATTATGTGAAAAAAGTAAAAATAACCGTCTTTAATCATCTGAATTAATTTCATACATAACTGTAGTTTTTCTCATTTGGTGGTGGAGATTTAAATTATTAGCCATAAATAATTGGTAGAAAGAAAGAAATACATGTGTTGATAGTGTCCTATTGACTATTGATCATGTCACTTTCATGATTCTGAACTTCCCTCTTAAAATTCTTTCCTGATAAGTAAATATTTCTCTTTGGGGGCTGGTCTAAACCAATGAGAATGGGACTAGTTCTTCTCCATCCACTGCCATGATTCCTGAAACATTGACAGTGTTCAGTCCATCAGTGTTTCATACATGAATGCTGTAAGAAGACAAATTTTTCTTCAAAGAGAAAATATAAACTCTAATTTGAATTCTAACTTTAGAGTTTCTCATTGTACCTTCCATGTACTATGGAAAAAAATAATCCTAAGGCTAGTCTACCTTTAAAAAGAAAACCTAGAGCTTTGGCTATTTGAAGCCAAAAGTAGGATTCAATTTGGACAATAAATGGACATTTTGAGAGGACTATAATCTCAGCTATTTGCATCATTAGCAATTATTCCAAGCCTATGAAGGCTCTTAGAATAAAAAGAATTATAGTGGAATCAAATATATATATATATGAAATAAAAGATTGGAGACCCTTGAGGAATATGAATTAATAGTAAACAAAAAAAAAAAAAAGGAGGCTGTCTCCAATATTACTGGAATAGACTTCTCTCTCCTTCCACCCGCTGCCTAAACTTGAATATTGCATTTAAGTTAGGATGCAGCATGAGCTATGATTATGTTGGGATTGAAAGGATTTAGGTTCATCATTAGAAACTCAAAAGCAACAGAAGAAAAATTTAATCCTATTGACTTTGGCCTCTGAGTAATGTTTGGAGGAGAAACTGGCATTAGCATGCATCCTTTATTGGAATCTTTTATAGATTTATAATCCAATGTTGTTTTTTCTTTAAGCTGGATCCTAGTAAAGATGATATAAACTGAAAACTCAAAATACTTAGATTAAAACAAAACTAACTAAAAAAACCTCAAGAACAAATATGTAAATTGCAGTTTAGAGGAAAACTACAGAAAAAAAAACTTGATTTGCATAATGCTTTTATTTCCATGTATGGAGACATAATTAAATTCTTGATTTCTTTCTCTGTAGACAAAGGGAACCAACATTCTTGAACAGATAACTGTTCCAAATACTTTTCTAAGTGATGC
Source organism: Aethalodelphis obliquidens (assembly GCF_003676395.1). NCBI lineage: Eukaryota > Metazoa > Chordata > Mammalia > Artiodactyla > Delphinidae > Aethalodelphis > Aethalodelphis obliquidens. Next base: position 33,456,389 of record NW_020837959.1, on the reverse strand, counting down.
ATAGAGTATCTAACTTAAATCTTGTGAGATAAGGAAATACACTACCCTTAAATTGCCCACCTGCCTAGATTTGGATTTTATTTTAGATAGCATAAGTGGAGAGAACACTGATTTGGAGAATGTGGCACTATTTGTCTTCAAAAATCCACCCCCCACCCCAATTGCAAGACAATTTATGATGTAGGTCATGTCTGGTCTTCCATCCTATCTGTAAATAGCAAAACTCAGAAAGGCATTCCATCCTTAGATTTAGGTTTAAAAGGACTATTTCTGTTAAAGGTCGCCAAGAAGTGCCACGTCCTCTCCCTTGTCATGAGAGATAACATGATAACATCCTTTAACACAATAATGATTTACTGCATATCTGTTTCCTAAAATTGTCTCATTGTTACCTGTAAAGCAATGCACACCACTGCCTATGACAATTCTCAATCTAGCTTCAGGTGTAAAACTACACCTGTTGCATGACTGTAGAGGAGGTGGAATGGAAAACGTCCTGTGTATTCATGATGGCCAATAAAATGGAAGGAAACAACAAAGCCACGAGACACATAGCCATTTTTTAATAGAGTTTACATTTAGGCAAAGTATGGCAAGAAGTATGGCATTTTTGAATAACTCCTATATATAGGATTGTCCCTCGGTATCATCAATTTAATTCAAAAGCTTCTCATTAGTATGCCTTAAAAAAAGAAAAGAACAATGTCTTATGTCCTTCATTTAAAATTCATCTCTGAATTCTCAGCAACAAACACTGTGCCTGCCATATAGCAGGTAATTGCAAATCGTTTGCTGAATTAATGAAGACATGAAGAAATACAGAGAAAATTGCTTGCTTTTTTTTAATAAATGGTAAATTTGTTAGAATGCTGCTAAGAAACGATTTACAATGATTTATTTAAAGGTATGAGATTACAGCTATAAAACTATTCCATATCCTTCCACAAATGTTTCTTGGAATTGTGATCTTCTCTTTGGTGTTACTACTTACATCAAATGACCACTGATCAGATAAACCATTCACCCCTTTATGTAATGCATTACAGCGCACCATAGTGACAGACACTGCAGATCTTGTTGTAAATAACACAGACCCAAACTCGCATTCACCGAGCGTGAAATGCAGTGACTTATGATTCCTGTCAGTCTGCTCCATATTCACTGTCCACCCTCTCTACCTTGCTCTCTGATCTGTGTCACTTCAAGATGTGTCTGTGTCCTCTGGATGGATCAGTCAACTGAATGCCCCAGCAAGCAGATCAGATGGAGCACCAAAATGTGACAGCACGGCTTCTACTAAGCCCTGGATTACTGCATTATCCTCTCCAGTCACACCTTGAATTCTGTTCCTACGCACAGTCTCTTTCCTGAAGGGACCTACCATGTATACAATATATCATACAGGCTGAGCGCTTAATTCCCATAACAAAACTTTGTGATTATATTTCAGGTACTATTTGTCTATTTTCACAGATGAAAAACTGAAGGCCAAGGATGTTATATAATGTACCAGGTTTACAACTTTAACCTGGACTTGAATACAAAGAGGTCTAATTCTCAGACTATGCTCTTTACCCCTGTGCTAGAGTGCTTCCAGTGAAAATTGCTTCTTAAATGAATAATGAAATTGCTTTGTGAACTCAAACTTTTTTCACAAAAGCCTTAGGTTAGTTTTGGTCATGATAGAATAGATAGTAATTAATAATATTCATAAATAACAAATAAATTATAAAGTCAATTATACAGCAAATTGATAGGTATAACTCAAAGAATTATATATTTATTTTTATGCTCCACTAGCAACCACAAAATATTTAATAGTTATCCCAGTTTTATAATTAATACAAAGATAATATCAAGATACAAAATTATATTTAAATCTGTATCCATATACTTCAAATGCAGAAGGAAAGAAGGAAAGAAAGAAAGAAAGAAAGAAAAAGAAAGAAAGAAAGAAAGAAAGAAAGAAAGAAAGAAAGAAAGAAAGAAAGAAAGAAAGAAAAAAGAAAGAGAGAGAGAAAGGAAGAAAGAAAAAGAAAGAAAACAACTTCATTTTCTGGAAGTAGTTTTTACTGAAAAGAAATTAACAAAATATAGTCCATGAAAGAATTCAATGTTGCCCCTTTTCAAAGGCTAAACCTTAAAGATAAATATAATTACAAGTTTGAAATATAGAGCCATCATTATTTTTTAAATATATCCTAACCGTCTTTTAACATATTCACAAATGTAAGAAGGCTAAACCACTTGTTTCCTTCATAAACAAAGAAGGAATATAATTATCCATTAATTTATCTACAGCAAGAGACTGTGATTTGAAACTGGGGTAAAGATACATTCCAGGACTTCCAAACTCAGAAGAAGGGAACAACAGAATGGCAAACACTTCATAAAAGTCCACTGATTTGGGCCACTTATCACAGATATTTAACTAGAAGAGGAATTCCCTCAAGGTGTGACCTCATAAAGGCTGATACATAATGACATTGAAAATTACATTTTACTTAGTTTTAAAGTAATTTGACTTCACATATCAAACATGAAACCTGCTTTCTAAAGTTTTATGTCACTTGCTATAGAATTAAAAAAAAAATCCTATCAACTCTTTCTTCATCTCTTATAAAAGGATGCTGAACATTCAGACTGAATTACTTGCATAAAAGTTTTAATTCTCAAACCAATCCAAACAAAAATTCATTTTTCAATAGAAAGACATGTAAAGAAGAAAATAAAATTATAGCTATTTTTAAGACACATTTTCTATTGTATCTTAAAGAATTACATTGACTATAAATGAATAATTTCTAATAATGTCTTTTATGAGTGGCTCTTCTTAATCTGGGAATTTAGCAATTAAAAAATCTTAGTTATTACAATTTGGTGTGAATTATAGGACACCACAACCTTTGTCAACTACTTATAAAGGTACTTTATCAAAAGTAGAAGCAAAAAACAGTTGTTTTTAAAAACTGAGAAACATACTGGGCATTCATACTTAAAGTTTAATCACCACTTAGGTGGAGCTATATGCAATTACTTTTAAAAACCATCTCCATACACAATATATTGCATATAATTAATTCAATGAACTATCAAGGCTATAAAGTGTAAATAAGAAAGAAAAGATATCATTAAAAACCTCAGCTATGGTCTAAAAGTTAACTAAGCAAAGTGATCCAGTGAACAAACCTAATTAAAATGCCTGATACAAACAAAGCTTAGACGAAAAGCACTAAAAACAATTGAATACTTATTTTATTAATCTAATGAATCATGTATCATATCATTACAACTTTGTATATATCATTAATTTCATTCCTTTCACTTAAGCCTTTTATTGGGATTACTTCAGTTATTAGTTGGTCTAATGTATTGGTTACCTCTAAATCTCACTCTACAATCTCTTCTTATCTTGTTGCATAAACCCTTGCGTGTTATTCAAATTGCTTCATTTATTATGATAGCTTCCCCATGTAAATTGTGCTGACTGCTCGCCCTTGCACAGTCCTCATTAGACTAATGAAAACCTTCAAACGAAAAAACTAAACAACCTGCCAAATAAAGGTCTGAGGTTATTATGAAAATTACAACTCTGGGAGCTGGAAGAAGCTCTATTCATTAATTCATGCTCAGCAAATTGCTAACTAATTTAGTTGCACTCCTCTGCATTAATGGATTATTTTATAAAAATGTTTTCTACAGCCCAAGACCTTTGGTGCATGCTTTTGAGAGGCTTGAATTCTAATCAACCTTAACAGTAAATTAGGAATGTAATATCTAAATAATAATTGGGATGGCATATGGAGGAAAATAGTGTTTAAAATCCCATGAAAGGTGCTTTTGGTTTTCAGCTTCATCTGTCAATTTCACAGTAGTTAAAACAATTGTACTTGTTTAATATTCTGAAACTGTAGCATAAGATACTAGCGACAATGGTAATGTAAAAATTTAAGGAAAGTTTAAAATATAGCTTCTACTGGAACAAAACAGATTTTCATATGCTGAAGTTATCACACAAATTTCTAGGAATAGTTTGCCAAAAGGCACAAGAATAAGTGGTAATAGATAAGGAAAAGTCAGAGGAAAACATCATACCCAGTTCTCCAGAATGGGTGGGCAATATCTCTTTTAAAATATGTTCAAAATACTATCAGGTTTTTATGCATTTAAACATAATAGCCATGAGTTCCATATTGACCTTTCATCTAATGTGTTATATAAACTCCTCCAAATTAGTTCCCATATCTTTAAGATTTACCTGAGCTTTGCTGTCACCTTACAGGTCCTGCAAACAAGGCTGAATGATGTGTTAAATCATTCCATCAAGTTGATGGAGGAATTCAAACTGCTTCAAGCACAAGAGACAAGGGGGCTATTACTTTGCTTCTTAACTCATAACATAGCATTCAAAGTAGTATCACTCCCTCATCTATCAAATGAAGATAAAGCCCTGTGTGTTTGCCCATGTGCAGGGGCACACATAAGCACATGTAAGAATATTAAAAAGGTTCAATAAAAGCAGACTGTGAATATTAGGCAAGATTGGAAATATTTTTAAATGTCATTTTTTTTCTTTTTTTATTAAGCTCTTTAGAAGAAATTCTAATTTACATCTCAGAATAGAAAAATGTTCAAAAGTATTAGGTTGAAACATATGAGATTGTAGATATCTCCTGTTTTGTTCTACAAAAACAACATCACACGAAGCTTATCTGCAGAAACTGGCATTTATATTTTGCTATCAGTTTAGATAAAAAAGATTAAGAAAGCTCTCTGAGTCACTGAACTTTTAATGGCCTATTTTTTTGTACATTTCTTAATATGTCTAATCAGGGAAGAAAGGACAGTGTTTTGTAGTTCTTTTAGAAACATACATATTTGCCCATGTATGAAATAAAGATATACAAAAGAAAAATTGTTTTAGCTTCACTAAAAAATATAGGATATAATATTTCCAAAATGAAGTTTGAAGTTGAGCTAATTCTCAAATAAACATACAGAAGAATGTACACATTCCCTTTAGATCACTTCTACACCAGAATATGTAAAATTTCAACTTGAAACTAGAAAAAATAGAAATCCATGGTTTAAGCAATATGCAAATAAATTCCAAAATTAAAAATTAGAGATAATCAATTCATTAAGTCAATAAACATCTTAAATGAAGGGAATAAAATAATTTATAATAATTCATAAATAAATCATTACATGAAGCAAATTTGTATGTGGAGCTAATATGTTAATCTACTAGTAATTTACTCCTACCTCACTTTTAATGCTATAAAAATATTAGCTATTGGCATGACTACATAAAAATATTTCTTAAACAGTGAGGAAGTGAGTCATTCTGTGCCTATCAAAAAAGCTCAAAAAAATAAAGCTGAATAAGTGGAATAACTAATAGTCTATTCTGTTTTTTCCATGGGGAAAAGACATTTCATCTGACTAAGTAAAAGTAAAACTATTACAGTAAGTAAAATTATTATAAATGTATATTATTATTTATAATGTATCCAAAACTAAATACTCGCTAATAGCATTTAGTTCATGAAAATTATCAGCAGTGGTAACATGATTCAACTTTCTAAGTGTCCAAAAAAGTTTTTAAAACCTAAAGTTATGGATGTCCTGGAGAAGCAACTGACATCTTCGGCATCAATAAATGGCCCTATTTCTTTTAGTAATGTTCATATTAATTACATAATAATAAATTCCTGGAAAATGTAAACTTTAGGTAACATTGAGGTAGTTCATTTTATAAGTGGCTCACATATAGTGTGCTAACATTACCAAAATATAGAAATTTCTAAAGAAAAGCGTTTTTCACTCTGTGTACATCTATATAGTCACATGAGATACTAACAGGTTCAGATTTTTGATATATGTGTGTATGATATTTACTATAAATTAATTTGTGTAATGTTAATCTAGAATTGAAAAAAGGAAGTCATTTTTGAAGACAATCCTAAAAGTAGAATTTTTAAACAACGAGAAATGTGCAAAAAAATATATTTCAAAAAAATTATTTCCACAAATAGGAAAAAAGTGATGGCAGTCATTTAAGAAAGATGTTTTGTAAGAAAGTGGTCCACAAGGTTGGATGCTAAGAATAAAGCATTAATAAGAGGGTATCCCAATATGGCCAGTTTGCTAACTACTTTATTGCCTTTAGTGCTTTGTCCTCAAATTCAGAATACCAAAATGAGAACCTTCCATACAAGTCTGTTAACCATTGGAAATATTGGGCACTGCCAAGGAAGAATATGTGACAAAAGAAATGTTTCATGGCCTGAAGCAAATCCCCTGTATTTCCTGCCTCATCTTAAATTATTGCTGCTTCTAAAATGGCAAGAGATACAAACTATTATATATGGAATAATCTACAAGGATATATTGTACAACACAGGGAATATAGCCAATATTTTATAATAACTATAAATGGAGTATAACTTAAAATTGTGAATCACTATATTGTACACCTGTAACATAATATTGTACATCAACTATACTTCAATAAAAATATATATAATTAGAAAAAATGAAAAATAAAAAATAAAACGTCAGGAGTCACCAATGAAAGTTGTCATATTTTTTATGAAAACAAATAAAGGGAAAAGCCTCAACCATAGGGAAAATTAGAATATATATGAAGAAAAATTCTGTGCAACTGTAGCAGCAAAAGAAGAAGGGAAGTTTTGTATTTCATATGGTTTATTTCACATATCTGACATTCAGTAAATTTTGATTATATCATTTTGGTTTATTTAGTCCAAGACTGAAATACACTAACATAAATTAGGTATTCAGTACTTAGCTCCAATTATAAATGCGCACATTTTCTATAATTGGAAAAAACTGATACTGTAGCATACAGTATCATATCTGTAGCATACATTTGATTTTTGGTTAGCAAAAAATTAGATAAATTCCATAATAACAAAAATGTGCATGTGAAACTACGTGCAAGGTATAAAACATGCTCAAAAATGTGTTGGAAATAGCAGCAATTAAAGCAATTTTAGAAAAACCAGGGAAAAAATTATGCATAAGAGAAGTAACACTGTAAATTAGCACCAAGAGACAGATTTTGTGGGGATAAAGAGAGAAGTGCAGCATAAAGAAACAGGGAGCCTATTTATATAATTTAAATGCCGGACATATATTCAGAGAAAACTCTAATTTGAAAATATACATGCACCCCAATGTTCATAGAATACCCAAGTCATGGAAGCAACCTAAGTGTCCATTGACAGATAAATGGATAAAGAAGATGTGGTACATATATACAATGGAATATTGCTCAGCCATAAAGAAGAATAAAATAATGCCATTTACAGCAACATGGATGGACCTAGAGATTATCATACTAAGTGAAGTAAGACAGAAAGACAAATATCATGTGATATCTCTTATATGTGGAATCTAAAAAAAAAAAAAAAAGATACAAATGAGCTTATTTACAAAATAGAAACAGACTCACAGGCATAGAAAAAAACTCATGGTTACCAAAGGGGAAAGGGTAGGGGGAGGGATAAATTAGGAGTTTGGGATTAACATTTACACACTTCTTTATATAAAATAGATAAACAAAAGGGTCCTACTGTATAGGACAGGAAACTATACTCAATATCATATAATAACCCTATATTGGAAAAGAATCTGAGAAATAATATATTATATATATACATACATATACATATGTAATTCTTTCATTGTTTCATATATATAAAGCTGAATCACTTTTGCTGTACACCAGAAACTAACACAACATTGTAAATCAACTATACTTCAATTAAAAAAAAAGAAAATGTCAATTAGTACTGCCTATTCCACTAAATTTAGACTGAGGGTAAAAATCAGCAATGTTTTTAAAATCCAGAAAGCTCTAGAGAACTTGCAGTATGTTTGGAAAAGTTAAAAGACATAAAATTGGTTTTGAGGCTATGAGCTGTATCATAGATTTCCTCAGCACGTATCCTTGACAAACTCCTAATTTTAGTCAAAGTTCATACTATTAAAATCATTTCTCCTTACACTTGGGATGCTTGAAACAATATTATATGTCTATTACTTCTTGATACACTAACTTGTTTTTCATATTTATAATTTGAATGTACTTTAATTAAACTCCTCCTGGGTTCAAAAACCCATTAGAGTGTTTTTATTTTAAAAACTAAGTAGCAAATTTACTCAGCACTTAGTACTTCTGAGTTCTAACACCTGTAAAGCCACTGGTCCTTCAACTAATAGTGACGTAAATATTCTAATAAAGTCAATAGCTTTTTAATATTAAGAAGATTTTAAAATGCTTAAAAGTTACTGGTGATTAAGATTTTAGACCACAGTGATTCTCAGCATACAACTAATTTTGGTATCTCTTTTTTTTTTTTTTTTTTTTTTTTTTGCGGTACGCGGGCCTCAGGCTCCGGACGCGCAGGCTCAGCGGCCATGGCTCACGGGCCCAGCCGCTCCGCGGCATGTGGGATCTTCCCGGACCGGGGTACGAACCCCTGTCCCCTGCATCGGCAGGCGGACTCTCAACCGCTGCGCCACCAGGGAAGCCCATCAATGTTTTCTTAAGAATTGTTATCTTTTGAATGATTTAAAGTGGTCGGCAGCAAATTACATTTAAGAAGTTCAAGCCTAAAATGACACAAACATGTAATTAATTTCTCTACAAATGTCTCTAAATGAAGTCACTTGTTTTAATACAGATATGTGTAGTAAGAAATTTACAGGGCAAGTATGCAGCACATGATAAATGTAGTCATGAAAGAAAACAATTTTTAATTTAGTAGACCCTATCAATCTAGAAAGCCTATGAATATTTACTATTAATTCAGTATGCTGAAAAATACATAAAAGAGAGTACATAAAAGAGATGAGCATCATATAATAAAATTCTTACTGTAAGAGTATCAAAATCTATTACAATGTCCACGATTCCATAACTACATTTGAAATTATGAGTTTAAAGGTAGTTTCACATTTCTAGGGAGAATATTAAAAACTTACTTTCCTTTATAAAATATACATTAAAATATTGAAAAACTGTTGGGATATGATCAAGGTCTTTATTCTGACAGCAAAACCATTTAAAAAACTTAAGATGTGATAAGAAGTACCATTAGTGATATAGAAAGTTTTTGTGTATATTCCTGGCCAGAACATTCTACTGTTTCATATAAATGTATGTTCTAAAGGTTATGAAATTCCACCTTTTGCCTTTCATCATCACAGTTATTTTAACTTTCACCATCTCTTAGAATCTTCTAGTAATTTAGCACAGATCAATATGCATTCATAGATTGTCTAGTCTGTTTAAAGCAAATGTAATACACACATGACTCCAAGGCGTATACAGTCTAGTACTGGAAGCAGATCAATGAAAAAATAACTTCCAAATAACAAGGAAAATGTTGTAATGAAGATTTGGAGGGCAGGCACACAGGAACACCAGCAGTGGATCCCTATATCGACCTAGTATGGTATCTCAGGAAAGGCTCTATGATGGCAAAGTTAAAATAGTAGTAACAAATAGATGATGGGTATATAGACAGATGATGGGCAGATAGGCAGACAGAACTGAAGACTCACGGAAAAAGAAAGTTACAAAAATTATAGTCAACTCAACTTGAAACATGAGAGTGTAGAAAGCTCCCACCAAAAATTCCAGTGAGATTCATTATTCCAATCATATTATTGGTCATTTCTTTGGTGGTCTCTTCACTACCACCTCCAGGCTTTTATATTTCACTCCCAACCTTTTTTCACCAAGGTTCTGCAAGAGAACTAAACCCTAATATCCTGACAACCACTGTATATCATAAAACTTCTCTCTTATGCATTTCAAGTGAAACTAGCTATGTAGCATCTATGGGAAAACTGAGAAATGAATCACTAAAATCATTTTCTATAGGGCTTCATTCTTTCATAGAACCCTAGTGGAGAGTGGCTACTTAACCCAAATAATGAATTTTTATATTTCAATATTCTTACTTAAAACTTAAATCATCTATGCAGTTTTATATTTTATTACTATAAAAATTTCCATAATATTTCCTCAAATTTGTTTTTGATTAAATATAAAAGGTATATGTCAAAAGATACATAGGCATTATATATTTTTCTTCATTTTTGAAGAAGAACTCACAGAAAATTAGAATTAGACATTTAGAGGCAATCTTGTTCACTGATGCACTTGTATATGTTCCACCCAGCTTTGTGATAATATTTGAAAGCGAATTTTAAAATAAATAATTAGGAAGTTGCCTTAATGCTGCTCTCAAATATGCCTAGATTTTGACATGTTAGCACCTAGAAAAGATTACCATTTTCTTATTAATTGCATAATGCCGATAATTTAATTTATAGAAATGCAGTGTTCTTTCTTCCTAAGGACTCAGCAGAGCTGTTTTCATGTTGAATAGAAAAATGTTTATGTAAGCATTTTTACTTTTTGTGAATAGTCATTTTCGAGGAAAAATGGTTGGTCCACCTAAACTCAGTCTTTCTCCAATCATGTCATTCTGATTATCTAAATAGCCAATTTTACTTATCTTCCTTTTTGACAGCCAATGAATTGTACCTTTTGTATAATTATGTTTTCCAAAGAAACAATCCTTTTCATAACGTTGATTACTTGATATTCATGTCAAAAAAGACAGTCAAAGTATCCAGTCTATATTATTAATAAAATTTGAAAATATTAAATTAAGATGAAAAAGATATGGCAGGGCTGCAGTGGTCCCAATTTAAATTTACCATTTGAAAACATTAATTTGCATCCAATAGCATAAATTTCCAACATGCATGTAAAATAATATTTCAATTCTCCATGAAAGTATTTCATGAAATAAGGCATGAAAAGACAAATTTTTGCCTGTGAAAATGAGTTAGGCTGGTACAAATAAAATATAAATAGGAAACTCTCACAGCTTTGCACAATCTTGGCTTTGTTATTTGTTGCATACACTTTAGAAACAACTACTAGTACATTGGTTGATAAGATTCACTATATTTCTTGGTTGATCAAATGACCATGTGTCTTTTAATCCAAAAAATAATCATAATAATCCTTTGTATATTGTCCTTGCTCTATTATGCTAAGTAAAATGACAATTGACCCTAAAAACACAGAGAAAGAACAACTATAGTCCTTGAGGAACTCAGAGATAACAATTAAAACAAACAATTCTCTTTTTTTAAACGTACTGGAAAATAAATGAACATTTACCTGTTGTTTAAGATAAATATGTCTCATTCATATTTCTTTTTTGTTGAATAGGCATTTTACTTAATATTATAGGTTTTTTAAATGTTTATATGCCATCTTCTAATATAATCTAGAAATATACGTTGTTCTATGATTAAAACCTAGTTCATATGTTGAGCAGGAAAAACAACCTTATAATCATATATTACCTTTTTCAATATGCATCCTTTTCGACTCATGTCCCATGTCATGACCAGCCAAATCTCCCTCTTTGGGCCCAGGGAGTACGTTTGGTGATAAACCCATCAGCATCTGGTTCATGGACAAACCATTCTGATGGACAGCTGTCAAGTCAGAAACAAAAGAATAAAGACTAAAACACCATAATATACAATATTCAAATAACTTATTTAAATTCTTTTGGACTCAGAAATAAATATAATACCATGGTGTAACTTTAAAATTATAATCTATCTCTAAGTTGAACACTGTGAGAACTGATAACTATGATAATTTTTGAGAACAAGCAGAAATATATTGAAAATGAAACTGCTTTATCTTATTTTTATTTCACATAAAATATGTATATTTTCTCATGTCTGGAATACTTTTGAATGGCCATACCCCTATAACCATTACAAATGAAATATTCAAGCTTTATCTAGTGTATCACATTCTCTCCTTAGCATATAACCTTCCTTAACTCTGCAAAAACTGCAACCTTAACGTTAGAACACTCTTTAATACTATAAAGTTAAAACGTAATTTAAAAAAAAATTCTAGTGGCATGAGAGGGCAAATAGAGTTTTCAACAAGTTAAGGCACTGACATAGCTGTTTCAAGAGTCCTATTCTAGTCAATAAAACACGAAGTTTCACAGATATCAAAGTACTTCTTTAAAAATTGGGATTTGAACTCAAATTTAAAAATAAAAGAGCACAATTAATACCTATTAAATGGTTGAATGATTAAAAACAATAATTTCTTTCTTGAACTATTAAGAGTAACCTGTCACTACTGAAATGATAAAGCAGATGATCAAATACCCTTATGATCACAATCCAGTCAATAAATTTCTTAATAAATTGCCCATGAAAATCTTGGTTTTGTGCAAAAATTTTGAAGAAAAATCATTCCATAAAACCTTACTTTCACTGCAAAAAGTATAGTTTTAAAATGTGTATAAAATAATATATAAGACTATGTTAGGAATTACCATTTGGAAATCACCATAGTAATAATTGTTTCAGGGAAGAATCTTCAATGAACAATTGTGAAAGTAGTGAAGTGAAAGTTTGATGAAGAATAGAACATTTACATAATGTTAAGATATCTCCTCACAAGATACTTATTATCTACAAAGGTTAAAAACAACTTAAAAAGGAACTTTACAAGAGAGAAATCTAGAAGTCAGTCACTAACTCAGCCAAGTGATGGTTATCACAAGTATTGGCAAAATATCATATATCTTCTGAAATCATGCACTGAGAAGGACACACTATCATGTCTGTGTCATTCCTGCCAAAAATACATAACTTAAGTCAAATTATGAGAAAACATCAAAAAATTCCAACCTGAGGGACATTCTATAAAATAAATGGTATGCATTCTCCAAAAATGTCAAGGTACTGAAAGATAAAAAAGATTAAGGAACCATTTCAGATTTAAAAGGATTAAGGGCATATGACAAGTAATTTCAACATGTGATCCAGGATTGGATTTTGGACCAGGAAAGAAAAATCTCTTATTATTAAAAATATTAGTCAGGAAAAAAAGGAAAAAATAATAGTGGGAAAGCTGGTGAAATTTGAATAAGGTGTGCAGCTTATAGAATAGTATGATAATAGTCTTAATTTCCTGATTTTAACCACTATTCTGTGGTTATGTAAGGGAAATTCCTTGTTTGTACAAAATAAACAATGGAGTATTTGAGGTAAAGAAGCACAGTGTCTGTGATAAGGACAATAAGGTGGCATTAGGCTTTTATCAGGTATATCTTTCAGAAAGATCAACTGATTGAGTGAAACTGGATGGTAAATATTTAAGAATTTTTAATTATTTTTGAATTTTTTATGTTAGTCTAAAGTTAAAAATAAATATGCATACATTTGCACATGTATGTGTATATATGCATATATGTGTACACGTGTGTGTACATGTGTCAATATTTCCATTTGGACAATTATGGTAGTCCATGCATGAAAAAGTAATTACTTTGTTTCTATCAAGAATTTTAAAATATGATTAGTAAAACAAAGACTGTATATCAAAACTCTCAAATCTTTCCCTATTTGTCTGTATTTCTGATTAAGTATTATGAAAAAAATATAATTTTCTTTTCTAGGACAGCTCCTTTCCAATGATACCTTAAAAAGCATTAGACATGAAACCAAATATTCATCATTAAATTTCTGATTCTAACGACAGCATGGCACAAAGGCATATCGAAAATATTTTATTTGAAAAATGCTTTGAAGTAGTGTTAACTGAGGTTTACCAGCCCCAGAAATATAATTGATTTGGCAATGATTATCAAGTGCTATATCCATTTTTATTAATAAACAGTAATAATCATCTCTTACAAACTTAGGGAAATATAAACAGGCTAAATAAAGTATACATATTTAGAATTACATTGAATTCTATGTAATTGTCAATGATTGACTATTTTAAAAATAATTTTATTCCATACAATTTGACCAATATTTATGTTATCCGCCTCCACAGTATCTATATTGAGGATATGCAAACTTTCCTTTATAGCTTATAAAGACACTTTCTAAGAAATGCTTTTTTCTATTATGAAGATATTCTCAACAACCAAATAACTTCAATAAATTTTGTGTAATTAAATGAAGTTTATGCTATAAGCATGATTTCCTAAAATAATAACTAAAGTCTGTAAACAATACAGTAAGTATTGGTTTTAGCAACCAAGGTAGTCTCTGTTAACATGCTCATTTTATTGGTAAATAATATTAGATTATTGTACATACACAAAATAACCAGTTAATTGAATGGTGTATTAACTTTACTCTTAATTTTCTTGGCCATGAGGACCAGGATTAAATATCTGAAAATGTGATCATGAAATAAAATATAACCTTACTTTTTAGAATTTAATAATAATAACATGTGATGATAATATGCATTATTGACTGTTACTAATTCAAATCCTAAAATTTAACCAATTTCACACTCTTCAATCTATTGATCTTCTGAATGACTACAAAATGTTTTAAAAATCAGTTATTTTGAATTCTATTTCTTTTATTCCTCTTTGTGGATGTCTTTGTCAATACAAGGATGAAGTTTAAAAATTACTGAATTTTAAAAAATGGCAGGGATGGGATTGAAGGAACGAAGAGGAATAAACCATAAACAGTATACTTGGACGCTAGGTATTTGAGAGTTGGAGGTGTTTACCTCAGAAACTAATCTAGAAGGTTACTTACTTTCTCTAACTGTTTCATAGCTCAAATCTTTATGTGTGGCATCAAAGAGAGGGAGTTTATATCAGAACCTGTTAATGTAGTACCATACCTCATGATATTGCAAACTGGGAGACATAATTTTGAGAGATGGCTATTGCTACAGAGCGTCAGAACATGATACATCTGAGATCTATTTGGAATGAGGGCATTTTGATTAAAAAAGCCAGCTGCACCTAATAAAGTTTAAAATGGTGACAAGTGGCAGTACGACACCTACGGATTCTGTCCGAGGAGCTCTCAGTCCGGGCTGGGGAGCTGGACACGCTGCTGCTGCGGTGTGATGATGGGTGGCTGCCAGGCCTTCGGCCCTCCTCCAGGGAGGGGGCAGGCGAGGGGCTGTCGGGAACACGCTCCTACACCACCATGGTTGGGGGGGGAGGAGGGGGGAGAAAAGAGGTAAATACATTGGACCTTTGCTTAAGGAATGTTGATTTTTCTTAATTCTATAGATACGTGAAGACAAACACATTTTTTCATCAACATTTATTTGGATTAAACGACACCTTTTATCTTGAGAAAAGTCAAAGTAAGGAAAGAATAGAAAGGAAAATGGCTCTATAGGTGAACATCGCTGTAGTAATGGTAAATGTCAATGCCTTCTTTGGATAAAAGGAGAGATCAAAAAAGACATCCAGTTTAGAACCATTAGACAACAAAGAATTAACAGAACAAAGCAGGTTTTAATTCTAGACAATTATTAATTTAAAAAATCTTTAAATAAGTTATATTGCTTCAGCAAGTGTCTAGGATCATTTAACACACAGATTATCACCATGACATCATAATAATAATACCGGAGGCATTGTTAACACCTATTTCATTATGGGGCTGCTCTGGATATACTTAGTTACATTTTAAGGCATCATAGAAATCTATTATTATTTAACATTTGAATAATTTTCTTTGATTCTAATAATTTTCAGACTCCTAGCTCCAATGCAACCACACAAATATATTAGGGAAAATTCATGAACTATGTATTAGTTTTATCCCAGGGAAACCTGGTATCATGTTTCCTGATACTGTTCTATGTTAACACTCAGGTCCCACTCCATACCTTCCCCTTTAAGTTTTGCACCTTCCCTATGAGACCAATGTGCAAATGTATTGTATAACTGTCTCCAATGAGCTATTATAAATAGAGTTATTGATTAAGAAATAAGATACTCATTTGTTAATATTTTCTTCGAGCAACAAGATGTTTATACCTTCAGCTATCAACACACACAGACCTTGAAGAACAGTCTTTTCAATTATTCATAAATATTTGGAAGTGTACAAATAAACTGATACATGATACATAATAAATAATAAGTAAATTATTCCTGATTAGAGTGCAAAGATGCAAATATGAAAAAAAGCAGACTTTTTAAAAAAAAAAAGTTCTAAAATGGAATCGGCCTGTAGGAGGCTGTTTTCAAAATATCAAAGGCTAATGTAATATGGAAGACACACAAGGCTTTGTACTAACAGAGAAAGAGGGTCATGTATGTCTTCAAACTCAAAAGTTCCTTTAAGCCTTGTGATGGGTTGCAATTCTACTTTGAATTAGAATCACCTGGGAAGTTCTTCAACATGCCTATGCCTGGGCTTTACTCCCCAAGATTCTGGCTTACTGAAGGTCATGAGTTGAATTGTGTCCCTCCAAAATGATTGAAGTCCTGACCCCCAATACCTATGAATGTGAGCATTTGGAAATAGGGTCTTTGCAGATGAAATTAGTTACAATGAGGTCATATTAAAGTAGGGTGGGCTCTTCATCCAACATGACAGATGTCTTCACAAGAGGACATTGTGAAGATATTGGAAAAATGTGAAAAATGGAAAAATTGTGAAGAGAGAAAAATGTCATGTGAAGATGAGGTAGAGATCTGAGCTCTGCAGCTGCAAGCCAAGGATTGCCAAGGATTGCCAGCCACCAGGTGAAACTATGGAGACGCAAGGAAGGATTCTACCTAGAATTTCAGAGGGAGCATAGTACTGCTGACATCTTGCTTTTGACTCCAGAAATGTGAGGTATAAATTTCTGTTGTTTTAAGCTACCCAGTTTGTTGTACTTTCTCACAGCAACCTTATACACTGAATCTGAAGGGGGGCCCAGAAGCCAGTATTTTTTAATGCTCTCCAGGCGATTTTAATGTATATCCAAGACTGAGCACCATTTGTTTCATACCCTTTTAATTTTTCAGTCCTATACATTGTCAATAAACATCTTCAACAGAGGTTCTATTCTTGAGGATCATGACAAATAAAATGAAAGTAACCCTCAAGATAGCCAAGCCCTCTTCCAAAATCCATACATAAAACTGTTTCTCAATATATATACCATAAAATAAAAAAATAGTCCCAAAAGGAACTTTACAACAAATAATTTGCCAGGTCAAACAATATTGTACCAAAAGGAAAAAAGAAAAATGTCAACTAAATTCTACTCTCAAAAGTTGCAAGACGTATTTTTAAACTCTATGTCTCAACATGCAAAATGAACACAATATTAGTTATTTTTTCCACAATAAATAAATCAAACAAGCTATGCTTCTAAATGGTATAAGTTCTTTAGTTCACATGGCAAACAAATGACCTACATTTCTAAAAAACAAACACATATACGATTTAAAAGAGCGGAGAATCCACATCTGGATGCCAAAAGTTACTTCCTATCTTCTAATTATAATTTAAAAGCAGCTGGGGTTATAAATCTTTCTTCTTAACATTCACCCCTTCCTTAAACTATGAAGCAGCTTCAAACTGTACATTTATTATGTGTTCAGTTTGATGAGTTTTGTCGAGATCTAGACTGTTTCCATAACCCCAGAAAGATTTCTCATGCCCCTTCCCAGCCTATTCCTTCTATCCCCAGAAGCAACGTCTTTCTGAATTCTATCACCAGGGAGTAGTTTGGCTGGTTCTAGAATTTCATAAAAATGGACTCATATAGTACATACTTTTTATGTCTGGTTTTTTTTACACAATGAAATGTTTTTTAGATTCATTCAGGTTATCGCATGTATTAATAGTTTATCTTTTTTACTTTTTAATATATTCAATTGCACAAATATCCCACAATTTTTAATTTAAAAATAAGGCAATAAAGTTCACATCAAGTCTTTGCAATCACAAATCAAAGGATAATCTTGGCTTCTGTGCAGCATTCAAAGGCTGGAGTTTGTATCATTTTTGGAATATCTGTGCATTTATTATAGAGTATGGATTTATAAAACTGTATAGAACTCCTTTTTAGTCTGTATAAATGTATTAATAAGCCATGCTATAGTTAACTGCATACATGACCAGATATACATGATCAAGAGTCTAACTTTGATTTCTCGAAATTCTGATAAAGAGGTACATAAGTTTGATAAGCTTTAAAGTTAATTCCTAATACATCTAATTCTTAACGCTTGGATTATGCAGAAACACATGGTATATATTTAGGAAACAACATTATTATATTTTTATATAAATAAAATTTTCTAAATTAGACATTCTATTTTCTCCCAAAGTCACTCAATCAATGTTTATCCATCAATACATTTTAATATTCCTCTGAACAATTATGTAAGTGATCATATTTTCAGTGGCATGTGTTTAGCCAAACAGAGGTAAAGTGCAATCTTGAAATAAATCAATCCCTCTAAAATCATTTTGCAAGTCTGAGTTTCCTGTCATAATAGATTTCTCAGTGGCACTAATGGAAAGCATGAGAAACTGATTTTTTCCTGAGATATTTAACTCATAAAATATGTAAATATTTAGTGCACAAAACTCTAGTAACAATGATTGTGCCATTGAACAATTATTTATTTATTTTCCACATAAGTATAACAATTTTTTCATTAGTCAATTTTATTTAACTGTAAAAGTTTTCCTTGATGATTCTTTTCATTCATGCATTATTCACTTATTCACTTATACATTCATAACACTTTAAAGGTCACATAATAAACTAAGCCAAAAATAAGCTAGATTAAAATCTTAATGTAAAATAATATTAAATCATAATTTAAGGCTTAGGAAACATAGGTGAAATTGTAGTATTTATTTTAGCTTTAGCTTATTTTTACTTTAATTATATTTTTTGTCTAAGAACAAAGGATACAGACAATATTTAATACTTTTACTTAAAGAAATATTTTAATTTATGCAAATTTTTATGCTTTAGAAGCTTAAGTATTTAATTGAAACTTTCTATAAACTGAGACACAACATATTCAGTCATTTCACTTAATGTATAATTTCAATCTTTGGAACATGATGTATTGTTCTTTGAAGAATTTCATTAAAGTAAAATCCATTGAGCAAGTAAGATTTGAATACATTGTTGCACAATAAATTAATTTATTTCAACAGCTTAATTCTTTTATCATATTTATATGCTTGCCTTTCCAGAGTATGCTATAAGATGGAGAATAATGGAGACAGTAAAGAATTGCTTAGGAGAGAATCTCATAATTATTACTGAAACAAAATAGATAATGAGTTTTATTCAGACATAATAAGAAAGAAGCAGTTCAATGTCTATAGGGAAACTATGTAAACTGGATTTATCGTTTCATTTGTGTGAGACCCTTTAACCTCCAAAATGGCCCTGAAGTAGGACAAAGAGGAAGAATATTTAATTTAATACTTCAACACACTGCTTTACAGTCCTGCATCATAACTCCACCAATCAATAAAACACAATCTTTTGCAGTGTTCCATCTTTATAAAACTAGCCACAATAATAAATGAAAATGTAAGAGGAATACACTCTCACTGAAAAAAAGAAAGGTCATACTAATAAACTAATGGTATAAGAATAACAATAAAGGGAAAGCTGCATTTATTGCCTCTAGGTAGAACAAGAAGTATTGGTCTCTACCACAATTCAGAATCAAAGGTGGAATTTAAAACAATGAATTCTAAAATTCCAAAATAAAAAGGAGTTTGGGATTAACATATACACACTACTATATATAAAATAGATAACCAACAAGGACCTACTATATAGCACAGGGAACCATACTCAATATTTTGTAATAACCTATAAGGAAAAAGAATCTGAAAAAGAATATATATACATATATCTAGCTGAATATATACCTATATACATATATAGCTGAATCACTTTGCTGTACAACCAAAGCTAACACAACATTGTAAATCAACTGTACTTCAATAAAAAAATAAATTAAATAAAAATTAAATAAAACATATAAAATATTCAGTATTACACACGTGATTAATTAAACATTAAAAAATGTATTGTGTCTGCTGCCTCATCTCCACCACAAAATGCATTATATTTTATCAACTTAAAATATTTTCTTAGAGTAAGATTAAATAATCACAACTTATTTCTCTAAATGGGTTATTTCATTTAGCTTTACTTTATATTGCTCTCTTTAATTATCTTCATTTTCATCTCTTTATCAGTTAGCAATTCCCTTATTGAGTATGTTATAGAAGTGGGGAGAAGATATTCTAATGTTAAATTTATCTTAATACAACTTTTATCTTATGAAATTGAAGTTGACTAGCACTTTATAAAACCTAAACTCCTGAGCTTTAACACAACTCAGACTTCATTCGTTCAGAGAATATTTACTAAGCACTTAATATATGCCAGTGTTCTAGGCTCTGGTTACACGTAAGTAAACAAAACTGACAAAACTCCTTTCCCTCATGGAGCATATATCATCAGCTAGTAAATACTGTTAGTGAAATCCAGAATCATACACACTGATTGTGACACCCATATTCTCTTATTCTGGAAAAGTGAACTGAAAGGATAAATAATAGGATTGGGATTCTGGGTTTAGGAAAATGTTAAAAAGTACTTCTGGAAGACATAAACAAACCTAATATACTTGCATCTGGTAGAATATCTGGTAGCCACCATCAAAACTCCTTAACTCAGAGTTCTAAATTGAGGCTTCAAGGGATATTTACATAGCTCTTTTTATTTGTTTTGATGATGATACTCAAGAAATACTCAATTTTGCTAAATGGGAAAGTGGTAAGACCCATGAGTGTAGTCATAAACAACATCATTTTATTCTCCTATTGTCTCTTCAAACTTATTCAGTGTTGATAGGGAACTATATTTTTCCCATATCTGTATGAAAATTCAGGCAGCCTAGTAACTTTCCAGATTCTTATTTGGTAATATAAACTCCTACAGTTACTTTGAGCGGCA
Source organism: Aethalodelphis obliquidens (assembly GCF_003676395.1). Classification (NCBI taxonomy): domain Eukaryota; kingdom Metazoa; phylum Chordata; class Mammalia; order Artiodactyla; family Delphinidae; genus Aethalodelphis; species Aethalodelphis obliquidens. Next base: position 33,435,502 of record NW_020837959.1, on the reverse strand, counting down.
AAAGGCAGTCTCGACTCAGAAGTTATACCTCAGGCTTCTGTAATAATAAATACTATTATCTTAATTAAAAGAGAAGTCCCTCCTTTTCTATAGTCAAGTAGGTAGAATAGAGGGAGGAGAGCAAGGAAGAAATGGTAAGTTCTGATTTGGCCAGCATTGCCATCAATTGGCATCACTCTGTTCGTGCCAAATGTTTAAAGCCAACTTTTTATCTAGTTAAGGCACTGTGTATGTTCTAAGTGGCCACCACCTCTATGAACTGCTTACAGTTCCTTGATGGGTCTAATTCGTCTCGGTGTTCCTCTGTCCTCTGAATTTCTGGCGTAAGTGCATCTGGATGCTTGATTCAAGTTGATCTGGGGGCAAGAGTACTTCATAGATGGTGGTGTATGCTTTCACTGGAAGTGCATAATGTCTTCTTGGTTGCATTTTATGATGCCAGCCACCACTGATAATCATAGCCCAGATTCATCACTTCATTAGGACGTGCAATTTGATGGATTCGAAATATATCATTCCATACTCATTTATTTGCAATATTTCATTCCATACTCATTTATTTATATGAATAGAAAGTTTCTCTCATGCATCATTGTGTTATCCTGAGGGACAGTCTGTATGGGAAAGGCAGGAAAATGCTTGACTCCACCCCTTTATCCTTTATTTAAACCCTTATTTGTCCTTTAAAAGAATCAATTCCCTAGAATTCTCCAAGGGAGAATTGTATTATATTTAGTATTATTATAAACTCATGGATCTAAATATGTTTTATATTTCAATACACTGATGTATGGCATCCTTAGTGGTAGTTGTGTTTTAATACTTCCTTTTTCTTGTTAGCATTCTCTTTTCATATTTAATATCAATACCCAAATAAACATGAAGAGAGAAGACTTAACTGTTTCTCTAAATCCAGGTAAAATTTAGATGAAATAGTTTTTTTGCAAAAAAAAAAAAGTTTAAAAGTGATGCATACATCTAGAGTTATTTATGGTTGTCCCAAGATAAACTATTCTGTACCCCAAAGCAAACATGAGGTAAATGACATTGCTGTAAGATTTTTTAATCTACTTCAAGAATCTGGTTACTCTGGTTCTAGTTTTTATGATCTTTAAACATTTTGAACTTCATGCAAGTAAAGTCCTATTTACTGATATAGCATTTTAGGGACCTGTTTTGAAAAAAAGTATTAGAGAATGGAAAATGTATACATTGTATTTAAAATTTTTTTCAATGTTTAATTCTTTAAATGAGAATGTCATAAACAATCTCTATTTCTCTCTCTCTCTCTCTCACATACACACACACACACACACACACACACACACACTCACACACACACACACACACACAAAACAGCAGATTGGCAGAGAAAATTAACAAAGTTAAGTCATATTCCCTGTTCTCAGAAAAATGCTGTAATGTGGCATGTGAGGAAAGATTATTCAGTAATGTAGAATAATATGAATGTTGCCAAATTTCTCAAAAACAATTCCATATTATCACTAAAGAAAAGTGAAATCTGGAAAAAAAATACATTTAAAAGTCTGCTTTAAAAAAAAAAAAAGTCTGCTTTATATACTACTGAACTAGCAAACCCACCAAAAGCAAAATACACTACTTTTGTTAGGTGAAAAGGGTTGAACAAGCAAAAGAGAGTGAGAGAGACAGAGAGAGAGGTCTTACTATATAATTGCAACTATATTTCAAAAGCCTGACACAGATTCCCTATAAAATTCTAGAACTTATTTTTAAACAGAAGATTGTGAATACTTGGGGGGAAAATAAACCAGTGATAATATGAAGATAATGTCACTATAGAAAGTCTTCTAATGATTTTATAAATACTAATTTACTCATTATGACAACCTGATGAGGTAATAATGATATAATCCCCATTGTACGGAAAAGGAAACAAAGACAGGGATATTAAGTGACTTTTACAAGGTCATAAGACTAGGAGATGGCAGAGCTGGAATATAAACCCAGGAAGTCTTCCTCCAGAATCCATGTTTTAAACCACTAAAATATGTTGTCTTGCTTCTTTTTAATTTTCTTTTTATTTCAGAAAGAACCATTTTTTAAAAATCCTTATGATATCATTGTGAATTTATTAAATAAAAGTGAGAAAAATATTGATTCATTCAGGGGGATTTGGGGTTACTTGATGAATGATTCCCAAAGAGAACCAATTAGTAGAACATTTCAGCCTATTAGAAAATCTCTAATGACAAGAGGAATTGATCTCTTGATTTATACTGTTTATTTTCCTCAGTGATTTAAAGTAATACAATCCTTTTACAATTTGGAAATGATACAAAGATGGTATAAATAGCTAATATGATAGTTTGGAGTATTAACACTCAAGAATATCTAAAGAGCCTAAATCAATAGACTGGAAAATAAAAAAAAATTAATATGGATAAATGCAAATTCCTAATACAAGTAAAAGATACAGAATTGGCTTAGTAGAATTTCATGTCAAAAATGCATGAGATTTACCGAGTCACACATTCAACTAGCAAAAATAGTTATGAACTATGACTAAATTTATAAACTATTGTCCAAACTGAGGTTTATGTTAGTTCTGGTCTCTTCACTGATGGGTTCACTTCTAGAGTAATGTGCAGGAGAGGGGTAGTGAGGAGGGGGCTTATTTAAGAAAAGGAAGGTCAACCAAGAGGCTTGATGAAAAATTGTCAGAAGAAATTAGAATTTTGGTCTGGAAAAAAGAAACACCACAGGTACTATAGCAGAGGACTTAAATATTTAGTTAGAACACAGAAGAATTAGGAGACATTTTTTCCAAGAAAATAAAGTTAAAGTAGAAGCTATTGAGAGGAAAATTTTAATTTGATCAATTAATACCTTCACACTCTTAAATTTGCTGAAAATAGAATAGGCCTTCTATAAAATAGATATATAAAAATGGGTAGAGAGGATGCAGGAATGCTTTCTCCACCATGGAGGGAGCTGGATTACAAAACACCTAACATCCCAAGCCTATGACTCTTCATGTTCTATGAATATTAAACAGTAAAAGTGTATGGGTTTCACTGATACATAATAGACTAATACAGAATGTCTAATGATTTAATATAATCTTAGACATTTAGCTATTTGGGATTTAAGGTAGAATTATTATTGTATAAACAGTATATGTCCTTTTCCTCCCTCCTCAAAGTTACCTTACTAAAATATTTACAGTAGTCCAAGACAATCAACCAGAGAAAATCTAAATTCAGTACTTTAGCAGACTGTCATGGAGGCTTGCATTTAAAGTAAATAACAATGTCATGGTGGTACTGTCCTCACCTATATAATTTTCTTTTCCTCAATGCTTTTAATTTCTTTTCCTTTCAATGACAAATCCTATGGCTTTATGGTGTTTGACAGTTTAGTTTGTGCTGCTTCCATTTACCACAGCCTAAGATCCACATGGGTTTGAGTTAATCAGAACTCAAGGATTAGCAAAATTTTCCTATAAAAAGCTAGCTAGCAAATATTTTATTCAACACTGCCTTTGTATTTGAAAGTACCATAGACATTATGTAAATTAGAGTGTGGCTAATATCCAGAAAACTTTATTTATGGACACTAAAATTTGAATTCCATATAATTTTCATGTGTCATGAAGGATTATTCTTCTTTTGATTTTTTTTCCAACCAGTTAAAAATGTAAAATCATTCTTAATTCATGGTCCATCCAAAAACTGACAGCAGCGTAGGTTTTACCCAAGTTCAGCAGCTTGCAGACCCTGCTCTACTGCTTGAACTGGTAGGTACATTTTCATAAATAGGTTTATAAGAAAATCATTGGAGTTCCTTTAGTTCGTAGAAATAGATAACAAAACATTTTTTTAAGCTTGTAACTCTGAGAGCTATGTTTTTGCTTTTCTTCTGTCCTACAAATTCTTTTTGCTATTCTCATTTGGGTTGAGTTTTAATTTTAATTCTTGTCATTACTGTCAAAAAATGTAAATAGCACATTCCTGCATATGGACCATCCCTCAAAGCCTATTTTCTCTTGTTTTATCATTTCTTCCAGTGGGGGTAAATCTTTGGTATTTAACATTTCACTTTTAATTGGCCTTCATATTTAGAATCTTTTCAGGCAAACAAACTTGTAGGCTCTATTCTAATTACCCCCTTGGGCCCCTTACTCTTTAAAGTGACATAAGAGTCAACCATTTTCTTTGGGGAAAATAAAAATTTCCCCTGAATTAAGTTTAATTAATATGTATCATATGAGTTTACTAAACACTGCTTCGAATGAGTGAGACAATGAGAATGTTGAATTCTCAGTAATAACTATTATCAAAATTGATCATAAATTGAATCGATACCTTGATAAACAAATCGGTTCCCTCACTGATGACAATGTAGCATTCAGTGGCATTCTCTCAGGAAAGAATATTTTGGTAGCTGAGCTTGGCCTCCTGTGATATTTCTTGTTATTTTCCTCTGGTAAGGATTCTTCCGAAAATTATTTAAGGAGCAAGTACACATCTTTGTTTATAGAGTATTATTATATGAAAAATTCCTACTTGCATATTATTCAACTTTCTATATAAGTAATGACAGGGTCTTTACAAAATGTATAATGACTTGAATGCATCACAATAATACCATATAGAGTATTTTCATTGCCCTAAAAACCCCCTGTTCTCCATCTTTTCATCCTCTATTCCCACCCACTAGCAACCACTGATCTTTTTAGGATCTCCATAGTTTTGCCTTTTCCAAAGTGTCCTACACTTGAAACAATACAGTGTGTAGCCTTTTCAAACTAGCTTCTTCAACTTAGCAGTAGGCATTTGAGTTTCCTCCATACCTTTTCATGGCTTGATAGTTCATTGCTTTTTAGCTCTGAATAATATTCCATTGTATGGTGGTGAGAATTCAGCTAAGCTACTCTGTGGTATTGCTGCTTCAGCATCCATTTTGTTTGACCACGTGGCCTACAGGGACCTTAAACTGACACTAGCCCCCTTCATGCAAGTGCATGCTCTAGACAGCAGCCAAAGTCATAAGCAAATGTAAGTCCCTGGTATGACTTCCCCAAAAGCCCTTGTGATCAACAGTCTTCTTAAATAAGACCCCTGGGAGACTTACCAAAACCCTACTCTTTTGGTTTGAATTGACCAATCCAGCCCCAGCCTGGAAATCCTGAAATACCCCACCCATGGTTCCTAATAAAGCCATTTGCCTCAGGTCCTGCCTTGTTCTCTCTGTCTGCACTCTGCCTTGACCCCCCTGTCTGGTCCCCTGAGGCATGCCAAGTACTTCCTCCATGACCTGTGAGTAATAAACTTCTCTATTTCATTTTTTCTTGTGGTCTGTTGTTGAACCATGGCTCACTCACTTAACAAATGCTAATTCAGTTTTTGGAAGTATAGCTGACTTACAATGTTAGTTTCAGGCGTACAACACAGTAATTCGATATTTTTATAGATTACTCTCCATACAAAGTTATGACAAAATATTGACTATATTTTCTGTGCTGTACATTACATTCTTGTAGCCTACTTATTTTATACCTAGTAGTTCAGTACCTCTAATCCCCTTCACCTATTTTGACCCTCCCTCCCAACCCTCTCCCTTCTGGTAACCACTAGTTTGTTCTCTGTATATGTGAATCTGTTTCTGTTCTATTTGTTCATTTGTTTTATTTTTTAGATTCCACATATAAGTGAAAACACACAGTATTTGTCTTTTTCTGTCTGACTTATTTCACTAAGTATAATACCCTCCAGGCCCAACCACATTGTCACAAATGGCAAACAACAAAGTCATCGCACACGGAGGTACACAATTTTTTTATCCAGGCACCTCTTGAAAGGCATCTTGGTTGCTTCCAAATTTTGGCAATTATGAAAACAGCTGCTATAAATACCCATGGACAAATTTTTGTATAGACCTAAATTTTCAACTCCTTTTGATAAAAATTATACGGTTGTAGGGTAAGAGTATGTTTAGTTTCATTAGAAACCACCAAACCATCTACTAAAATGGCCATACCATTTTGCATTACCACCAGCAATGAATAAGAATTGTAACAAGGCCTTTTATGTAAAATATGCTCCAGAGACTCCCCTAAACTCACATGTATTATATTCAGAAAAACAAGATAATAATTATGTCAAATACGGATAATGCAGCATGAGGTATCTTTTACTTAGTTTAAAAATTAATAATCTATTCTGACAATGCAAATGGTACGGATGAACCTATTTTCAGGGCAGGAATAGAGACGCAGAAGTAGAGGATGGATGGAGAGGGGGAAGGAGAGGGTAGGATGAATTGGGAAACTGGGATTGACATATATACACTACCATGTGTAAAATGGATGGCTAGTGAGAACCTGCTGTATAGCACAAGGAGCTCAGCTCGGTGCTCTGTGACGACCTAGATGGGTGGGATGGGGTGGGTGGGAGGGAGGTCCAAGAGGGAGGGGATATATGTATACATGTAGCTGGTTCACTTTGTTGTGCAGTGGAAACTAACACAGCATTGTGAAGCAATTATACTCCAGTAATAAATAAATAAATAAAGTACTTTGTTTTAAATATACATTATAAAATAATATGAATGAAAAAGTATACACACACACATATTTAAAAGTATACACATACCCCCCACACACACATATACAGAGAGAGCCAGAGAAGTGTGTATATATACACATATGTGATACCTGTATAACAGTAATGTTATCTTCCACTTACTGTGTATTTTTGAATTTACAAAAAATTTCAATTTTATTATTTCATTTAGTTTTTACACCCACACTGTATTACGCATTTTTTTAGTGTAGAAATAATCAGAAAGATTTAGCTACATGCCCAAGGTGACACAGCTAGTTAAGTGGCAGAACCATAATTTAACCCTTCTGGTCTTCTGAAAACAAATCAGATACCATTTCCCACACCTTATGGCTCATAACACCACACACACATACACACATACCCACAAACACAAACACAACCATGCATATAAGCACATACACACAATTTGAAGTATATCATTTAAAATGCTATGTTCATCTCTCCCTTAGTAGATATAATAGAGAACTTCAAGTTAGCCTAATACTGCCTAAATACTGTACCCCTGGTTCTAATTACTATAAGTGACTTTTTTTTCTCATAATCTATTCACTATCGCTTAGCTTTTTAGAGTTAGAACTACTTGTGGAGTAAGAAAAATGGATTGAGTGATGGTGGCTTAAGATGATTTTGGCTTAAGGCAAATCAATCATGTAATTAAACAATTACCTTAATAACAGATGTCTCAACTCTGGATGGGGGACTCTGAACTTGTGCTGCTGCTGCCATATTGGCAATGGTGCTGAGATGGTTCATCTGGCTCATTGCCATGGTGACAGATGCTGGAGGTAGGCTGACAGGAATTAGAGGGTGGGGCATCATCATAAAAGGCAGTTCCAGTCCTGTAAAAAATACACATATATCATCATTTCTCTATTCAAATAAAACAATGAAACATGGTATATCTCATTAATTAAAATGGCTAAGGATATAAATCATTGAAAATTGAAGCATTATAAAATGTTCTAATAATGAGAGTCAAAGGAAAAATATTTGTCCTCTTTGCATGCAACAGTACCCACTTATCACTTAGGGAAATTAGGCTTAAAGCTAGCCAGTTTGGTGCCATGTTTTATCACTCACCACTTTTCATTTGTGTTTAATACAAAAAGTTCTTTGCTACATTATTCTTCTGATCAGTCTAATTCTTGTTTAAAATACTATAGTTTTCTTTATCACGTTTAGCTGTCTAAATGTAGTGTACCTATCTACTATGTCCTATATTTCACTATCCGATCATTAGATTTTTTTATTATTTGCAACTTTCATTTTTAGTGCTAAAAAATGCCATCGTACCATTTGGCAGAAGGTGGCTCTGCTGAAGATGGCGGAGAGGATGACTGACTGGAAGGCTAAGTGCTCTAGGTATGCGGGGGCAGGTAACAGAAGCCTGAGATCCCCGGGGTGGGGAAGAGTACAGTGTTTCCTTTTCCCAAGAACCTTCACTGCTGCCTGTGGGGAATGAATATCAATTATTTGGATACAATATTATTCCAAATCTTCTAATGAATAATTGGAAATGAGGTTTTAAAAAGCATATCAGACGTAGAGAATGGACTTGAGGACACGGGGAGGGGGAAGGGGAAGATGGGGCAAAGTGAGACAGTGGCATGGATATATGTACACTAGCAAATGTAAAATAGATAGCTAGTGGGAAGCAGCCGCATAGCACAGGCAGATCAGCTCAGTGCTTTGTGACCACCTAGAGGGGTGGGATAGGGAGGGTGGGAGGGACGCACAAGAGGGAGGGGATATGGGGATATATGTATATGTATAGCTGATTCACTTTGTTATACAACAGAAGCTAACACACCATTGTAAAGCAATTATACTCCAATAAAGATGTGAAAAAAATATATATCACATTTGGAGATTGGCTCAGTGATTTCTTGGGAAATAAGCTCAAGTAAGTAAATTTCCCCTAAACCATATTTTCCTTTTGTTTTTCTATTTCTTAAATACAGTCTCAAATTTTCTGAAAAATAACATTTTTACAACAGGTAGCCTATTTATGAAGTCTACTCCTGTTTGACTAACCAACTTAATATAAAATAGATTCTATTATATACCTAGAGAATTAATTACTTCTTGGAACTGAAGCACACTGATAGTTATAGAACCCAAAGTCATCCTTGTATAATAGAATCCCAGTCACCCTTCAGAGTTAAAGTTCCTAATTTAATTCCACAGAAAATCCTAAACATAGAATCATTAAATGTCCAGCTTGGTTAGACATGCTCCAGGGAACACAAAGATCATTTACAAAAGATAATAATATCAAAGCAATAAATTAAATGTGTGTGAATCAATAAATGTATCTCTTGTTTTCAACTGCAGAGAAACTTAGGTTTATGACGGTGGCAATACAGGTGCCAAAGTCAGAACAGCACCTTTAAGGGCATGTATTTCAACATCATGGCCACGTCCCAGATTAAACAGATCTTGAAACACCTTAATAGGGTACTCCTTGGAAGGTTTTTATATATCATTTCAATTTAGGCATGTTCTCAGATTAAATTATTTTACCATTAATTTATTGTTTAACTGAATCTGTTGACTATACAAACTGCCCACTTGAAAGAAAGTTTCTGTAATATCCCTGTCAGCTTATGAGTTTTCATTTCTTAAAAAAGGAAAAGAAACCATATTTTCATATAATATGCTTAGAAACAGCAAAGTAGGTAAAACTCCAATTTAAATGTTTTAGCTCTATTAAAAGCCTCATTGTAAAATCTCTAAGACATAGTTTTTCATGAAGAATACTTAGTTGCTGCCATGATTTTTTTTCCATTTACTTCAGGAAGACACTTAAGGTTCAATATAAATTCAAACTCATTAGCTCAATACTGTCTGGATCTTAGAGTAAATTGTTCAGAAGTGGGTAATGAAAACTCAATTCAAATTCTTCAGCAATCAGACAAAGCAATTTTATTAAACAATGAAGAGAATCAATTAAAATGGATATCTTTATTATTTTACAAGAAACCAGGACAGCTTTTGGCTAAAAAAAAAAGTTCATAGCTTCATACAGAAATGACTCACATAAAAGCAATCTCTCCAGCTTGCTCCTACACTATGATATAAAAGTTCACTTCTATATTCACAAATTTATACAGCTTATTTCTCTACTTGTGACTTTTTTGATGCTTTATACCAAGGTCCTAGTCAAACATGCAAAAGCTGTTAAGTATATAAAATTTTTTGAACATATTATGTCAAGAAAGCATTCAGTGACAAAACGTTTTAAACATTTTCACTTTATATTGCCTTTATCAAAGTATATGCAAAATTCTTCCTTTCATATTTACTTTTTATGTTATCATTTAAAACAAGAGTTAAAGCATAATCACCAACTATTTGGATATAGAAATAACACTTTGGAATAAATGTTATTGAATATGGGAACTGCATTGGAAATTTATAAATAATAGATAATTTTCTCTTTATATTTCATTTAAAATATCCAAGGATTACATTTTCATAGTAGATTGCATTTTTGAGGTTAACAAATATTAACTAATATATGGAGGAGGGAAAAATATTCATATTCATTATTTTGGATTGAGTTTGAGTTCTGCTTATACCTATTATCTACTTTTGTTTCTCTGTCCAATTGAGCCAATTTCTTTTATTTACATCTAGATTACCAGTTAATAAACGGGAAAAGCCATTTTCCCAATATACTTCAATTTCACTCTTATATCAATGAAAAATATACAATATATAACCAAGTCAGTTGTAAGTGAGTTTTGCTTAATTTATAACATCCTTCTCCTCTATTAGCATGAATAAATAAGTATTGAAAATAGGCCACTTCAGAACAAGACATGCCCATAGTTATTAAATGTATAATTTCAAGTGCTTTGGTTTAAGCCAATATATTTGATATAAGCCAGTATCTATGTGTGAGCCTACACACAAACATGCATACACACATACACCTTTAAGATTAAAGCTTATTATTATGACTGCATGAAAACTTACAGGAGACAGCAGATTTCGCATATAAGAAAAGTTCTAACAGTTGGTAAGGAGAGTTACAGAGAAACAGAAAAGAATTGATTCTTTTCTCCTCTTCCATTCTTGTAGAATCCTACCATTTCTTTGACTTTACAATGGAATAAAAAGACAAACTTGATCTAGCCCTAGTATCCTTAAAGAACATACTCTATAATAGGGGATAGAGATGTGTATGCAAAAACTCAGACATTTGATAAATATATAAAATGGTTTTGAACCAAGGAAATTGGTCATGAGCTCATGAAAAGATTCAGTGCATCCAGCTGTTTGATTATCTAGACTCTATATCCATATTTCAATGTGTTGGAGGTAAGGATTAAAGGGAGAGAGGATCTCCCACACCTAGTCCTAAACACATATTGTGGAGAAGCATGGGAACAATCTCAGGCTAGACACCTGTTTACACGGGTGGAAATAAATCTGTGCTCTGACTGACGGCAGAACACACAGGCAGCTGTTACATGATGAAGTTAAGTAGTGTAACCACAAGCATCAGGAAGGCCAGCTCCTCATGCAATGGTGTGATTTTGGTGGAGTGAGAATTAACAAATGTACCATCTTACAGCAACCAGATGTAAGTGGGCACATGAACACAAGAGGAAAAATTGAAATTAACACCTGATTACCTGTTTTGTCTCTAGCTAAAAGCTATTAATTATGCATTTATATAATCTGAAACAGTTTATTTACTCTGCCTAATTATACCGATAGTAAGAATATATCTATAATTATATATGCAAATATATGGAACTTATATACAAAAAGTAATTGTGTGTGTTTAGGTTTCCTTTCCTGTAAAAGATGTGTATTTCTCAGGGACAAGCAAGGTGATTTTAAGGTTCAGTGTAACTGAAATTCTGCTTCATAAGGAATAGGTATGGGACGTTCCCTGCTTACATCCTCTGCACCCCCAACTTTAAAACATAGTCGTAGGTTCTGAAAAAGTAAATAGCTTGGTGGACTATCTTAGTCTTTTTCTGAGCTCAGACTATATTTTGTATCCTTCCATTTTATATTTTTATGGTATTTTATGATACATATTTTATGATGGATCAGGTTATAAACAGAGAAATAGACTACTTTGGGGAGAAACCCTTAAATTTTTTTTTTTTTTGCGGTATGCGGGCCTCTCACTGCTGTGGCCTCTCCCGTTGTGGAGCACAGGCTCCGGACGCGCAGGCCCAGCGGCCATGGCTCACGGGCCCAGCTGCTCCGCGGCATGTGGGATCTTCCTGGACCGGGGCACGAACCCATGTCCCCTGCATCGGCAGGCGGACTCTCAACCACTGCGCCACCAGGGGAGCCCGAAACCCTTAAATTTTGAAGCCATTCCTACTTTAAAGGTAAACAGGTTCTCAAACAGTTAGAACTGATGGATAACAAATATAAACTAGCTTAATTTTTCCTCTAATTACTGCCTTCAGATATGCTCTGTTAAGGCATACCTCTGTCCCTTAATAACCTTGAGCAGATTTTGAGTATAAGAAAATCCATTCTACTTAACACCACTCTCTGCATCCTCATCTCCATCACCACTTGCCAGCCCTAGGGCCTAGGGAGCTGGAAGACAGAGGGGCTTGGACAGCTTTTCCATCTATTCTCTTGGGTGGGAGGGTGAAAGTCTCCCATCCAACCAGTTCCTGCTCAAGTCCTCCCCGCACTGTTGCTTCTATGGCTATGCCTATTGGCCATTGACATCTCCCAGGTGGAAGGTGCCTAAATGCCAAGTATTCCCTGCCAAGTAATGATCATTTAACGGGGTCTTCCAGGGGAGCCTCCTAACTGCACAAGTCCCTGACAATGGAAATCTCCTGCAGCTTCCTGCTCTTCTAAGCTCCCCAAACTGCCATGGTCTCTTGAAACTAAGGCCCTTCTGGTGTGGGTCCTTTTGTTCTCATGATGTCCACTCTCTATTCTGTCACCTCTTCTCAATTCTTTCTCCCCTTGCTCAAACATGTACAGAAAGCAGATCAGCAGTTCACACCAAAGCAGACATCCAGCTATGAAATGAGGTGGAGGCATCTGTAATCATTGAGTAATTCTCTTGAAACTCCTCTCCCTGAACTTGGTGGTGAGGAAGTACTCTCAAAAAGGAATCACTAAGCCACAGCTCCCTCCATTAAGTGCTGTCTTTTCACTACAATGTTTTCTCCGAATCTCCTCCCTTGTGTTGGTCTTCCCCTCTTATAAATGGAGGAAGAGACGTCTGTGGAGTCTGGAGTGATAGTTAAGATAGCAACTCTGGTTCAGCTGCTATTAATAAGTACTGATTGGTATTTACTTTTTTTAAATTGAGAAGTACTTGGTCCCTTTTGGTCTTGTGTGGAACCAGAGGAAAATTTCTATTTAATATCTTGTTACATAGCATATTCAGTAGAGCCAAAAACAAATATGACTATATTATAAGTAGAATTTTAGTAACTGATTCCTGTAAAAAACTGATAGAAAGGGAAAGAAATATGAATGCTCAACATTTGAAATGTTATTTCACAAATCAACTGAAACTTTTTCAATTGAGACAGAAGTTCAAAAAAAAAGATTACATAAAAAAATAAAGAATGATTAAATGTGGAGATAATCATTAATAAAAGAAAGAAGATCATTTTTTGGAACACAATTTTTATGTAGGAAAGGAAATGAAAACTGCTTTGGGTAAGGATATTGTTACTGTTTCTCTTTAATTAAAAAAAAAAAAACTATGGGTATGTATATCAGTGGTACTGATTAAAATCCTAGCCCAAATAATTACATTTATTACTGAATCCTAAACATAGCCAATAAGTAATAGGTTCCAAAAGAGAAGGCCACTGTATATTTTTTAATGAATTTTGGACAGAGTGCATGTAAAGTAATCAAACACAAAGTTAAAGTGATCTGTAGAAAAGAAATGCCTTTTAAACCACCATGCATTAAAATAGTAAAAGTATATTTAAATGTCATTATCTTTTATACCTAGTTGATATGTAACTATTTGTTCAGATTTTCCCACAGGCTGACCCTGATAAAGGAGGCAAATCTCAAAGGGACTAACGGTCACACCACAGTTTAGTGAGTGACACTGATAGACTGTGACGGGAACCTGACATTGTCAAGATTCGTTTACAATGAAAATGATGGCAAGAGCGGGCATTTACTCCATACCATTGGAGACCACTTAGAAGGATGTGAATGCCATCTTAACAATGGAATCAAGACTGCTAAGGAAAAGTAAATACTAGTCTCAGATGCTACAGATGTTCAGCTGTTACTTCAGCGGTAGGTGAGAATAAACAAGTTATTGTCTTTTAGAGGATAAACTTCACCCTAATAAAAAAATGGGATAGGAAACGTCAGCAGTAATACTAGTACTTTGCATAAATAGGAGAAACAGTCCTTTCATGAATTACTATAATGTAATCTTTTAAATCTTTTTCTGGATAACAATCTGAGCTCAGTGATCTACTTTAGCAAGTAGAAACACTGAAATCTTCTGGTGTTTTGGTTCAACTTTATCAAATTGCTTTATTTTAAAATGAGGAAGAAGCAATCTGTAAAGGGTACTATTAATTGGGTAACAATTTAAAATGTTCCAGTTTAAGTACAGTGGTTTAGCAAAGAAAACAGCACAAACACCTCCTAATTGGTATTGCACAATAATGTCCACAGAGCAGGCCATTTCCAGAGTTTAAAATTTATATTTGCACACATATCCTGTTTGATTTGGAAGTGCTATTTTTTCTTAGAGAGAAAGAATAATATTGTCATGAATTCTAACTATCCCACTGCCAATAAATATGAGTCATTTAGGAAAACATGTTACTTTCCCAGAAATAGGCATTTTCTTTAGTTATCTGTCATTAACTAAACCTAACTCTGAGTGTTACATATTTGTTAACTAGAAATTTAAAACTCTTGCCATACAAGGAGGTTTCTATTTTACCTGTGTTGTTTTCTTTTGAATGCAGAACTGTTTTGAAACATTTTATTTTATATGTAATGGTGATAATATAATACTGGTGCTATCAGTGTCCCTGGACTCAGCAGAACTATGATATTAGCTAAATTTCATCAAGTTGAGATACTTCTATTGCCTTACATACTTCACAGTGTTGTTGAAAGTAGCATAAGTTAAGCTGTTGCACAAAGTGGCACACGAAATACTGGAAATCAGAACTGTTTATTTTTAAAATTTTGCTTGAATATTATTTGCCATGGCTAATGACTAACTTGCAAGAATAAGAAGCAAATTGTAAAATCAGAGCTGAAGTTCAATTCATTAATGTCAGATGGGCTACATAAATGGATACTTGAAGAACAGGCAGATATTATTAAAAACAATTACACTGAGAATCTTTGAGGAATCATGGAAAACTGGAACAGAATTAGGAAACTAAAAATAGACAACAGTGTCCATTTAAATAACCTTGATTTTGAACTCATGAAAGTTATTAGAATAAATTATTATATAAAGAATACAGTATTTTACATATTTTCCCTTATTTCATACCAAATTCCAGAAAGTTTTGATGGAACTTAAAATAAAAGAAAGAAGGCCATTACTATAAAGATAAAAGGTTAAATACTTAATGTGGAGAAGACAAAGATAATTATATCAGAAACACTTTGCTTTTTGATGCTGTTGTTTTCTTTGGACTCATTAGCACTATGTTCTAAGTGTTAACGAGGTAAAATAGATCCCCCAAACAAAACAAAACAAAACAAACAAATGCAGACTCAGACTGGTAAATAGTTACATAGAACTCAGTATAGGAAACAAATAGTAGCTACATTAATTGTATTGACTAAATATTTGGGTGTCTTGTTGATATGGACGACTCTAAGCAAGAGTCAAATGTTTCTATTCAGTGGAAATTAAGATATTGCAACAGATAGGTTAATTTCTACAGCTAAAGTATAATGCTATTACGGACAGTGTAGAAATAACAATACTAGGAACATATTTAAGCTTTCCAATCTAAAATAAATACATAAAATTCTTCAGAATAAAGCAGTTTGGTATAGTGTGTCCATGTTAATTTAACTGCATCTTTTAACCTTTCTCATAGCCAATGTCAATGAATTTCTACCTCTTCCCATTTTAACTCATCAAATTATTTTTCCATTAGGCAAACAAATGAACTAGAAATTCTCCACTCTAAAGATATTGCAATTTCCCTATAGGGTTACAATTACATCAAATAAAATTTCAAGTTAATATACTTTCTATACTGTTACTAGAGTACTCAAAGCCATGGTATACAATATTAGCAATTTTATGTTCACATTTAAGTATTGCTCATGGTCAGTTGAAATCAGTTTTAACTTCCAGTGTTTCATATAACATTTCAATTTCAAATTATTTATGTTGAAATTGAAAAATCTTCTCACTTGAGCCAAAATTGCTATTTAATTTTCTAAAAAGCATAAAACTCTTATAGGTAGGATAACAGGCTCATGGAATTCTTTTGATATTTCTCATATGCATGGATCTAAGTGTTAAATTATCTTCTCTCCAAACCTGGTTAGCCTCAAAGAATGACATCACCAGATAGTTGTATAAGCCACAAACCTAGGAATCATCTTTATCTCCTCCTCTTTCTCTGTGTGCCACGGATGTCCAATTCCTGTTGATTTCATCAATGTGATTTATCTCTACTTTGTTTCTCTCTCTGCTGTTGTAATCATATTCCAGGACCATCATTACTTTTAAGTACAAATCTTACATTGTCACTCCCCTGCTTAGAGGACTTCAACTGTTTCCCATTGTTATTAAGTAAAAGACCCAACATTTCTTTTCTTAACGTAAGCACCAAATGATCAGGCTTATGCCTCTTTTGCTCGTCACTGTATCCTCAGCATTTAACAAAGTAGGACTAACTCTGTCAGTTTTTGAGTCGAGAGTTGCAAACCCAGACCAATTCTTACATTCACATGTGATAAATTTCACTGTGGCACTAAAAAATGATAAGCTATAGCCTTTGTCCTTGACCAGCTTATAACAGAAAAGAGAGATAGATATAGCATATATGCACATAATCTTATCCTTTGACTGGAATAAAAGATAGAGAAGATGAAGAATAGGAAATATGTCTAATATTTTAGAAATAAACTTCTTAGAATGTGATAATCATTTGGATACAAATGGAGATGAAAAGAGTAAAATGTGAGAGGTAACTTCAGTATCTAGTTAACAGTTGGGGATACGGTGATATTATTAATGATGCAATGAAGATGGTGATAATGGTGATGACAATGATGATATCTAATATGTATCATCTGCTTCCAGTGTGTCACTCACTATGTTCAGCTTTTATATGCACTATCACAATGAATCTTTAGAACCTCTGAGATAGATCCACATTAGTATTATTAAAGTTGATTAAACTTGCCCTGGGATTTAGATCTTGGAATTCTGAACTCACAATACCAGCTTTTAATCACCTTTATGAGGAAGATCAGGTTTCATTATGAATAAAAATCCATTTGATTCTGGACTTGTTGAATATGAGATATTTCAGAATCACTCAAATGAGACTGACAACAAGCACTGGAAATATGGCATTGAAATTTGGAAGGAAAGCAGATGCCCAGTGAGGAAGATTTGGATGTCTTTGATTTGTAAGTGGGAGATTAAGCCATGATGCTTGAAGAGGGTATAGAAAGTATAAAGGTATTTCTCCTAAAAGTGTATTTCTACTGAAAGCCACAGAATAAGGCCCAAACAAGCCAAGCTGGATGACTTAAAAATAAAGCCTAGGAAGCTGAGCAGGAATAAGCAAAATTAGGTATATGACTCCTACAGTAAGTTCTTAACACTAATGGGTATCAATGCATTTTTATAATTTCAACTCTCCCCACTTACTGGTAAGCTATAATATTCTTTTAAATAAAATGGTCAACGTGAATGCCTGACAGATGTTGGGTCCTCAATTAATACTGAGTGAATAAATGTAGAACATTATCATTGGATTTAAAGATTTAACAATCCTAACTACGACTTAGGTAGATAGCCTAAACAGAGACAAAAAACCAAATAGACACATCTAAGCATAGTTTGAAAAGGTGCCATTAGTCCAACTTATAGTATGACAAATAATTGTAATATCCAGTAATTACAAGGTCCCCCTTAAGAACACTATGGAGAGATGCAGCTTTAAATCAAGGGACTACATATCACAAAGAACTCAGCAGATTTGAAGGGCCATAGAAATAATATTATATCCTAGTGGTAGATTACATGCAGATGGCAGGTGTGTTGAAAGCTACTGTTTATACAAAACCAAATCATTCTTTCCATAGCTTCTATTATATGTAGTGAAGACATACTATTCAAAGCACTTTTCATCAGTTTTTCATGGGCAGACGCAGCAGGAGATTTTCAAGGTCAAAATGACCACTAAAATTGCAGTTGCTGGTGATAAAAATATACTTAGAAAGATGAGTAGTAATATGGACAAATTTATTTCTAATTTAATTCCAATTCAGGAATTAAATATAAAAGCATTCATCTTTATCCCAAGAATAAATGGATACAATACGCTTTTCTAGATTGGTATGACAATGTGAATTAGAAGAAGAGAAATAGTTAGAAACTGTTTTGAAATGAGGATTGACTTTCTGACAATATCAACACTCATGGGTCAATATAGAGTAAAACTTAAACATCTTTATTCATTTTTAAAATTAATTAATTTATTTATTTTTGGCTGCATTGGGTCTTTGCTGCTGCACGCAGGCTTTTCTCTAGTTGAGGAGAGCGAGGGCTACTCCTTGTGATGGTGCATGGTCTTCTCATTGCAGTGGCTTCTCTTGTTGCGGAGCAGGGCTCTAGGCACACGGGCTTCAGTAGTTGTGGCACACAGGCTTAGTCGTTGTAGCACACGGGCTTAGTTGCTCCGCGGCATGTGGGATCTTCCTTGACCAGGGCTCGAACCCGTCTCCCCTGAACTGGCCAGGCAGATTCTTAACCACTGTGCCACCAGGGAAGTCCTATTCATTTCTTATTTCAAAAATTATCTAGTGCAATTGTTATAACCATAATGTCACCAATGAAAAATATGAGAGAATACAACCAACTTAATGATTTGACCAAACTAATGAACCAATGATTCAGTTGTCAGAATTGAGTGCTAAACACAGGTTTTATGTTAATTAAAAAAAAAAAAACGCCCACACAGGGTGATTGATATTTGGATAAATCAGTCATATTCATTATTTTTCTTTTCTTCAACAATTTTTCTCAGCATCAATATTAAAAAGACACATGCTTTATTGAAAAATAAATGATGAATGATGAAATTACCATCTTTCTCAAGTACTTAAATAAATAAAACTTTCAAAAATCTTGAACTTACAAAAATAACATCTACCCAAATTATCTTTATCTATAATAAAGTTATTGTATTTTAAATATTTTCAGTGTAAAAAGAATTCTACCTATTAAAAATAATTATCTTCTAAGAGGGTCCTTAATTATTGAACAATAAATAGCTATCTAACTGCAAAAATACTCTGTAATAAAAAATTATAATGATCTGTTAGTTTCCTTTGTGATCACAAAAACTTGTCTTGAATAATTTCAATATCTCCTCCAAAATTAAAATATGGCACCATTTCTACTTCTAGTCTGTTCTGTTCTATCATGTACATTCTCTCACATCATTCACACGGAATGTTAGGACCATCATCCACAGTCACAGATGGTCTCGTTTAGATGTACCTGGCCTAACACCTGGGCAAATACACCTTGTTAAATGTTGCTCTTAATTAAAATAATATATTAAAAAAACTACTTAAGACTTCAGTTAGTAGGCTAAACAATTTTTCAAAACAAATTAACTAATCAAGAGCTTCTTTTTTGAAATTTTGTTCTAATGCTTCCTATAACGAGCTACTTTTCACAAAAAAGCATCTGGAATATGTTTTGCACCTTATATATTTGAACTATTTTCACAAAATTATAATTATTGTATGGACACAGCTATAAGCAAAAATTTTAAAGTGATTTGTTTTTAATGGTTTATGTGTGTCAATACTATGTGGGATTATTTGAAATATTTATATCAATATATTGTTATCTATTTTAAATCTAATAAATTTTTAAAGTGTTAAGAATAGAGGCTTAATTTTAAATGTGTCAAATCTCTACTGACTGTGAAAATAATTTTTGAAAATCACTCCATGATGTGCATTTACTCAGGTTCATATTAACATATGTTTAAATTCTGGCCTTGAAAAAGATTTCATGTTCTTGTTTACCCAAAGATTCAAGTTAATACTGCATATTGAAAATCTTGGAAAGAAAGGGGAAGAAACCACAGACTATTAAGATTATGATGCAGTCATAGCAAATAGAAAAAATATAAATAGAAGATAAATAATTTTTAAAATATCAACATATAATCATAAAAAGAGAACCAAATACCAAGAATATTATGGTATACAGGCCAAGGAATAAAAAATTATATTTAAACATCACTACACAACATACAATTTATTTTTCTGTATATATTTGAACCATAGAATGTTGTAGTACAAAACAGACACAAAAGTCATTCATTCTTTCGTTCTTTTAACATATATCAAACACCTACTACATGCCAGGCAATGTTGCAAGCGATGGGAATATAGCAGTGAATAAAGCAGATAAAAATCTATATCCTCAGGGAGTTTATATTCTCATTGGGAAGTGGGTAGAAAAAATAATAAGCAAATAAATAAAGTGACATGACACATGAAATGAAATATCTGTCATATAGGGATGAAAGAATTTTTGCATATACATGACATATGTGTGTAAGCATGTATGTTAGGAGGGTAGATTGGGAAGAGTTTGCTGAGAAGATAACACCATCAAGCACCATCCTCTCCTTTTACAGCAGAAGAAACTGAGGTTCAAGATGATAAAATGAAATGCTTGAGGTCGCATAAGTCTTCAGGTGAAGAGCTGGACTCGATCACACTTATTTGCCTGACCCGTGGTCCTAAATCCTTCCCACTGTACCACACAGAGCACACCTACTTGAGAGAATTGCCTGGACTGTGCGATGAAGCAAAGACAAACATGAATGGTGGATCTGGATGACAGGTGGGTAGTTCAATTGACTGGAGGAGAATGTACATATTAGGAACACATCAGGAGTCAGAAAGAATTAGGTAGGGTAGGGAGATGAGAATGAAAGTTTTCAGATGTCAGGATGATGAGTTTGATCATCATCTTAGGCAGGGGAAAGATATGATTAACGTGATGTATCAGATAGTCAGAAGGAGGAAAAGGAACTTATCATCAGGAATAATCATCCCAAGTTCTGTCATCCACCATATCGACACTGATATGACCAGGGCAAGAATCCTGATTCTCATATTTCATGCCACTGGAAAATTGATAAAATAGAAAAAAAAATATTGTGTTCTTTATCATTAGAGTTTTCTAAGATGATGACTGAAGAACAAATTGGTTTCCAGAGGCAGACATGACAAAACAATTATATCGAGTGAGGATATACTGCATACTCTTCCCCATATCTGACTCCAGTGACTTGTAAACTAATTCTTTTTATATATGCACTCTAGAGATTTTCCACAATAAAAGGAACACTATGTGTATCTTGTTTGGAAGTCTTCACATAAAAGATATAATTTACTCTTTCTTAATAGGAGGTAACAGCTTACCAGTGAATATGGGTTATGTAGAATTCTTAGGAAAGCAAATTGGGGGGATGCTCTGAGTGACACAAAAAGGAAATATTCCCCCCAAATTCATGATTTAATAATAAGGTTTCTGAAATATAACAAGTTTGGCTTTAATATTTTATTGAAAAATTTAATCTGGGAATGTGTTTTAATATATTGCTACTTCTATTCTGTGCAGAATATATATTACTATTCTGTAGCACCTTCAATAACTGTTATCATATAGAATATTATACACATCCGTAGAGAGCAAAACAGTGTTTACTATCCTGACATTGAAAAATATGCACCAGTAAAAATACATCTCAGCCTTAGCCACTATTCTTGCTATTCACTTTTCTTCACTATTCACAATTCTTATATTCACTAGAATTCCTCAATACTGACTTCAAAAATAACAATATATATTATGTAGGTAATAATTTCTAAATGATGCCATAAAAATTTTGATTTCCAATGCTATATAGAATGTCTTATTAAAATTGTACATCCAAATATATACATGCAAAAAGTACTTATTTTCTTTAGCTTGATAATATCACAGAGCATGATAATCCTTCATTTTGCCTGAGGAGGATTTTATTTTTCTTATCAAATCCATAAAATGATCATATTATTTTAAGTTGCTAACATGTAAAATAAAACGCAATATGATTTTTATTTGTAGAAGATGTCTCTATAGCTCATATCATTTACTTTAATGATTTTTGTTTTCTTACTCCAAAATTTTCAAGTTAAATTCTATATTTATCTGGAGGCTTTAAGACCAGGTAAACGTGCTAAAATACATTTTCAAGCAGCTTACTCTGCATAGACTGCTTTTAAAAATTCAAAACAGCCCCCATAGCAAATGTCATTTCTTTCATGGTTACAAAATGCAAACTCCAAGTGTTTTATCCTAATGAATAAATGAGTTTGTCCTTTATGTATAAAATATAGTTTGTGTTTGTTGCACAAGTTTTTAATAATAGATGAATTTTAGGTTTGCTCTAACATATTCAATAAAGTGTGATTAATCTGGTTTTTCAAAAATGCAAACTAGACATTACTATATTACTTTGAAAAATGCACAGCTTGCAACATTATTGTCTCAGTGGGATCTTAAATTGAATTGTAAAACGTGTCTTATTTCCAGTTTGATTTATGTAAGAGATAGCAGTGGATAATGTCCCTTTTGAAGTTTCACTGCTTTGTGTGAACAAACAATATAAACCTAAAATTCATCATAGAGTTTATTAGAACCCCAAGCAAACTTTCCAGTTATGTTGGACTGAAATGAAAATTATGATGGACTTAGAATACCACATTTTCAATGAAACAACTTTTTGAAGTTTACTGTTATGAAGGATTATACAATACATTTTTGACATTTTCTGTGATTTTTATTATGGTATTTCAAGTAATTACCAAATCATGTTTTTCTCTAAAAAAGCTTTCCTGTGCCCTGAGAATTAATCTATGATACCATTTAGCTTGGCTTTTTGAAGTAAATATCACCAGATAAAAGCCAGCTGGATCTGAATAATAGGATACTTGAATGAATGTATTAGTGTTTGAAAAAGAGAGTACAAATCTTCTAAAAAGATTAATTTCCATAAAAAAAGATAGCTCCCAGATCTACAAAAGAATAAATTCAAAAACATAATAAACTCTCAGAAAGAAAGGTAGATTAAAGTAAAAGCTGCAGCACCTTGTTACTGCAGCTGTTGTGAAGCAATGATTCTGTATCAATTACATTTGGTTGGTCCTGTAGGGCTCTTCAAAGCTTTGTGTGAAAAGCCCAAATACAGGATACATGAGACAATGTAATAACTTCAGCGATTAATTTTGATGCAACACCACTTTCATTCTGATCTTACTCTCAATATTTACAGTTTGAGAGAAGCTACAAAGGTTCTGATGGGAATATATGAATTGAGTAAGGACACTTTTTTCTTCTTCATTTATTAAAGATGTGGATATGAAATTTTCTTTGTCATGAAAATATTGCAGCTTTATCACGCAACATAGTTGCTGACATCATCATGTAAAAAGACCTGAGTTGGCCAATGGACTTTATTTTCAATATCCTGTTTCAAACATGTTCTCTAAAAAAGGCCATGAATTCTGTTCACAAAACTTCTCTACTTTAGCCTGTACAGTTACTAATAAGAACAAAGTTTGGCCATGCATAAATTCCTCTGGGAGGTAAAACATACCCTTCCATCTTGGATGACTCATGTTATTACTATCTTTAAGACAAAACCAGAATAAAAGGTGAAGATAAATTATATTTTAACTTTGATTAAATCCTAGAAATATTTAAATCTGTTAAAATAATTGACATGAAATGCCATATTAATATTACTTAATTTCAAATGCAATGGAAAGTATGGTAAAAAAAGAGATATAGACAATACGATGGAACAGTAGGTATATTTCACTTCTGAAGTAATTTTTTTATAAAAAATACAAAATAATAACTAAAAAAAGAAAATCTTTGTACAATCATAACAGCATAACAGCAAGAAAAGAAAAATCAACTAAAGGAGATTAGTAAATCATTTTTCCAATTACATTTTGAAACTCATTCGAATGTGTGGAGTAAAATAAACTGCTAATTTGCCTTACTCCCCTCCTTCCTTTTATGTTTTTATAGTACACTGTCAAAATCAACCCCAAAACGAAATGTACCCCAGTAATTGCATGTTCATTTAAACTTCACAAGTTGTTTAAGTATAGCTTGCTATTTACAAATTAAGTTGACCATAATGAAGAGATAAAGGACATATTGCCATTATTAGAAAAATATTACTGCATTATGAAATGTGTCAGTGTTTATCAGAAAAATATTTTTAAAGAGAAAGGTTTCTTTCCCTGCACTCATATTGACTACTAAATGGTTATGACTATTTTTAACAGTAGCTTAAGAATTTCTATATCATACTTCTTCAAGAAAGCTGCTTTTAGTTAAAACATAAAAATGGTAGTTACAAGGTTTCTGCAAACATAACTGCCATTCCATTAAGGAAATGGTGCAGCAAACAGTAAATAGTGGCCTCAAGGGAAATGTAAGTATTGATTTTATTACTGTGTTGGTTGGTTTGTATTTGCAATTGTCAACTCTAATTTTGGACTATGCTTTAAGTATCCTTAAAACTGCTTAAGGAAAGGACAAATATTAACTGAAAAATATTGATAACTATTAGTTTTATAGCTTTAAATATCATGAGACTATTCCTTTTCAGCTTTTCATAGTATGTCTTTTAAAAGTAAGAAACTTTAATTTCGCTACACACAGCAAATGAACCACCAAGTTGTCTTCATTAAGCCATATTACATACTCATTTTTTACACTACAAATCAGTATTTGATTCTAAAGTTAATCACTACAAAAAGTATAAACATGGTTATACACTCCTTACTTTAGTTTGGAAATGTGCTTTGAATTCATTGATATTAAAGTTTTGATTCACCTAAAAAGATATAAAATAGCTGTGAAACTAATTATGAGTCTAGCATTTTCATCATGTTGAAATAAACATCAACTCACAGCCTCATTAAATGTAAAATGATCAAATACTGAAAAAAGAACAAAATTTGCCAACGTAATATAATTAATATGCTTTATATTATGATCATCATTATCTTCATCATCACTGATTTCCTCTTTACATTTCAGTAAATGACATTCGCGCTTTTATGCTGAAGGTATAATTAAGAACACAGATCATTTTCTTAAACCATGCCAGAGAGCAACTATGTTTAATATGTAAATTTTCAACTATACCTACGGGGCTGTAAATATAGTCAGTGTTAAACTTCTACAATTAACTAAAAGAAGTGTTTATGCTACACATAAATTTTAAAAATGTCCTCTGTGGAAATCTAAAGAGGTGCAAATTAATATTAAAAAAAACCATTATGGCTTCTCTTCAGATTAAAAAACATAAAGTATTCTTGGGGTCACAAGCTACACGGTGTGCTTTAAACTTCACATATCAAAAATAGAAAGACAACCTATTATAAACATATGCAAAATCTTGAATATCACTAAATGCCGACTCCCTACATCATGAATTTACAAAGAGGGTCAAAGGAAAACAGTCCCCTTGATTTTATGTAAAAGTCATACTTACATTGTATTTTAAAATATTTAGAGAGGAGAAATGGCTTAATGAAGTAAAACCTTGCTTTGACTAGAGAGAAGGGATTTATCTGTGTATACTACATGTTCAGTATGTGCTTATTGGACTGTTTCTTC
Organism: Aethalodelphis obliquidens; assembly: GCF_003676395.1. Lineage (NCBI taxonomy): Eukaryota > Metazoa > Chordata > Mammalia > Artiodactyla > Delphinidae > Aethalodelphis > Aethalodelphis obliquidens. The sequence continues at coordinate 33,409,963 of NW_020837959.1, read as the reverse complement.
GTTCCAAATAATTAAAATTTGATGGATAAATATACAACAGGCCTATTGGTTCAACAACAGTCTTAAATCTTAGCTTGGCCATTTACCATATAGTTCAGAATGAAAGTCATAAGGAGTATTTCTTCATATTGAAAATAACTTTGTGTTTATCTCCATCATCAATCTTCCTTGAGACCATGCTTTAGCATGTCTAAGATTTCCAAGTTTCTCATTTGAGACTTTTTCTTTCTTCTTCTCACTACCATCATGGACTACAAACATTTTTAAAGAAAATCCTGGAGTAAAACTTACTGTAGGTAGATACAGGTTTTTTAATATAGATTCTAAACGTCAAGGGTCTTGTTTATAATACATGGCTCTCTATATCAGTGATTCTCAAACACTTTGGTTTCAGAATCTCTTTATGCACATTGGTCATACCTGTCAATACTTATGGTGTTAGAAAAGAAAATTGAGAATTTAAAAATTATTTAGTGATTGATTAAAAATAACTACAAGTTCATTGCATATTAGCATAAATAACATGTTTTGTGAGAAATAAATATATCTTCCCCAAAATGTACACTTTTGCAAAATTCTTTAATGTCTGGCTTAAGAGGAGTCAGTTGAATTTTCATACCCACTTCTGCATTTAATCTGTTGTGGTGTAACAAATCATCTAGTTTCTAAAAAACTTAAGTGTATACTCATGAGAGAATGAGTCTTTAAATAGTAATTAAGGTCTTAGTATTATTATGAAAAAAAATTTTTGACCTGTTGAACTCCCTGAGCCCTTGGGAACCCTCCTTTCCATGGGTCCACACTTCAAGAACTGCTGCTATATCTGATAACATTTTAGGACTTTTTAGAACATCCGGGTTATGTATTAATTTAGAAACTCAAATACTATCCTAGTATTACTTCAGACAATAAGTACAAGATTAGAAAAGTTGCTCTAAAGTTTTTTACAGAAAACTCATTACGTCCATGCCAACAATTGAATCTAAAACAAGGTAGTAATAAGAAAGGGAACTTTTTTCCTCTAGACTTAATTTTACCTCACTAGGAAAAATCAGTTATTAGTCATTTTGAGGTGGCAGACAACGCATATAACTTGGCAAAAGTTAGAGGTGACTTAAATATTATCTTCACAGCCTTAAGCATAAAGATTCACTCTGTACCTCAAACACTTCATCTGGAAAGCGGGGATAATACCTATTCAAGAGCAAGCACAGAATTAAGTAAGATGATGAACATGAAGCATCAAACTTGTAGAACTAGGTAACTGATAAAGAGCAATTATTAAGCAGAAAAGTCAAGGTTAAGATCAGGTGACTGACTTCAGGTGTTGAAGTCAGACAGAAATGAAATGGGGATGAGATGTTAAAGAAGCTGTGTGAGCCTCAGTCTCTCATGTGTAATATAACAATAACCAAGGATAAGTATCACATTATCACACAGATTAGATAATGAGTGTATACAAAGCACCTGTCATATAACAGGTGTTATCAGGAGGAAGTGGAGGAGAAGGAAAAAGAAGTGCCTGGAAAAAAAAAATGTCCATGTCAATTTGGAGTTTATAAAATTATAGAAAGGAAATTATGGCCATTCTTAAGAAATATTAGACTTGAGAGGAGCAGATTTAAAAACAAATTAAAAAATAGTTAATATACTATGCACATTAAAAGAAAAGGGAGTACAATTTAAAGCTGGTAAGTTCTAGAAAACCAAGCAGAACTTGACCACCTCAGTTTTAATAAGGAAAATGCAATATTCCTCCAAGGAGGAACCAAGGGGTTCCTTAAGCTTCCATCTTTAGTCTCTGTATCACCTAGGCTTACCCAGTGCGTGGTCCAGAATAGGCATTCCGTGAACTGGCATTCCAAATAAAGGCGATGCACTATAATTAGCATTATGTGATGCTCTGGAGTCTAGGAAACATCATAGAATTTAACAACAAATGAACTCGCTAAGGAGCTGCCTCAGAGTTCAGATTTTTAGAAACAAGAAGAGTGCACAACAGTAATGCATAAGACCACATCACCGTAGAATGAGAGGAAAAATTAGCATGGGAGTTTGTGTAATGTTTGACTGACTAAAGCCAGGAATGAATCTGAGACAACATAAGAAATTCGGGGGGTTGTTTTTATTTTTATTGTTTTTAAGTTAGCAGCTAAGAAAGAAGGGGAGGAATACCTTTTTGTTGAAAATAATATAAATGTTCAAACAAATGTTTTGTGACCACTTACAATTCAGAGATGTTAATATACTCTGGAAACATTTTTCAGATTGTCTAGATTCTACAGAATTCATCAGATATTTTATGTTCTAAAATATTAAGATCATCTGAAAGCTGCTATAAACAATGGATCTAAATGATCTGTTATATCAACAATTGAAAGAATAGAAGCCAACTCATTTCTAGATGACTCAGCTAATATGTCATAACTGGTAAATGAAAGCCACACATTCCAGGTAATCAATAATATTCCCAGTGGCATTTTTATTTCTACCAAAATTTCATTTCTAGGTTCCCAGATGCAACCAAAGCAAGTATAAAAAAATTAATTTTTAGACGGCAAACTGTCAAATGAATGTTGTCCATTTCAATATTCAAGAATATGCTGTTGAGTGGGAATATACAGAAGAAAAAGAAAATAGCAAGATAATGTATGCTTTCAGCCAAAAGTATTCATAATTCTAACATAAGGGGTTTTAAAGGTCAATAATGATAGAATAGTCCCATTTTTCATCACCGTTTCCCATGGTGAAGTAAGTAAAATATCTTAAATATCTATTACTAACTATGGAGAAGAATCACTCTGGGTTCACGTTAAATTCGATTAATGCATGTGCTTTTGGAAAGCTTAAAATTTTCAATGTTCCTAAGAAAAATAGAATCTTGAATTTTTCAGTTAATTACTTGATTACTGTAAGCATAGGTTAATAATATATCTTCCAATTAAAAACCTATGTAGTGACGTGGATGGACCTAGAGTCTGTCATACAGAATGAAGTAAGTCAGAAAGAGAAAAACAAATACCATATGCTAACGCATATATATGGAATCTAAAAAAAAAAAAAGTGGTACTGATGAACCTAGTTGCAGGGCAGGAATAAAGAGGTAGGCATAGAGAATGGGCTTGAGGACAGGGGTGGAAGGGCGAAGCTGGGGTGAAGTGAGAGTAGCATCGACATATATACTCTACCAAATGTAAAATAGTTGGCTGGTGGGAATCAGCAGCATAGTGCAGGAAGATGGGCTCTGTGCTCTGCGATGACCTAGAGGGGTGGGATAGGGAGGATGGGAGGGAGGCTCAAGAGGGAGGGGATATGGGGACATGTGTATGCATATGGCTGATTTGATTTGTTGTTCAACAGAAACTAACACAGTATTGTGAAGCAATTATACTCCAATAAAGATCTATTAAAAAAAAAAACCTATGTGACCATTTAAAAAAATGGAATAGAAGACGATAACATAAATTTGACAATTTTAGATGTCTCCTGTAAGTGGGATCATTCAGTATGTGCCCTTCTGTGACTGGCTTATTCCATTTAGCTGGGGACAATGGGAAATAAGGTGCTGCTAAACAACAGGCATAAAGTTTTAGTTAAACAAAATGCATAAGAATCAGAGATCTATTGTACAACATTGTACCTATAGTTAACAGTACTGTGTTGTACACTTAAAAATTTAAGAGGGTGGATCTCCTGCTGTGTGTTCCTACCAATATAAATTAAATTTTTTTAAAAAGTTGAAAGAATATAAGTACAGCTTTTCATAATTCTTGTGGTATGTTACATTAGATTCAATTGACAAATCACACATATTAAACATATCTGAAATACCTAAACATAAAAAGAAATAAACTGCTTGATTATGGGTATCACTAATAAGGAAATTCAGGGGAAGTCGTGGGCTCCTGCTTAAAAATATATGACTGTGGCACTTTATATAATACAAAATGGTTTCTTAAAAACATATACTTTATATAATAGATCTAGGAATACATCATTGATTCTTATTGTCTTAAAGAAAGTTATTCCATTTACTAAATATTCGTGCTCAAATGTGTTCTTTTATAATTAAATGTTCAGAGATTTGGAGATATATAACATAACTACCTACTAAGGAAACACCATTTTGCTTTTATAGATATTTTATTACATCAATGGAAATTTCTCTGTATCCTTCTATGACTAAACTCATAAGCTATAACATAGAAATTACTATCAACAATGTAGACCAGCCATAAAATTCAATTAAAATTCCTACATTTTAAGCAGTTATAGTACCATAATGTGTAAACATGAGCCAAAGTGATGTGTAGTTCCTAGAGCATGTCACATTTAGAAAATAAATGTTTTAACTATTTCATCACTTACTCTGTGCAAAGAAATTTGGAGGGCCTTGTTTTACCCTTAGATCTAACTGAAAAACAGTGCATTCATTAAAGAACAATGGACATGCTCAGAGTTTGTCTTAGTTAAATCTGTTCAGCAATATTATTGCTATATGTTTTTGTGCTCCAAAACATCTATCCCTTGTTAATTCATTCTTTCAACAAATATTGGTTGCAGACACTGTTCTAGGCACTGGAATTAGCAATGAGCAAATTGGACAACAAAATCCCAGTTCCCATGAGGCTGACATTTGAATAATCTTATGCTAGATAAACTACATGGCACGTCAGATTGTGAAATGCCATGGAGAATGTAAAGCAGGAAAGGAGGGGCCTTCCCTGGTGGCGCAGTGATAGAGAGTCCGCCTGCCGATGCAGGGGACACGGGTTCGTGCCCCAGTCCGGAAAGATCCCACATGCCGCGGAGCGGCTGGGCCCGTGAGCCATGGCCGCTGAGCCTGCGCATCCGGAGCCTGTGCTCCGCAACGCGAGAGGCCACAGCAGTGAGAGGGCCGCGTAACACAAATAAATAAATAAATATATAAAAAAATAATAAAATAAAATAAAATAGGGTTGTTGATAAAAGTCTTAAAAAGAAGGTCACATTTGAAGGAGACAAGAGAACAAGATCTATGGAGAAGAGGATTTCAAGAAGAGGTTAACAGCAATGCAAAGACTCTAAGGCAGGAGCATTCCTGGGGTATCTGAGAAAAGACAGGGAGGCCAGAGTGACTAAAGTTGAGTGAGTGACAGTGAGAGTGGGAGGGAAGGCAGTCAGAGTGGAGAAGAAGCCAGGAGCCCATCATGCATTAGATTACAGGCTATCAAGAGGACTTTTATTATTTTACTCTACATGAAATGGGAAGAACTGAGATAGTTATACGCAGAGGAGTGACCTGGTCTGACATAGGTGTTCACAGGACTACTCTGCCAGTTGCAAAGGAGTAGCCAGGAAGCAGGGAATCAGGTTAGAAGGCCTTCACACTGATCCAGGCAAGAGGTGATGAAAGGGTAAGAGATGGGTGGATCTGGGGATACATTAGATGTGGGTATAAGAGAGGCAGGAGTCAAAGATGGCTCCATGATTTGGGGCATGAGCAAGTAAGTACAAACATGCAGTTACCAATAATGGAGATGAGAAGATTGAGGAATGAGCAGATCTGGGGTAGGAAGACCAAGAATTCCTTTTAGAGATTTTAAATTTGAGATGTCCCAAACTGAGCACCTCCTCAAAAAACAATTTGCCACAGGCAGAGACACTAACCTTGAACTCTGTTTTCTTCTAGGTACTCTAGGTCAGTGGTTGATGAGTAGATGATCTCAAATTATGCTCTTCTTTCAAGCCTTGTTTTTTTAGGCTTTAATTGGAAATAGTATATCTTAAAAAATAAAGTAGTTTAATTTTTCTTTGCTTTCATGATTCTTACTCATTAACTCATTTTTCATTTAATTCAATTACTGAGTTGTCACTGCATGTGAGTCCCTACTCCAAACACTGGTGAATACAGAGAGGAGACAGTTTGGCCCTCCAGGTGCTCACAGCCTATCAGTGGAAGAAGAAAATACCGTAGTGTTTATACATTTTGAGGATTTGAGAAGCAAAGCAGAAATGTATGGTTTATACACACTGTCTTCATATATACGGTTCAATGCATTGTGCTTATAATAACTGTAATCTATGTGAATTTTAGAAAGTATACAAAGAAATGAATGATAGAAGGAAGACTATGTTGTTTTATGAAAATTGAAACAATGGCATCATGAAGCTCAAAGAGTAAAATTATCTCATTATGTTGTATTAAGGATACATCTTCATTTGCCATTTCCAGGTATGAACAAGGCACTCTAGGTCAAGTGCACGCTCTCTTGAGTGGGGAAGTTCTCCATAGAAAAGAGAACATTAGAAATGTAGTCTAATGAAGGAAAAATGACATCACTGGCAGAGGAAACAGCAAGCTTGAATTTACAGAACTGCAAAAAATAAATAAATAGAAAACTTTGTGGCTAAATAGGTAGCTAGACCTTTGAAGGAAAGGTTGTGGCACTAGGAGGGGGACATAAAAGGAGGGTTCAACAACATTACATTTAAATTTAACATTTATTTTCAATTCCAAAAGATTAAAAATTAAATCTAAAATCAAGCTTAAGGAAAACTGGTATTTTGAATAATAAATGTCACTGAAATCAACCAGTCACTTCCAATTTATTTATATTGGTTTACTTCTCTAATTAGTCTAGTAAGGTACCATTTTTGTGATGCAGCAGGTTTTAAGGGCCTTACTGACCTAGAATCTCATGGCACTTGTTTGAGGTAGTATTCTCTATTATAAAACAACACTATGCGTATTTGTACACCAATGTGGTGTAATACCTACTACTTGCCGCAGAAGTTTAAATGTACATATTTTTTTTTTCCCAGTAGGGACAAACATTATTGGAAAAGCCCTCCCCAGTCTCTTCCCCACCTCTCTCATGATTTCACTGCCACCAGTTCACCCTGCTGGGTGTGCAGACTTTGGCAACCAATCAGGTTTCAAATCTTAGCTCAGCCACGTCCAAGTGTATGACATCAGGGAATTTGTTTGACCTCTCGGTGTCTCAGTTACCTCCTAGGTGAGGACATGACCATCACTCTCCCTGCCTCCTTGTCACATTGTTGTGCTGAATGGCTGACACATGTAAGCACAATGGCTTGTTCATCCATAGGAATTGCTCAGTAGTTGAAGACACAATTATTAATGTGAGCAGAATCCTTTTATTGAATGAAGAGGACAGAAATAAAATTAGGTAAACATCTTCTACTAATATGCAGTAGCTGTAATACTGTTTCCTTGTACTGTAGTCACCGGGAACTTGTAAAGATCTAAAACTGGAGACGATGTAAATATTTTGATAAATTTTACTACCTAAAATGTATTAATGTTTACTTGTCTATTCTATAAACTGCATTTGTGTTGTGGAAAATGTATATACACAACTCTTTATTAAATGGTTTACATCATAAATCTTGCCCTCAAATAATGTTCAATTGGGTCATGATTAAGTTGCCAGTCCTCAAAAGGCTATTTAAGCCACTACATACTTCAAAAATTGTATTTTCAACACTTTTCCAACTTGAACTATCATTTACCATGTATTGAAAATAGAAAACCTATTTTCATATTTCTAATTCCAACTCAACAGAGACCCTCCTTCAGCAGTAGTGAAAATTATGTGGGAACAGTACTCCCAAGCACCAGAAATCTGCTAATTTTCCACATTTGTAAAGGAAAATAATCTTAGTACAAAATTACCTCCAGTTACTCTGACAAATTATTCATTCTCAAATCAGGGTTAGTACTCATCCTTTGAAAGTCTTAGAGTTCTCCTTCCCTATATTTGCATAAATTTCTTATTTATATCGGGATACAGCTCAAAACATATCACTTTCCTGAACCACACAACTCTATCATTAAAATCTAAGGATAGGGCTTCCCTGGTGGCGCAGTGGTTGAGAGTCCGCCTGCCGATGCAGTGGACGCGGGTTCGTGCCCCGGTCCGGGAGGATCCCACATGCTGCGGAGCGGCTGGGCCCATGAGCCATGGCTGCTGGGCCTCCGCGTCCGGAGCCTGTGCTCCGCAACAGGAGAGGTCATAGCAGTGAGAGGCCCACGTACCGCAAAAAAAAAAAAAAAAATCTAAGGATAAAATAAGTCAAAACTTGACAATATTATTATAATTTCAAGCTTCACACTGATAATATAAATAAAGAGACAAATGAGCATTCATTTCAAAATTGAGTTTTAACAGAATGGCAGAACTGCACTATTCACATATTTAAAACAATCTAATACCACTTCAGACAAAATTGCTGAAATTCTCTGACCCACAAATTAGAGGCAAGTGAATAGCTAAATCAAATGAATTAGGAGTAAAATTTCATTAAATGTAATGTAATTCTGGCATTAAAAGAGATTTATGAACTCTACAACCTGAATGGCAGAAATACTATCAAACAATTCCTGGGCTTTCTGGGAAAGAAAATGCTACCCCTTTGTTCTGAACTAAAGCAACAGACAGCAGTTTTGTATCCCATCTACTCACGTACCATTTTCAGAGTTTAAAGGAATTTTACAAAGCCATATGCCTTTCTCGAACTGAAATGGTACAGCAGGAAAGATAAATTAAGATATCTCTCCATGTGTGTATTATTATGTGTGCAGGCAAATAAAATTGACTTCAACTCCCCTGAATGATGCACCTTCCTACTCTGTATTTATGTTATTTTGAATCAGTAACTTTATTAATGTGAAAATGGTCATACTCATTGATTCCATACTAATTATGCCAATATTAAACATTTTATTTGTGTGTGTTATAAAAATAACAACTTTCAGATTCGTTGTATTACTTCTTTATACACACACACACACACACACACACACACACACAAATAAGGAAATTTAGAGGACTGAAATCTAATGTGAAAAAGGGTTTGAATAATAAAGATAGAAAATATATGAAGTGAGAAAGCAAATAAAACTCTTTATTATAACTTCCATTCTGAGTATCAAATCATGGTCAGTGGCATTAAGGAGTAGGGCCAAAAAAAAATCATATGACAATATCTCAATATCTTAATCAGTTATTTGAAACCACAGAAGGAGAAAATATGATTATTTGTGCATTTGTCACCAAAAATAGTGTAACTAAAAGATTCAGATATGCTTGATTACCTATGACCAATGAGAAACACACTGATGTAGACAGAATATAGATTTCAAAATCAAAACTGGTAGATTCAAATCCTTCTGTTCACTAGCTTGGTCAAGTCAAAACAAATTTCAGAGCTTCTCTTCAAAATACTGCAAAGCATGTACAAAAGATATTCATTCACAAATAATGGTCATAGAAGCTAATTCGGCTGGAAAATGTTTCTAGCTTTTCAAATTATACTTGCCCAAATCTTGAGGTATAGGTGGATATATTTAGCTTAATACAAACTTTCCACATGATTTTGATTTGCTTGCACTTATCATTATGAAGCCATAAAATGAGGATCCAGGAATCCATGTCACATAGAAATATCTAAAAGGCTGTTATGTTCAGAATGGTCATTGTGTATAAATTATATAAACACTTTCTAATAGTCAAAAGTTTTCCACAGATGGAATCGTGTAATGGATATGAGATAACTAATGGTTTTCAAGTTTATACTGACAAACACATGTAAAGGGGCCTCAAATCATGAAAAGTTAATTAGACTAGGATTCAGTAATTTTCAAAACTGGCTTTTTACTGAAATCACCTGGAACTTAAAAAAAAAAAATACATAGAATCCTACTCTTAGAGATTATGATCTTGCTGGTTTGAAGTAAGTCCAGGTACTTTTTTAAGACACCCCTCGCACCTCAGAATATTCTAATGTGCTGTTAGGATTGAAAAACTTTGAACTACCTGAACTATATGGTCCCTTTGACTCAGATTCCATGATTCCAGGAAAAATCCAATTTAAATAATCACATATGTTGCAAAGTAGTTTTATCTTATACTCTCTATTAATCCAGCACAGTTCAAAGAGTTAGTAGGCAAATAACATAGTGTTGGTTCATGGCACTTTTCTGGAAATGGTTTATTTACAAATGCCTCTGCCCATTTTACAACCTTTTTGCCTGCCTGAGGCAAGCTGGTAAGAACTTCTGGAATCCACAGGGAGATGGGAAAGTCTCCCAGGCATTATCAGAGTGATTAATATCTGATAAGCCTGCCATCTAGGTGAAAACCACTAAAACAGAAATATTTTGTCTCCCTTTTGTCAATAGAAAAACACATCATGGGAAGAATATATTATTTTTTAAATTATTTATGTTGTATTGCATACTTATCTTTTAAACTGTCCTTCAACATCATACTACATAGTAATTTATTACTAACTTTGTTTTGCTTTCTGGATTTTCTTTTTTTATTTGTCTTGTAATTGTTCAAGTTGATATATGAATTTTATGCTTCAGATATAGAATGGAATAGGAAATATGTTTTGACATTTTCACCTATTTTACACTACTTGGTGAGTACCTGTTAGATCAGAATCTCCTTCCTCTATCTTTTTTATAAAGAAACAAAAACAGAACATTATTGCTGTTTTTAAAGACTTCTGAGGACTTTTTATGATACAAATAAAGTTAAGTGCCAAAGTGATACCCTATTATCATTTCAAAATGCTTTATGGTTTGTAGTCTAAAAGTAAAAGATGAGGAAAATGGCATTTCACACCCGTGAAGCTAATGCAATCACCAAACCTACAGAATATTTTAAGAAAGTGTACAATAAATTTTGTTGTCAGTTGCCAAAACATACTATATCAACATTTGGCTCTTTTATGTATGTTGTGTAAATTATATAATATTATTTTACATAATTTGTACAATGCTAAACAGTCAGATATTTCATACAGTAAATAGTCCCAAATTTAACATAAATCTAATACGAAGGGAATACTATTACCTCACGCAAATATATTGACGAATAGTTATTTGAAGGCACGGTGAAAGTGGATTATCAGGTTACAACCTAGAGGGTAACCTCTAGGGAGGGTAAGAGGGAGCCGCAAGACGGAGGGGATATGGGGATATATGTATATGTATGGCTGATTCACTTTGTTATACAGCAGAAACTAATACACAATTGTAGAGCAATTATACTCCAATAAAGATGTTAAAAAAAAAAAGTGGTACTGTCAAAAAAAGAGTGTTTTACACTCTGGGAAACTAAACACAAAACCTCCTATATCTTCCCAACATTTCCTCTAATAATTAAATTTTGTTTTGTGTATCCAAGCATGGATATTTCTTAAAGGGTTTTCTAAATAAATACAAAACAAACTACAACACTGCAAGTCACTAAACTATTTGGCCAAATAGGAAACATTGTTAAAAGAAAAATCTGTGTGTGTTTTCTTTAATTACAAAGACCCTATCTAATTTTAACTGCCTCCTTTTTTCTTAATAATGAGCTGACCTTCTATTCTCCTTAACCCTTTTTTATCAAAGCCATCTACACCCACTTTGCCTTCTGTTTCTCTAATCTGCAATTATTTATGTTTTCTTCATGCTGCTTTGTCCGTCATGGGAGCAAAATTGTATTTGGTGAAATATAGAGATAATTATACCATGAACCCAGCAACAAAAAGACAGAGCAGATGTTACTTCAGACGTGCTAAAAGTCCTCATGCTTAATGTGCATATACTAAAACACTGAGCAGAGTCATCAAAAACAATATCTAATCAAGGCAGTTTTAGACATGCAAATCTTTTTAACACCGGAGTTAAATGGAGAAATTCTCTCAATAATATTTTCAGTACTCACCATGTGCTTGCCAGAATAATTATATTAGGTAGTGATTTCTAATTAATATAATAAATGTGTGAGTCCACATTGTTTCTATCCCATGGTGGGGTAGAAATCTAGGGAGGCAGAAACGGAGATCATATGTTATGAGTTAATAATACAACGCACAATGTTTTCATTGAGAATGTGCTTCCATGATGCCAAAATAATCTCTTTGAATATTGTTAAGTTAATCAGTAAAATTATTTTATTCTATTACATGCTTTCTTTTATTCACAGTGAATCCTTTATATCATCTATTCAATTGGTTATGGAATTGACAGAAGTTAAGATCAGTTTCTCTTTGCTTAACTTAGTATATTTCCATCTACTATTGTTTCATTTTTGTTTTTTAAATGTGTGGGTACATAAATATGTGAGTGTAACTATCCTGGAATAATGGTTGTTTTTTTGGCAAAAACTGGAAATAATTTTTGACATATTGGATTTAAATCAATGTTAAATCAGGAAAATCCAAAATGCTTATCATTGCTGTGTAGTGAATAAAAACAATTCCAAATACACTGGTTTAAAGTCACTGCAAGAGGGCAGTGTTTTAATGGCATACTTTCCACTGAAAGAAGTGTGCCTACACCACAGGATGTAAAGCCCCTTCTGAGATCTAAAACTTAGTGGGCTCAGCACACCAAACCTCCCTCCTGGTGAGTGTTAAATGTCTGCATTGAGTGGCTGGGCTGGGCATCACTTTCAAGGTTTATTTTAGGAAAATAAAGTACCTCTCCGCAAGGCCGTGATAGTGGAGCTGAAGAATTCCGTCATGTTAAGAAGCATATAACTTGTTCTCCTTCCTCTGTTACATGCAAAGTCTAAAATAGAATAGTGTCTGGTTTATACAAATAACCACTTTTAAAGCATTATATGTTAGCCAATTATAAACGGGATAAATGTTCTAACAGCTAATATTTTATATGTATTGCCCACTGAGAGAAATTATTTTGTATGTTGGAAATAATACATTAGTACAAAATTTGTTTTAATCAAACTAAATTATGTATGTGACATATATGTGATATATATACTATGTCCAGTGTAAATAAAATTTTGAACATTACATGTTGTTTCTTTATTACAAAGGAGAATGAAAGCCTATTTGTATTTTTGAAAGAATGTGAGAGTAGCTTTGAAAATATTGATATCTCGATCAATGTTGAATCTAATATAACTGTTGAGATGACATGTCTAATCAGTCTCTTCTAGTTAAGCTATTAGGTCAGATTATGAGGGAGTTGATATGATAAGTTCACAAAAATTGTCTGATGTAATGAATATATTTTAAAAAATTCTACCTATAAAGTTTAATGTTACCATATTCAATGAATAGTAAAATGCAATATAAACCATGTAATTTAACAATCTTCAGTAATTATTGACGTTTTCATAACTTATTTTCCAATTGGTTGATTTTTCATTTATTTTGTATTTCAAACAACACTTTAAAAACCTGAATGCATAGTTACCATAGAAATACTTATTAAATTGAGAAACATCAAATCAACTGATTATTAAGTTAAAAAAAATGAACTAAATGTTCTAAAAGACAAATAAACAAAGTGAATTCTTGAACTTTCTGCAGTGGAACTTAACTTCTTTGATATTCCATAGGCCAAACAGAACCATTGAAGACTGAATGCTAATTGTAACTCTACCAACTTTGTCATCCACGCACTCAAAGAATGGACAACTTTTCATGAGGCTAAACTGTTAAACACTACTTTGGAAAGGTAAAATATCCAAGTACTGGGATTCTGTTTTTATGGTTTCCAATCATTTGGGCCCTTTTAAGAATTAAGACTAATCAACATGATATAACCAAAACAGAAAAATAAAAACATATTTTGTCCCAGCTTGATTCTTGGTTTCTAAAGAGAAGTTATCTCAACCAGTAAAATCTCCACACCTTAGACAAGCCAGGTGTCAAATGGCAAAGGAGCTATTCACTCATTTAACTCCTCCTACATCAAAGGCACTATCTTATCATCTCTAACATCATATCCTGCTAATAAGTCAAAACAAAGGGACTTTCAAAGGAGCTATTTTGCCCACTAGTATTTGAATCAAAATAGTAAACACAAATACTTCCTTTGATCTCATTTAGGTTTCCCCCCCATTGACAAGGTAGTCTATAAATACAGACATGTATGAAGCAATATTTATGCAGAACGGCTTGAATTCCAGAACCACTAGAGATGTGGCTCACTTTAATCACATGCATTATATTAAAATGTTACCTAAGTAGTGGACTGATTTAAAACCTGATTCGATAAAAGTCCTGATTTACATGAAACATTTCAGGAAAAATCCATAGATGAGTATGCCTGTATATTAAAAGAATCTAATGTTTTACATGTTTAATATATTTAGTTCACTGAATCAATAATCATATTTTAAAAATACTAAACTTTTCCACTACTTCAACATGTTCTTCATACTAGGAGTATATTCCCTGGCTTGAATCATGCACTATTTTAATACAATATGATGTTCATTTCTGAAAGAGATAAATAACAGGATGTGATTTTTTATTGCCATAGGAAATATTTGGGTATGACTAATTTCTCTTTCTGAAATCCAAAAAAGGTCAGTAATTAGAAATATTTTAAAATTCTAAGAGTTAAAATATTCAGTTTGGTGTAAATTTGAGTATAGCTTTTGAATATTTTAAACATGCTAAAGTAACATTTTATAGTGTAGATATCTAGAAATTGATTTCTTTCCATATAATAAAAAAGGTATTCATACAATATTCTCAGTTTTTATCAAAGACATTCTTTCTCACAAAAAAAGCTGGCTCACAGTACCTTAAGAGACAGATGTTGAATGACATTGTGAAAGATTAAGATTTGATTCACCCTGTTCACCAACTCTAAATTACACTTTCATTAATGAAGAAAACAGGTTACAGTGTCCCTTTCTTTCCCCATGCAAAATCTAGAAAAGAATATGGAGAAGGGAAGAAGACACATTGTCTTCCAGATTCTCACTCTGTGTAAGTGAAAGTGATTTTTGAACATTGCTGCTGAAGACAAAAGATGATGTACCAAACGGAATAACTGTACTCTACAGGGACTGTGGATGTCTTCATTGTGTCTGATAGTACTTTGTAGCTATGCTGTGATGGTCTGGCAGAAGTGACACACCTACCACTGAGGCTGCATTTTCAGACACAATGATCAATAATGGTGTTTCTCCAACTTAGCACTCACTTCCTTTGCTAGTTTACAGAGGTGCTAACTCTTCTTCTTTTGGTATCAAAATCAATGATATTACATAGAATAATGAAATTTGCAATAATACATGATAGGCATTATGATACATATCTATATATATATAGACAGAGACAGAGAGACAGAGGGACAGAGAATAAATTGAATGTAACCTTTAATAATTTTTTTTAAAAAATTGAATGTAACGAAGATTTTGTTTAAGCTGCCCATTTTAATACTCTGTTTACCATGTTTCTTACATGGTAAGAATTGATTCGTACTAAAGCAGTTTGACAGCTGTCAGAACAATTAATTCACATTTATTTTAAAAAAAATAGTAAATGTTAATCTTAAGCTTATTCTCAGGAAATAAAGGTCCTAAACTGGAATTATTTTCAAGGATTAGAGAATCTAAAATAGGAGTACTAAAATGATCACCAATATGACAGATATAAAAAACCTTCCTGGTAGTTTGAATACAAAGGTATCAAGAGGTAGAATGAGTGTTGAATTTATGTTGTGGAAAATTGGTCCCAAGTTGGTTTTCTGCTTCATCAGAAAGCACTTTTGTCTTGTATGCAAACAGTTAATGAAGCATGCTAACACTGAATTGTTTTAACTACTGTTAGAAATACTTCGCGTTTATTCTTCTTTTATCTTTCGGGAAGTTTTAACACTAACATAGGGAGACACCCTGAATTTCATAACCCAATTCTATTTTTCAGGTAGAATGAAAGAATAATATAACTATTTGTGATTTAAATATTTTCATTTTCATTTATGAATTATTTTCTAGTGAAAGGTAGCAGAAGATCCATCAATTTTGCTGCACAATAATAACTGTATGATGAGAATAATCTGGTCATTACATCTTTATCAAGAAGCCTACCTTTAGTTTGAGTATTTTGAAGCAGTGAGCCTTTTGATTTAGTTTTTAAAGCCTCTGGCAGGTGGCAAAATTTTGTTCCAACAACATTCATGTGATTGAGAGCAAAGGAATTCTTTCAAGAGATTTGTGGTTTTACCTTTATGTCACTTTCAAAGAAAATGGGATGATCATTTCTTTCACATTAAAATTAAAATAAACATAAAGGGAAGGAAAAATTACACATTATAGCAAATAATTGCGCTTAAAAAAGAGCTTTTCATAGATTTATTCAGACTATACTTTAAACTCGTAAAAACAAGGTGTTCATCTGCGTAACTTTTTCACAACATGAAAATTTAATCCTTACTTTGCATGTCTTCTATTTGATATTAAAAATTCCCATTTTAAATTCAACTGTACAGGCTCATTACTGTTTTGTATAAAACATGACACCTTATATGCTGTGATCTTAATATAAGTGAGTTAACGTTGTACAGTTACTAACCCATGTAATTCTAAAATAGTTTTTCTAAGTGCCTCAAATAAATGCATTTCTGATATAACTGTTACTTGGAAGAAAGAAAGTCTGTAAAAAATATTGCACTAAAATATACCTGACTTTAAAAGCCAGGTTTAACTTCAATTATCATCAAATATGATTAGGATTTGTCTCTTAGAAGTTTGGCTATTGGTGTTTTAATTCTTCCAGAAAAAATGTTCTTGATAAAATTCTACTCTTGAAAAAATACCCATGGTAAACTTATTTCGCTAAGTATATACAAAGATTTTTACCAGCAATAACATGTATAATCCTATTTCAGGGCCAGTACCTTATGGAGAATAGTTAAAACATGATAAATTATAAGATACCAACAAAATTCATAGAGCATATCAGGTGTGCAATTTCAAAGGAACAGGGGTCATATAAAAATCAAAGAATTTTTAAACAAGAAATTTTGAAAATTATTGCATTCATTCCCTCATTTTAGAAATGAAGACTGATGCCCAGAACTATTAAATGATGAGCATTAACTCATCATCATGCCATTCTCTCATAATTTCCACATTCGTGGGAATGATTTGTATTATGAATTAGAAATAACTTTAATATATTTGTAATAGAGATAACAGGTGGTATCTAAGCTGGATGACCAGTCTTGCCAGCTAAGGCTATTGGGCTAAGTGTAAAATGTGCCTATAACTCTGTGCCAGTAAATCAAAAACTTCTTGATGTCCCATTTCCCATCTTCATTTTGAAACTTCTGCCAGATCTGGTGTTCCCATTTCTCATCCTGCTGCTCTCTGCTTAGGTTCTGTCTCTCTCCCCTTTGGTTTGACACCTCATCTGGACTGCCTGCCAGGCTTTCAATTTTAGTTCCACACATAGACATCATCTGTCAGATCATCCTGAGTCTGGGTTCCTCTGCCTGTAGGTTAGTCCAGTCCTCATTCATGCCAAGCCCACATCCTTCAGTCCCTCAGCCTAGCACCATGTTCTTCAACTATTGTGGGAGAGAGAATGACATAAGAAATAGATACATGTATTCAGGAATGGTCTCAATGAAAAAATTCTTTATTTTTTCTATTGACCACTCCACCTCACATAGTCTGTAATCTTTCCTTTCTCTGTCCTTTGAAGACAAATCCCACAGACCTCTGATCCCTTTCAGTATTTAAAATGTAGTCTAAATCAAAATGTTAATTTCATATCCAAGTTAAAGTATCTCCTTCCTCCTACCTGAATCTTGGTTTCTGGCTTGGGTCCTGCAATAGGGAAAGACAGCTAGTTTGTTCTATTAACTTTTTTTCTTTTTGGCACTTTCACTGCCCCTCTGCCTTTCTCTCTGCTATTTTTCTATTTCTGGGTTTCCCTTGCATCTCAACACTGTTGGGCTCTCCAAGGGGATAGGAATAAGGGGAAAGTGTGAGGGACAGCTGCCCAAATGCTGATCCTTGCACTTTTTGTGGATTCTGCAGAGCCCCCATCGCCCTGAGTTTTCCTAAGATAAATAAGCATTCTATGTCCATTTTACAAAAAAAAAAAAAAAAAAAAAAAATATGTCCATTTAAAAAAAAAAAAAAAAAAAAAAGAATATGTGGACTTAGCTAAGAAGGTAATATGCAACAGAACTAGGGTGCAATTTCAGAACTTCTGATTTTATAGACTATAATGCATCCCAGATGACACTTTCACTCCAAGTTATACTTGTATATGGCATTTATTACCATATGGCTACTGGAACATTCTTAAAATTTAACTTTATTCTCAAGTCTTCAAATATAAATAGATCAATTAAAATATTCATTTTTAAAATGTCTCAGATTAGTTCAAGAGTGAATGATATTCCAAATGAGGAATATGGTATATTTGTTCCCTTAATTTGACTTAAAACTAAATTATTCTAAAATCAGTGAGAACTAAAACATAGTGGTACTTCAAAAGGAAAATACATTGGCTTGAGTATGCCAAATTCATTCTATTATATTTTTATAATAATTATTTAGTGATCCGTGCCATTGGGAAAACAGGAGCCTTTAGGTGCATGGTCCATAGGGAATTTACTGCATACATACCATGGAATGTAAGGGTCTAGTTTGGGGATATAAAGGTACAAAGGTTTGGGTCTATAACTGTATCTTCCTTTAAGAAGACATTGTGTAATTGAGGAAGATATGAAAGGAGATCTAATCCACATTCAAATTTGGACAAAATGTAAAAATTGAGTTTCTTGTTCTCTTTTGCTTTATTTTAAACCTGAAAGGAGAAAAGTAATAACCCTTTCTTTAAAACAAAAAAACACTTTATAACAGAGGTGTTAAGCAACAGTACTATAATAAATTTTATTCTAAGCCACTGGTAAATATGATAATAAATATGAAGTAGATTATTATGTGTCCAGTCCTTAGATGAGAACTATGGAGACTAAAAATTAGAAATAAATAAGGAACAATGTTCCTTTAGTCTAGATTGAAGACTGAAATACATGTATGTAATATTAGCTAGTAAACACAACTAGTAAGCTGAGGTCTTCAGAAATTGACTTTTTATCTTAATAGATACAAAAAAATACATAATTAAAAATACTTTTTCAATATTAAGTTAGTAAAAGAAGGAAACATTTTCGTCTTGATAAATATACTTCAAGATACCCCAGAGAACAGCATGCATGAGAGAGAAATAAGAGAGACATACTCCATAAATCCAAAAGCAAGAAACTAATATTCAACTTGTTTTCAAAGATTGGGTAGTTCACTCAGATGAGCTACCAAAATATAAAATAAGTAGCAAAACTATCCTGAGAGAAGGGAAAAAAAGTGTTCTAATTTGCAGTTGATATGATTGCCTTCCTAGAATTTCCACGTTGAAAAGATGGAGTTTGGACTGCATAATATTTAGGATTCTGTAAACCTTTTTAACCACTAAGTAGAAATAGTTGATAATACCTATCTGTTCAAATATTAAGTGAGAAGTAATCAACAAAGTGGGGATATTTGTATGTTTCATAGGGGCTTATAAATATTATATTCTAAGTTATGTTTTACATTAGCATTCTACTCTCTTGACTATGAAAGTGATGACAGTCACATATCATTGACTATTTAGCTCAAGGCCATTCTTTTATCCCTTCATCCAGAAAGTAAAGATGTGGCAAAAATTATTTCCATTTTTTTATTTTTAGTCATTGAATACAATTGTATATAGGAACAAACTAAAAAGCATCTATTAGTTCCCAAACATGAATCTTAAATAGAGACCATCCATGTCAGTAACAGAAACATACATGTACATATGTACTTCTGCATGCATATGCACTGGTGAAAAGTCAGTCTATTATAATAACACAAAGACATGTAGTTTGGACATAACTGCAATTTTTCAAGATTTTTTCAAATATGGATAATTTTACATTATTAGAAATATTCTTGGGTTTTGTTTGTTTGACAGACACCTTCATTAAGTTGGATGTTTATGGTATGAATACACTGCTCATTTGATAACGCTTCATCAACAAGAAGCAAAAATATATTAAAAGGTCTCTCAACTGTCCCTAGAAATTCTGATGCTAAACCTATCTGCATGAAACGTATCAAGAAATGTCCTATACAGAGGAAACTTTGGAGAAGTTTTAATTTCTGAAATATTTGATCCAGGTTAATGTGTTTTTCTGATCATTTGTTTAATGTAAAATAGGAGAGAAATCTAACCTGACACTCACTCTCGTCTCTCTCTCTCTCTCTGACATTTGAGCCCCCTACGCACAACGCAAATCACAGTGAGAATGAGATTATGATGCAATGATCTCGTTGTGAACGTTGCATTATGGCTCAGGCAGTACATAAGCAGTCCCTTGGCACTTGTGCTTACAGCAATTTGAATTTCTCTAGTAGCTCACTATGATTTATGGCATATTTCAGACATTCTCTTCACCAAGGGAGAACACTGTCAAGTTCATGAGAATTTTGCAACTAAGATAAAGGAGGGAAAGAAGAGCATGTTGAGTAAACAGGAATTTGTGGTTTGTTGTAATTTGGGCATTTAAAACTGGATTGGTTGTGAAATTATCTTTGACAGTTGTATTCAATATCATCCTGTATACTGAATAGAAAAACCGATGGTGTTTATTAGTGAATCATCCATGGGTTTATTCAGACTTCAATTCACATGTAAAACACCTGTTTGAAGAACAAGAGTTAAGGTTTTAGTATTAATAGTAGAATAGACCTTCAACAGGGACCCATATAAAATTCTGGTGTTTATCTTTTTTGAAACTCCTGTTCTGGCAAACAGGTGGTTTCTTATACCTGCAGTATTTCATTTCCTCATGCACAGCTGTGTGAGAAAATGTTTGATTTTATGAACCACATGCCAGACTTGGCAATATTTTTATAATGGACGGGAAACAGCAAATTGTATTGCTTCATTTATTTTTCCTATACCAGCAATGTAAATTTTCAGATTTAATATTACATGCTTTCTTCATAGTCCATTTTTGTAATATAAGGAGGTGTTTCTCCAGAAATATGGATAATAGCATGAATTCATCCCTAAATTCACATGCAAAATAAAACACTGCTGATGAAAGCTTTTTTCCCTCCTTTTTTATTATTATTCATAAAATTCCCTAGGTATGCACGGTGCTTTATAGAGCATATAAAAAGACAAGGTCCCTGCCACAAAGAGTTTATAGTATAATCCAAGAAACATATCGTGTAAAATAGCTCAGATGTAGCGAATACCTATTATTTGAGGGACAACTGTAGGAGGATGAATTAAAAGATAGTTATTAAAAAGGGCACAGAATCACAAATGATTTTTTGTTTTTATATTTTTAGGACAATTTGTTGGACAAGGGTAAAAAAATGAATAGTGATAAATAATAAAGTTGGTAGGATATCCACTCAAATTTTCTTTTCAAATTCTCCATAATTGATGAATTATATCCACAAAAATTTTAATGCTTTAATATATTTTGCTCCTAAATTGCTATAGTACTATCTCACCTCCCCTCTCCATAGCATGGAGGTTGATTTCAGTGACTTAAAGATACTGTTTACTTATGTTATATTACATTATGTAATCAGAGAATTGTATAAATTGAAAGCTCTTCATTCTGAGCCCTGCAATTAACCAAACTTAGTAAAGTAAGATAAAGAAAGGTATCATTATGTCTTCAAAGCCACCTGAGCTAGGTACTGGAAAAACTAAACTGGAGAGCAAGTTTCTGGATTTCTAATTTAATATTTTTAAAAAAGAATGAACCTTCTTTTCCCTATTTTAATAACCTGGAATGAACACTAAAGTAGAAGTCCAAACAGCGGACCCTACCTCCAGTAACGCCACCTTAAAAGTCACAAAATGTCAGGCAAGAAATGATCTCCTCTGAGATTCAATTTACTCATCTGTAAAATGGAAATGCCAACAATATTAACATTTTATGTCTCAGATTAAATGAAAATGAAAAAGTAGATGTGAAAATGAGAATAAAAACTTTCCATAATAAAACCCTGGAATGCTGACACTGAACAAAATGCAGCTTGAACCTATCTCTAAAATGGAGGAAATATTCTAACTGGTAAAAATGTAGAGGAATTCCTTGAGTAAAGAGAAAGCTAGCAGTAACAAAGATATGTGTACAAAGGTATTCTGGCCTAACTGAGCACTCATTCATGAAACATTCATTCAGGAGGTTTGTTTTTTATTTTTTGGGGTTTTTTTAAGTCTTGAGTATTTATTACCCCTGTTTTTATTTACTTCTAAATTTATATAATTTAAATTTTAATAGTGACTTTTTTTTTTTAACAATAAGCTTAAAGAATTTTTGACAATTTGACAATTGACTCTGGTGGGCCAGCTCCAGCTCACTACTCCCAGCTGCCCAAACTCAGAGGTTGTATATATCAAAGCTAGCTCAAGTCTTCTTTTAGTTCCAACATCCCACCATTTTCCCCTTGGAGAATTTATTGAACAACAATATACTAACAGCACATGCCAGTCAGTGCAGCCAAGCCAGTTCTGCCCTTGTCAAGCTGGGATGCTCGTGTATCAGGATGGGCATGAAGCAAACAAACTTGCAAATAAAGATATCATTATGAACTTTTCAAAGTGCTACAGAAAGAACAAGGTGATATGGAATGGAATGGGTTAAGGGCAGAGTTGGAGAACTAACTTAAATTTATCATTCAGGGAAGACATTAAAGCAGGAACTGGAAAATGAATAGGAGCTAGGAAGTCAAGAACAAAAAGAATTCTGGCCTACTGGTCAGAATTAAGAATACTGGGGAAGGAAGGTGTGTATGTTTACAGAATTGAAGAAAGGCCAGTATGGAGAGAAGATGGAAAGGGAAGAATAATCCAGAAGGGTTTGGGGAGGAGAAATGAAACACATTCTTTATTATGCAGGGTCTTTTTGGCCATGTGAAGAAAGTTGAGTTTTACTCTAAGTACAATGAAAAGCCAATGAAAGCTTTTTAAAAGGCAAATCTCATGAATCAATTTATGATTTACAGTCATCACAGGAGCTGTTATAACAAGAGAGGATGATAAAAGATAAAAAGTGCAAGTGGGAAGACTGAATTAGGGGTTATTGCAGGGGCCACGCTGCGGGGGACTAGTGTGGGTTGCCACATAGGCAGTGGAGGCAGTGTGGAGAGGAAAATGAATCCTAGGTATGGTTTGGAGGAAGAATAAACCCATATGGCGGCGTACTACATAAGAAAGTATTTGCAAGACAGGGGCAGGGAGCCATGTCAAGGTTGATTCCAAATTTTCTAGATTGAGCATGTGGCTTAACAATTTTTTGAAAGGTTGCTATTTACTAAATTTGGGGAAGACTGACCAAAGTCAGAGTCCATGCTGGGGCATGAAATTGTATTACTTTACAATACATTTTGCCTGGGACGAATACTAAAATTCTTGGTATGGATCTTTAAATTGATGAGAGTACTCTAAATCATGCAGGGCAAAGGATATGATGTTAACACTATCTATAAAATTTAATTCGTGGATTGCATAATTTTCTGTATGATGAAAACCAGGAGAATTGCTTTGGTCTTAGCAATCTAGAGTTCATGGGTTGTTGACCTGCTTTGAATAACATTAAATACATACATGGATATGGATACATATATGTGTATATATATATGAAAAGAGCAGTTCCAAGAAAATGGAAGTAGGGATGAGTGACAGAAACTATTTCTGGAATCCTGAGAAATACTTCACTTGATATAATGTGTTGGTTTTTTTTTTTAACTTAGGCTTCTTTATTCACAAAATTGAATGTGAAATGCTGCTTCCAAAATTGATAGTTTCCAGTATTATTACATATTATTCATGTCGATTACATAGGGTAAACTCAAAATCTCTACACATCTAATATTCTACATCATTTTCCAGACTGGGGCAAAGAAACTCTAGGTTTTATAGGTTAGATCCAAAAGGCAGCCTTAGGTAAAAAACAATGGGACTTAACAATGTTCATTTTAGGAAAATAACTGATATTGGTGAAGTGACAGTCATCATTCAAAAGCCTGGGCAAACTTCTGAGGACCACGCCATCATAACAGAAGTTTATCTCCAAAAAAGTTACATTATAATATGTCTTCCAACTCTAAGCCAAAGTTTCATTTCGGAATCTCTAAGAACTGATACATGGAGGGAAAAAAAACTAGCTAAACTTCAGGTATTATTAACCCCAAATATGATACTGAAAATAGACACAAAGGGGAGCAATAAACAAGAAAATACAACATTAATATAAAATGCCACAATTCTAAAAATTCTTTTCAAGATAGAAGAAAACATTTGCATCTATCAATTGCTAAAAAGGAAGTAACTAAGTGTTTTGAAGTTAATTATAATTAAGATATGTATTTGTTTCTAACTAAAATCATATAACATGAATCATAAAAGTAAATGTGAACATTTCTATATCTTAGGAAATTATCCAGAATGATATATTTTAAGATTATCCCTTATTCATGGTAAACATAAAGAAGCTGTAAATTTAAACCATGAAATCATGTGTTGTTATGTCTACATACCTGTATAAAAATCAATATTCAATTTAAAGTATAAATAAAATATAACTTCCCTTTAAAAGCTTGAAACTTACTTCCAATTCATAAGTATAGGAATAATTTAAAGCACTTTAGCACGTTATTTTATCTATCAATAGTAATTAACACAGTCTTAATCTGGCTAATGTTAATGACCACTGTTCTTCCGTAAATCCCAGTTAAACCAAGCTTATTAAGGGATAATTAAAGGAAGTCTTATGTGCACTGAATAAAGTAATGTCTGTTTTTAGAGTTGGAGTACATATTTTGTCTGATAACATAAAATTAGACAAAACTTTTCAATTAAAAGTTTACAAGCTGGGGCTTCCCTGGTGACGCAGTGGTTGAGAGTCCGCCTGCCCATGCAGGCGACACGGGTTCGTGCCCTGGTCCGGGAAGATCCCACATGCCGTGGAGCGGCTGGGCCCGTGAGCCATGGCCGCTGAGCCTGCGCGTCCGGAGCCTGTGCTCCGCAACAGGAAAGGCCACAACAGTGAGAGGCCCGTGTAAGGCAAAAAAAAAAAAAAAAAAAAAGTTTACAAGCAGATTATTGATTTCTAAAAAAAAAATGTGCCAATGAAACAACTGACAACCTCATTCTTCCTATATATGTGTGCTTTTTACAGGAGAAGTAATGTAATCTAAACCTGGTAGCATATTTCCTGAACACTACACTAGGCTCAGAATGCAGCAAATAGTCAATAAAACACCCTTTGGATATATTCAATCAGGATCAAATAGTGCAGATCCTGGATAAGTATGGAATGCTGAGGCATGTAGAGGAGGAAATAGGGCTTCAAATAATGCTGAGACATTGGGAATACTAGAAACTCCCAACATTTCAGAAGATATTTGTGAGTGTGTATGTGTGTGCATGCACTTTATTATGTTATTTTTATTTTCTAGTTAATAAACTTTAGTATAATGCTTACAATGTGTCCCATCACGTTCTGAGAAGTAATTTAACACAAATAATCCCCAAGGTCCCTATGAAATATTTATAATTATTATACCTATCATACAGATGAGGAAACTGAGACACAAAAGTGCTAAGATGCCAAAAATGTCGTAAGAAGAACAGAGCCACACTTTACACCCAGGCAGTTAGGCACCATATTTTGTGCTCTCAACACTAAACACAAAGTTGTGTTGCCTCTCAGTTTTCACTTAAATGTTCTCATTCTCTCTCTCTCTCTCTTTTCCCTCTCTCCCCACCTCTCTCTCTCTCTCTCATTGTCTCTAACTCTTGCTCTCTCTCTATGCCTCCACCCCTTCCAATTACTCCTTTTGGGGAGGCAGCAGTAAACATTACAGAGTACTAACACAGTTTGGTGCAGTGTGAGGACTGATAGAAAAGGAAATCAGCACATCACTGGAAACCTGTAGGCATGAAGATTAGGTACACATTAGAATTTGAGGTAAAATATGAGTATATGACTATACTAGGAAACTATCTGTGGTTATAAGGAAACAAAAACAATGTCGAACTACATCACATGAGGGGTATTTGTTTTGTTTTGTTTTCATCTAAATTAGGAAAGAGGGACTCCCCTAGTGGTGCAGTGGCTAAGAATCCACCTGCCAATGCAGGGGACACGGGTTTGAGCCCTGGTCCAGGAAGATCCCACATGCCGCGGAGCAAATGAGCCTGTGTGCCACAACTACTGAACCTGCATGCCACAACTACTGAGCCTGCGCTCTAGAGCCTGTAAGCCACAACTACTGAGCACGCATGCCATGACTACATCTAGAGCCTGCGTGCTTAGAGCCCGTGCTCTGCAACAATAGAAGCCACCGCAATGAGAAGCCCACGCACGGCAATGAAGAGTAGCCCCGGCTCACCACAACTAGAGAAAGCCCGCACGCAGAAACAAAGACCCAACACAGCCAAAAATAAATAAATAAATTAGGAAAGAATAGTGCCTTGAATTTTGAATAGTGTAAAAGCAAGTATATAGATAGATAGATAGATAGATAGATAGATGGATGAATGTGCATATATATATATATATATATGTGATTCGAGGGTATGTGACATTTAAATATTTGTTTTTAATATGGTTTTATAGTTCAAATTTAGAGAAAAACAGATGTGATTTTGGTATTGAGGGACATTGTCATGCTAATCTATTTCTCAGACGCAACTTGTATTAGGTGATGCATTGTTTTGACAAATTAGGTACGATTGTCTACTGAATGACTTCCTTACCTGTTTCTATCAATTCGTTTCTTTTCTATTCATTGTTTTTGTTACGTTTATTTCTCAACATTAGTGACTTATATCCAACTAATCAGAATTCCTGGTTATTGACTAAATGTAATACTGCCTGCACCACGAGTTTATGATACAGAAATTTCAAACCACAAATCTCTCCAGATTCCTATGAGAATGAGTAGATGTTGTACAGTCTTCATCTTAAACAGAAATTTTTACAAATAGATGACTCATTCTGTCTGATCATACTTTGAAATATCACATTATTGCTCTGAATCACAAATGAGAAAATAATACACAATAAGGAAAGACCTGGAAGAATAAAATTGTTATGAAGTTGCCTACTACTCTGACTTAATTTCAAAAAAACACCTCACTACAAAATTAATATTATTAGAAAGTAGTGATCTACATAAAATTGTATATGCACTTCTGTGTAAATTTATCTCATCAATCACAGCAAGTAGGTTTGGTACTATAAAGAGAAGATATTACCAGCAACATTTTCAATCATGGGGCCATATATCCAAAAGCAATCAATAAAAAAACATACAGGAACTGACAAACAACTAGTCAACGGAATCATTTTTCCTGAAATACTTAGCAGTAGCCTTTTAACGTAATTGCTTGAGGTCAATATTACTGTATTTCGGTCTGCTTGCTTGTTAAAATAGAATGGATATCATGTCCATTAATTATTTTGGCTGTCAGAGGAAGTTTTTCACACCTACAATCAACCATAAGGAGCGGTATGATATTAACATGCCTAAAAAAATCACCTTTTTGTCAATTTTACCAAACTTTTGAAGGTCAGCAGATTTTTTAAAAGTGAAGGAGAAGAAAATGCATATTTTCATCAAAATGTAAAAGGTACATATCTTTTGCTCATCCATAACTTACTTCTTAACAATTTCTCTCCAATTTACAAAAGTAAAACGCTTCTTATTTTGAACTAACCATTTTGAGAATTTATGTCTTCAAAAAAACATGATGTCTCTGTGAGGGGTTTAATATCAGCATAGATTAAGCCAATTACAGGACACATCTTTCTCAGTTGATGCGAGAACTTAGAAACTGCTGAGTTACACTTTGTGATAAACATTTTGGAAGGTTGCCAAAGCTGTTATAAACATTTCTGAGCTCACTTTTCCAGGGAACTCTTTTAAAAATCAATTAGAAGTGAAAGTCTTTCAATGCTGGTGTTTTAAAATGTCAAGCTTGTATTACTTTTTTCCTTGTTGTGCATCAATGGCAATATTTCAAAACCTGTATATTAAATTGATTATATTCTATAATTAAGCTATTAAAGGGGATAGAATGTACAAGTGTTCTAAAATTCACACCACAGCAGAACTGGCTTGTTTTTTTCATTTTTATAAAAATAAGCCCAATTAGATTAAAAAAGGGGGAAGGCAAAGAAAGAAAGCATGAGGTAAGAACAAAGTATAAATTGGCTATTCAGATTTTATTTTAAAAGCATACTCAAGTATATTATTGATTTTGAAAAATATTTCTTAAAATTACAGGTCAACAAGTTAAAATAATAAATGCTTTATTTATGATTCCTGAGGTTAAAATAATAAATGCTTTATTTATGATTCCTGAATCTGGATTTTTTTAGAAAGTAATCTATGGTCAATGGCAGAGGATCAGTTATGAGTCTAAATTTACAAAAGAGAGGTCTATTCAAGATTTACTATAATCAAGATTACAATATATTTATTTAAAAATATATAATATGATTTTAAATCATGTTATATGTGTACATGTGCCTTATATGTGTACATGTTTGAATATCTGTGTGTACATGGTTAACTTTTTTGTTAAAAGGGGATCTTGTCAATCTTTCCAAGGTAGTGCCAACATTTCATGCACAAAAAACAAGCTAACTGTGTGTTATCTATATACTAATGTTACATAAAATTTAAAAAATTTAGGAAAATGTAAGATTAAAATCCTTAACTATCAAAAAGTGTGCTCCTTTTCTCTACAAATGATTCACAAATTTACTGTAGAGAGCAAAGGATTAAAATTCCTCATGTATGTGTAACTAACACATTGATATTAATTGGTTTGTCCCTTCAAGTTGTGTTTATCTCTTCATTTCCATCACAGTTTCAAAGGTCACTCCATTCCATTTATAAATCCAATATGACAGAGATTAGTAAAAGCAAAAAGCAACAACTAAATGAGTACCTCATCATGCAATCACACATCTCACAATTCATTTATCCAATTAATAAAAAATACCATCAAATGCTTCATGGTGAGTTTTTTCAAAGCATCAAAATGGTTCATGTCAAGATAACTTAATCATCAACATTTACGTTCCTCAGTATAGCAAATGTAGAGGAAACAGTGAAATTACACCTGAGGGGAAAGATAGCCAAATAAGTATTTCGATATTTTTTCCAAAATAAAATAATTTTAAAAATAAATATATTTCATAAATTCAGCTTATACTAGTAGTAAGTTAATGAGAGTTTCTTGAGAGCTGAAATATATGGGTACTTGTGTGTGTGAGTGCACATTCGCGTGTGTGCGTATGTGTGTGTGTAGTGTGATATCTAGCTATTTAATTGCTAGATTTAATTATCTAGAAGAGGACTCTAAAGGATTGAAAATAGTCTTATCATTTACTCATAGATATAAGACATTTTCTAATTTTGACGCTTATTTTGATATATTTATTTTAAACAATTTTAGAACCTGACCTTTCCTCTTGATGTAGGCATAGGTTTGACAGTGGTAGGTACATGAAAGCGCAAAAAGAAACTAAATACATGCCGTGTGCATTACAACTGGCAACTCTAGGAGGCTGACATTTAGATTGCTAAAGGAAATCGTTTTAAAACAATTTGACCACCTTTGTAAGATTAGCATTTTTAACCTTGATATTTTCACGTAAAATGAATATTGGATTTACTTTGTCAATATACTCATTGTTTTAACAAGTCCCACTCCAAAAATGTAGTTGGATTATTCAAATGTAAAAGATGAGAGAGGAAAAACAGAAATATAAAAACAAAAGTGAGATAACCCAGAAAGAAGATATCTCAGAAAACCTTGTAACACAATTTCAGCACCTACACAAACCATAAAGTAAAGAAAAAGCAATTTATTTCCAAAAAGCAGCTAAAACACAGAGAATTAGTTAACCACTTATTTATAAAAGAGGTAGATGTTTCTTTCTAAGAGAAATATGAATGAAGTTAAAACGAACTGAGACTGGTTTTAGAAATCATTTTCCCCCCATCTCTATTATACGGATCTGTGTCTCACGAAACATTAGAAGGTCACAGAATCCTAAGGCAGAATCAAGAACGTTTACAAGGCCACTGCGTTTTGAAGTAGGCTTGAATCACTCAAACAGCATAGTGCCTGAGTATAGACTATCAATCACCACATTATATTTAATAATGTCATATCTCTTTTATGTTTGTTTATTAACTTATGCATTCTTATATAAGTGTGTGGTAGTTAGTTTGTTTTGAACCTGAGCTATCCTTTTCAGTTAAAAATACTTTCTAGAAAAAGTTTAAGTAAAAATATAACTATTAAACGTCTTATGAAGATGGTGAAGTCTTCCTTCCCTGGATATCCTAAAATGTAATACCTGTATAAAACAAAGATCTCTCCAAAGCCCCCAATCGATGCAGTTGTACAAGTAAAATTCCAGGTAAATGACTTGTTATTTGAATTTTCATTTAGAAAAAGGAAAAACCTTTCCAAGAATTCCTGAAATGTTGTAATTTTGTATGAAATCAATTGATGAAAAAAACTTAAATGTGTGCCCTAAAGACACGCACGGCATTGATAAAAATGCAGGGTTCACATGGTCTTATAAATTGTTTTAAATTTAGAATACCCCCATGCACATATATGTGTATTTGCATAAGCGTGTGTGTACACACACATACATACATAGATGACTGGATACACACATGCTCACGTATACACAAATATCCTCTCTTCTTTGTCCCTATGCAGATTATTACTCCCTGCCTACAAATGACCCCAAGGAAGTAAGTACACTTCTTGGCTGAACAATTTATCAACAGCTTGAAGTGACAGGAATGGTGATTCAATCCCGTGTCCTCACATATCAGATGTAGGCCACATTCTTCAGTCTGCAGAACCAGAAAGGGAAAAAGTCCCTGTCGCATTTGCCCTTTCATAGAGATGGAAATATTATTAGAAAGGACATAAACAGACTAATTAAATCACAGCAGTATGGCTGGGATGACAGCTGGTACAGCGTGTGACTGAGAAGATCCATATCTGTGAGCAGGAGGTACTTCACTTCCAATCCATTCGCTATTAGGTGCTTTCAAGCTTGCTGTGCAGACATTAAATAATAACATATCATTTCCAAGACGAAAACGATGTAAAGAAATAAAAAAGGCTTTCTAACCAAGAAATCTTTTGTGCAACAGAAAAAAAATCATTTACCACTCAGTTCTGCTTTTGAGATAAAGATGTAATAATGCCATTACCTTTCATCAGCAGGATCCTTGAAAATCAACACTCTTTGCTTATCATGCTGTGAAATACAAATAGAGCTAAAGGCATGGTCTGCGAGGCACTGCTGCAGCGATATTAACTAACAGATCTGCCCTTTGTGAAGGAAACCGTATCCGTTTCATTAGTGCAGACTCTAATTCAAAACTGTTGAAAATGAACTGCACATACTGTTTTAATAACAACATTCCTAATCATTATCAAACTGGTAATTCTCTCAGCACTGAATGGAAGGGTCTGTGTTTCCATTATGACCTGCTGTTAAAGAAAACCATATTTAAATCCTCTATTTTTCCTATCTTCCAAATGATCCAGGTTCATCTGGGGGAGGGGGGTACTAAAAGCCTGCAAGATGATGTATGCCACATTATTTCTTCATAAGTGAATTGACATTTTTAGACATTCATGTCGACTACTATATTATTTACTTATTATCACTAAGTTATTATATTTTGTATTCAGTTGGACATGCCATGGTTCATACAAATGGCTTTGTACACTTTTGGAATATTTGGACAGTGCAGAGAGGAATCACAGTCAAATAAATGCGAGATGCTAAGTCTGATGACAGGCATTGGGCTCAGAGTTAGAAACTTGTGTGCTCACGCTCACAAAATGTTAAACCATGAACAACACCCTTAGTGACAGCTCAAAGAATATGTTCTCTAATGTTAGGTTATCATGAGATATTTAAAGATTTATATCATCAAACATTATAATTTACAGAACACAACGTTGAAGGTTTATTTTAATCATATGTCATCAATCATATGAAGTTAAAATATAAGATAAAATAATGGAGGATCATATTAATGAAAAAAATAAGAGTTACCTGATCTTAAAAAGATTGAATAAGGCCTGGGGTTATTTTAAACTGAAAAGTTTGCTCCCACTATATGTTACTTTGAAGGTCCTATAAACATTATAGCATGTTGATGTAGGTTGACGATCATATTTAGGGCTTTCCTCAATGAAAACTGAAGGCTGTAATAAATGCATTCAATCTCCTAGAATGTGATGGAGTCTACCATATAGCATATCCAATTGGATATATGTTACATATCCTTATGTTTTATGATTACACAAGGATAGAGCATCAGATAAAATCATTTAATTTATATTTCTTAGTATGAAATGCTTATATTATCAGTTTATTTCATTATCCTGTCATTAGTTGGAGTAAGCAATACGCAATACTAAAACCAAAAGGAAAACATTGGGCTAATATTTTCTACTTATGCTCTCCAACTGTCCATATAAATTAAAAATTTTTTTATGAAAATGAAACAGACACTACAGAAAAAGTGGAAATATTCTCTGCATTCTGCTTATCTACACCATACAATACATTTAATAATTCATACAGAAAACTAGTATATGTTATTGTTCATACTCTAATGATTTTCTTTACATATAGGAGTGGATTCAGAAATACATGCTCAAATATTTTTAAATGAGAAGAGTGTTCTTTTTAATATGGAAATGTATTTTTTCCATAGTGCCCTGTTATGATCACTAATGGTTTTATTCTTTTATATGCACAATAAAGATCCAAAATATGTTATGAGAAAAAATGCAAAATGATGCCAAGCACTTTCTAGAAAATCATGAAAAAGAGCTTAATAAAATGACCAGTTATTACCGCATGTGCCTCTTTTTTTCTTATATTCAAAATAAATATTTTCCACCATTATCTGTCATGTGTAATGGTTACATAATCTGTGAAATGATGTGTTATAATATACATAATGATGGCATGTTTTGAACATTTAGGTTGTTTCAGTTTTGTATTTCATTTTAGAAATCACTGTAAAGAATAACTTCTTGCCTTTTATCTTCTACTCATTTCAAAAATCAAAGAATTTTAGAACCAAGGGGTTGACTGGGCATCAAGCTCCTTATTTATTAAATAAGAAATCTGAGAAATTAAGAGACCTAACTAGCTAAGTTATTTATTAGCAGTGTTATTACTAGAAGCTGAATCTTCTGACATATTTTGCTCTCCGCTCCCCAATCTCTGCTTTTGGAAGCATCTAGAAGGACTTGTTTGATCATACTAAAAGTTATTCAAATGATAATTTTGTCTTAAATTAGCTATTTATTCTTTATATTTTCACATTAGATTACCTTATTTAAAATATTTAATGAAGAAGAAATGCCAGAAATATTAAATATTTAAAAATGCATTGAAAATTATGAAAGCATAGCTTACTACTTTTTAGCTTTTCATTGCTGGAATAAGCAATTTTGTGTGAAATGTCAGGATATGAAGACATCTTTTGCATAGGAAATGATGTGAACCATATGGCTTATTCACCATCAATTGAATTACAAACCATGGCAGTTCCTACACTTTTAGGAGATGCTTATGTGGTCCTTCCATTAAAATTCCACTAATGTGACATTTGTGAAAAGGTTTATGTTTGGACATACTTTCCTCACCATATGAGAAGCCACAGAGAGCAAAGGCATAGATTAAAAGTGTTTACATATAAATTGAAAGCTATCAGTTCTAAAATACTTCTCATTTCATGCGTCAGAATTTTTTTGGCCTTTTAGGGTAGTCTTGTGTGTTTCCATGTTTACAAGACCCTGGCTGTTAATATTATTAAATTTTACTCATCAGACAGGAAGAAGGATCTTAACAATCATTGTTAGGCAAAGAAACATTAAGAAAGTTAAAAAAAAAATTCCACATTTAATCTGTTAAACAATGGCAAATTTCTTATGAATCAGTGATACTGTAATTGAACTGGAGACATTTTTAGAGCAAGCTTGCTTTGGCTTTTTCACCCTCCGATTTGGAATCTGCTCACAGTACTGCCAGCTTAACCAAAAAGGATTAACTCTCATATCCAACTGAGAACACAGATAATTCTCAGTAATTGGTAAAAAATGAAGATGAATGGGGCTGAGAGATAAGGAGCAATTAGCTCATCAGCAGTTACAGCTGTGCACTCAATCCGGCTCCATCTCTTGAGTCTCGGCCCCTTTTAAAGAACCTACACAGAATAAGCATAGGACACCCCCTCCCCAAAAAATTGCTATACCTGCCCATCATTTCTCTAGTCTTCCATTTTATTTCCTTCCTATACAAAGACACCTGTCATAGCATGCTATGTAAATTACTACCTCTCTCAGGACCTATGTCTAAAGCCAATCTTCTTTTTAAACTTTTTTTTTAATAACAGAAACCAAATGACTACTGTAGACACTCTTAAATTCCCTGTCAATCGTTTCATTATAGCAGCATCATCTGTTTGAAAATATAAGCAATTCCCTCATCTAATTATAGGAAGGATTTGAGGTTCATTAACATTGCCAAAGCAGAGAATCCAATGTGCAACTACAGAGCTCTGCTTGGTGGCCTGTGTTCTCAGTTTCCTTTTATTTGCTTTCTCAAGGTCTCCAAGACTTTTTCCTGAAATCATAAAATTAATTTTTCCTTCTAAATAGACACATGAGATAGAAGAAAGGAAATGACTGCAATGTAAACTATTTTATTTCTTTGGGAATGGTTAAAAAAAAAAAAAAAAGATAAGGGGATGGTCAGCCAGGGAAGATAATTTTATCTCCCTATCTGCCTAGCATTTTCTTTTTCATTGTTTTGTTTTGTTGGTTGATGGACAGAGGTAAGGAGTAAGGAATACCATTGATGAACACAGCTGTTTAATCCCAAACTCAAGCTCTTGTTTTTACTTGAAACTCCTATATCTTTGTAACTATTGCA
This sequence comes from Aethalodelphis obliquidens, assembly GCF_003676395.1. Taxonomy (NCBI): domain Eukaryota; kingdom Metazoa; phylum Chordata; class Mammalia; order Artiodactyla; family Delphinidae; genus Aethalodelphis; species Aethalodelphis obliquidens. Next base: position 33,375,099 of record NW_020837959.1, on the reverse strand, counting down.
AGTTTGAAAAATGCAAAAGAATCCTACATTTCAGGCATATGAAATGTGTTCAAGTTTGTGGATCACTGCATTAGGGTATTCTTGCCTACTTTACATGGTGTTCAGAGACAGAAATTCTGAAGTCTTAAGATTACTTCACTTCCTTAAAGAAATAACAGCAGTTCGGGGGTTATGACTATAGTTTAAACAATAAGATTTTCTTGGGACATCTGTTTTGAGATCACATTTTGAATAGATATGAACTCATTTCCTACTAAGCAAGCAATCTACTATTGTTGATAGCTGTTTACCAGTTCTATGAGTCAGATATTAGCTTGTGGCAAAGGTCCCTCTTAAATCCTCCGAGTATTCTTTAAACTGTGTACATAGTGTTTTCCTTAAATAAAATGTTAAGAGAAGTAAAAATGCAGTCTTTTCCTGCCTCTTGGTAAATTATAGTCCACAAACTCTTGCACTTGGGAATAATATTTAACGTATTTATCTTTAGAGTCGTTTCCTTTGTTGTCATTAGTTAAGGGGGTAAGATATTAGGTTTAGCAAGTATTTAAATAACAGAGAAACTACTAAGAGATGCTCACTATGTCAATATTTATATAGCAGTTAAAAACTAGAAGTAAAATTAAGTTTCCTTTATTTAGATTAAATCGATTGTGATTAATTTAGTACCTTCAAAAATGTGCATGATGCCAAAAAAAAGAAGATAAGCAGATAAAACATAGCTATAGAGACTATGAAATTGACCTTGAGTTCACCGGTTTTAAATTCTGCTTTTCCAATATCCCAGTCCCAATTTCCAAGTAGCATTTTTTAAGCTGGTTATGTAGATCAGTCCTTAAAGCAAAAAAATAGCAATTTATCTGGCCTGTATGTTGTGGATAGCGTTGCCACTAAAAAGAATCCAGGACATTTTTCCTTCTTATCTGCAATGTAGCTCATATCAGCCAACCTGTCACAAGATAGTACTTGATATAAACAAGAGATTGCAAAGACATCTCAGTAATCAATATCAGGATGGCTACAGTATGGAAACCCCAACCAGTGCATATCATTTGTCTCAGCATCTATTTCTATGGCCAAATGAAGCATTAATTCAAATCATAAATCTATGGTGATTTAAATCTGGGAATGAGCACCTGCCTGCTTTAATGATTTATTTTGTACATTTCAGTAAGCAGGAGATTTGTCCATATGAACTGACAGGTCACCTTCAGATGCCAGGAGCAGACTGTTTATCACCATGCAGACTAGCATCTCATCTTAGCAAGTAAATATTAAACTAAAAGAATCCAATTGATTGTGGATGAGGGAGAATGGCGACACAGCCATATATTTTACTCAGCCTGCGGATGCCTCACTCAGATCTATCCTGAAGTCCTCACTTCTTCCTAAAGTTATCATTCTGTTGGAAAGATGCAAGCTCAAGGTTACCACGTAAAATTGGGATATAAAATAATTATTTGTCAGTGTCATAGGTTTCTTCAAACACCTTTTTTTCTGGCTAATTTTTACAATTCATATTAAGAACTAGAGAGGGTCTTCTATAATAAGAATATTCCTTCACCTCATCAAGCCAAATGAAATGAAACCAAGCAAAGAAAAAATTCTATTTTCTAGCAGCACTAAGGATTTACTTACAACCAAGGAGTAAGGAAGTGGGGCGGGGGAAACAGTGTTTCTACGTAGAGAAGCCTGAAACATTTAAATAACACGTGAGCCAGATGAGTATAAGGGAAAATAGAACCCTGAATTGACTTCAGAAATGTCACTAGATTTGGGCAGGGCTGAGTAGTAACAATACATCATTTAAGTAGCACCTCTCTGAGGGGTTTCGCTACTTCCAAGGGCCAAGTGACAGATTCGTGAGAGCTGTACATTTGTATTCTGAAATATAAGGCTTCTGAGGTTCTTGGGATACCTCCTGGAATTCATAGGTTTCAATACCACTTCCTAAGCGCCTCGTGCTAGCTGATGTTCCTGGGGGATCCACCGCATCCTGTTATGACTGTCTGCTTACTTAACCACCCTACCCATAGGAGTGTACGCCCCTTGAGTGCTGAGGCTGTGTTAGGATTATTTTTGTGTTCCTAAGCTAAAATCAAACATACAACAAAATCCAAATGACGTCACAGCTACCCCCAAATTTCCTCACAGGCCTTCAGCTTAACAAATAATACCTAGCAGAGAGAATAGGAAAACAGAGGAGGAAGCAGTCGGTGGCTGTAAAAAGAGGAAGAAGGTGATTTTCAGGAGGGTAAGTTGGGAGAAATAATAACAAAAGCAATACCCACATGACTAACATTATGGGTGACCAAAAAAATGTGATAAACAGACACTGTAATGAATAAAATGATAAGCACTTATCAAATATGATTTCCTTTCATTCTCACGATGCAGATACTATTTTCTATACCATTTTTCAGATGTGGAATGCGAGGCTCAGAAAGTTCACATAACTTTCCAAAGTCACGGAGCAAATAGTTATTGAACGCTTACCATGAGGCAGGCACTATCCTCAGAACCAGAGAAGACTGGAGTCCATTTAAAGCAATTGCTCAAAATTGCCGTGATCTATGCAAGCTCAACCTCCCATCCCCACCATTGCTCTGTACCTTCCCCCACTCTACCCCATCCCTCCCCTAAACTCTCTTTCCCTGATCTCTAGGTAAAGAATAAGGGGGCAGGGGGTGTGCTCAGGAAGGGTAATAAATCACAAATTCTTAGAGGACAGTAATGTGTGAGAATAGAATAAAAATGACAATGGATAACATTCCCCCCCAAATCAGCTACAGATCTCTAACATACATGATCCATGAGCTTTAGGGACTAGCAATGGCACTAATGTTAACACAATCTCAAAATATTAAGACCCTCTAGGAAAATCCAAATAAATTTCCGTTTCTGGTTCAAATTGGATGATGGGTGTCAAAAAAAAAAAAAAAAAGCAATATAAACTAGCAAGTGAATACCTTAATGGAAGAAAAGTGATTTCTTCCAACTAAAAAGCAAACTTAAATTGTTTCTTAGTTTAAGTCATTATGATAGCCTAGCTATCCAAATAACTATGATAAGCACAATTTGGTCAGAGGGCAAGTATTATTCCATAATATCAAATATTAAGTGTATGCCAACGCTTAATTATGAGCTATGGTCTCTTTATCTTATGCCTGTTGGTTTCTCCAAGGCCAGCTTCTGTTCTGCTGCTCAGGAAATTTGACAGAGGTATAATGTTTTAATATATTTTGTTCAAGTGTTATTAAATTGCCTAACTTAACGATCCCTCCTCACAACACCAGCTACCAACAACAGCCCACATTAAAGGCTTACTCTCCTAAAATTTTGAAAACAATCTAAATTATGCTTTGGAATCACAACTATAGTTTAGAGTGGCCAATTACTTGTTTTTAAAAGTGTCCAATCTTGCTCTGTTTTACTGGGCAAAGTAAAAGACTAGTATTTTAAAATAATATGTCGTCAATAGTTCTAAAAACAGAATTACAATTCCTTCCTTTTACTTCAGTATCGTTTTTAACTTTTAAAAGTTTAAATCGATGTGTGTAAACTGTGCCCTAAAGCATCCACCGCCCTCCATCTTCTCAATAGAAGCACTGCAAATGCGAACGCTGGCACTTCCCTTAGTCCTTTTCAGATTTTGAGCCGTGTCTTTGGCTTTCTTCCACATCTTTTTGTCCAAGAATTGCTACCTCCTTCTTTATCATACTCTCAAGTCAAAGCCATTAACGCCTCTCCTTTTCTATTTCTCTTGTCTAGTTCTGTTGAAAAGTTCTATTTTTCCCCTTTTTACATTAGAAGCTGCTCTTTGGCATCACTGAAGTGGTGGTATTTTGTGTTTTGTGTATGTGTTTTAAAATTACTTCCTACTAGGTTACTCATATCTAGCACATGATTCCATGAACAGTTGTGAAAATGACTATCACTGAAGTCCACAGTATTTCTTCATACACGCCCCCTACCTGTAGGTCAATGGACTGAAAGTAGGGAGCTGCTGATTAGCTAAAGAAATAATCTGTTAAAATGTTGCACAGAAAAGGAAATCTAATTGAACTTCCAAAAATTATTGTGTCCCTCATGAACATGTATGTTGGATATAGTCTTGTGTACATCTTGCATCCAAATTTCTCTTGCTCAATTATATTTTGAGCATGATTTCTACATTTTAAAGGGAAATAATACAGTGCAGTGGCAGAAAAAAATGTTTTATGTCACAAACACACAGACGCTAAAGATATCATCAATAAAAATTTAACTCTCATTTGAAGTTGTGTTTGACAAAACAAATTACCCAAATTAATTCTGCAAAGAGAAAGCTGTTCCTTTTTGGTTTAAACAGTAATGGTTAACTTTCCATCCCTCCATACCTCAAGAAAGAAGAAGATCAAATTAAGAAATTAAAGTGGCATTTTTTAAATAAGAGAAACTGATAATGGATGTATACAGAAAGAATTAATTATCAGCATAATTCTTATTCTTGGCAGTACATGAAAAGATTAAGTTTATATGTTTTGCTGCTAAGGCACATTTCTTATTTGATAACCAATGCATTAAGAATAAAAAAACTAGTGTGTGGTTTTGTTTGTAAATATTCTTCTGCCATCTTACCTATAATAAATATTTTTGAATTCTGACTATTAGAACTTATTTGTATTATGAAAGATGTTAACTGAATTCTTACAGTAGAGGTTGCAGACATAAAGTTAATGCCTACATTTAAAAATAATGTTGCTAATTATTTATTTAGAGTGTGTGTTGTTAGGCTAAGTGGTTTCTTCAAAATGTACACTATTTACAAAGCTAAAGGGTCCAACTTCTTGAACGGGTAGCCAATAATTTTGTTCTGGAAAAGAAAGTCATTGAGTAGCAAAATGATCACAGTAAGTTTCAGTGAACATAAAACTTACCGACACTTGAATTCATGTCCCCATTTTCAGAATCTGCTCCATGTTGGTTACTACTGGCATGATAGTTGCTCATAGCTTCTAATTTGATTTTTTTCACCTTCATTGCTTCGGCGATCGCTGCATTGGTAGCAGCGGCAGCTGCTGCAGCTGCTGCTGTCAAACCTTCAAAGAATAAATTAAAAATGAGGTAATTCAAATTCTGATTTTTCACGTAAGAATCCATGTGCTTTATAGAACACATATACAACATATTGAAGTATCTGCTTCCTTTATGCAGCACTCTGATATCATATATTCATTCCCAGCTAACCAGTGAAACTATGTTGATATCATAGAGTGCTCTCCGAACTCCCATATTCAATATTAGCAAAAGCATGATTCGTACACAGAAGGAGAGTAGTAGAAATGCAGACAGAATTCGCCCTCAAACAAACCCATCTGAACATGTCATTCCTGGCTCCAAATCCTCTACAGCTGCCTACGGGGGGTGGGTGGGTGGGGGTGGTGGTGGAGGAAATCTGAACTGCTTAGCTTAACTCACAAAGCTTTTCACTAAAATTGGAAACCTACCTAATCACCCAAAGTTTCCCTATTCTCATGCCATACTCCCCCTATGCTGAACGTGGCCCCAGTACCCACACGTGCCCTGCCTCTTCAAGCCCGTGCTTTTGCAATTGCCATTGCCTTTGTCTGGAACATTCTAGTCCTGTGATTAACTTCCCCCACTTGTCATCCTCCAGTATTCTAGTCCCAGAGTTGACCTTTCTAACCACTATGCCACACCGTCTCCAGAAAGTTTGTCTCTGTTCATCCAGAAAACGGGAGGTGGCAGTGATCATGAGATTAGAAAAAACAGTTTGAGGCCAGATACGGAAGATCAGAAAGTGAAGTCCTGGCTTTAGGTACAGGCTCTAGGTAACCAGCAGAGGTTTTGGAGCACAGGAGCGATTTGTTTTCCTTAAACGTGTGAACTTTTACCGAGTCAATTCACTTCATCCGACATCCTTCATCTGCAAAATGAAAGACACTGAAACGTGTGAATGATCTCTGCTAACTCTAAAACTCTGACAGTCTATGAGAGGATATACACACACACCCGCCCACACCCTCATACTCCTTTTGCTATGTTGCTTCAGAATTTCTGGCTACAGCGCTTCAGCCTGCTTTGAATTTATGTATGATTTATTTCCACTTGCAGCTGGTGGATTTGAGACTGAAACCTCTCTCCCTCTTTTCCTCCCCACTTCTAGTTACTATAGCATATAAGTTGCAGCCTCAGGAATTAGAAGAAGGTCTTTTTCCCAAGGAACCTCTGCTTTTTTATTTTTTATTTTTTTTTTTTGAGGTTAGGAGAATACCTCACCTTTCCTTCAGATCAGACCAAAGAGACCTTGACAACTTTCACCCCAACGCAACAAGAACTTCAGAGTGACTCTTTGTATGACAAACTGGTAACTGCCCCCTAAAAAGGCACTGATCTGAACTCAAAGAATTCATCTGGGTCTCGACTGAACACTTATTGCCTTTTAAGTCCCAACTTGAACTGATTCTCTCATCTTCCTATGATTGAATTTTCTCCCCAGTTACTCATTTCCTTCAAAGATGTTTCAGAAGATTTTCTTTCCTGTTCTCTTAAAATTCTCTTTGTGTTTCCCAGAAAATCTCTCTTCCTCAGTTTCGCCTTGTCACCAATGTGAACATCCCACTTGTCCTTTCCCTTCATTGCCTGGTGTTGTCCCATATCCAATTTATGACACATCTAGGGTCTTTATCTTTGATTTATGTGGCAGGTAAATCTTGTTCCATAGTATTCAAATAAGAAAGAAAAAACTACCACTTGAGATATGATTGTTATTATTGGATAGATCTGACTCAAGCTCAGTAGCATGAAACATAACTATGCTTGATATGGCCTTACACAAGCTATAAAATCTTCTTAAGTATGGTTTCTTCATCTGTAAAGTCATCCTATTCACAAAGGGATAATAGAAGGATTAAATAAGATAAACTATGTGAAGAATGCCACATAATGTTTAGTAAAAACTAGGCAGGCCTTGTGTTCTAGTTTTTACTGCAGCAAGTCAAGCCCAGTCCTAGCTATGACTCAAGCAGGATACAGTGGGCTGGCTGCAGCCTCCCTCAGCTAGAAGTATCCTGCTTCTCCTTAGCTGCCGGCATTAACCCTTGACTTTTAAAAATGTTTTTCACAATTTTATTATTTATCTGATCTTATTTATGGTACTCTTCTCTTTTTCCATTTGACAGTTTTTTCCCCCTTAGGTTTACACTTCTAATGCAAATTCCAACAGATAGATGTGTGTGTGACACACACATGCTATAACCATAATACTTTTGAAATATTCTATTTTCAGTCCAGTTTCATGAAAGCAAGAAGAAAGCTATGACATTTGCAACAGTTCCTGATTTAAGTTTCACTAACTCACCTAACTGTTTGATGGGTTCTCAAATTTAATTCTTTAATAGCTTTCACACTCAGACAATTTTCTCCATCTCCCCTGGCTTCCCCTAGTGTAAGCTGCCACTTTTTGTTCCCTGGAGTCTTGTAATTATTTCTTAACAGCTTCCACTTTCCCTACCTCCAATCTCTTATGATTCATACTGCAGTCAACGTGACCTTATGAAAACAAAAAGCTAACCCTGGCATTTGATGCCTGCTCTGAGGAACAAGGTGGGTGCTTCATGTGTCTGTCAGGGCCCTGTGTGCTCAAGTACCCTGCTTATCTGTGTGGCATTATCTTTCCCCCAGGTCTCCTTTGCTCTGTGTGCTCCAGACCTATAGGGGTCTTTCACAACCTCTAGTGGACTACATTTCCTCTTTCAAGCCAGACTTTGCACATGCTGTTCAGACTTTCTAGAAAATCTCTCCAGTCCCCTGCCCCAGATCTGTCCTTGCATCTGTCATGTGAGGCTTAAATATGATGCTCTAGGAGGAGCAGGCTCAGGACCCTGACTCGTCAAACTACCTGGGAAAGAGCTCCAACACTTCAAGAATCAGCCTAAGACTCACTTCTTTTAAAGAGCTGACCTTCTCCACCCTACTCCTCAAGAGTAGAGCTAGTGGTCCACTTACTTGTGTTCTCAGCCCTGTTGAATGAAAGTCTGCATTCTCTGTGCATCAGAATCACCCACAGAGCTTTAAAACCATGCAAAGAACTGAGTCCTACCATCTGAGATTCTGGTTCAGACACATCCATCTGTATATTTTGGTTGATTTTACTGTTCCTCAGGTCACTTTAATGTGCAATCTGAGAACAGAAACTCACTCAAACTCTTTATTGCTCCTTTTTTTGGGGTGGGGGGTGTTGCTCAAGGGGGTCGGTGTAGGGCTAGCTCCTCCGACTAGGTTATAACACTGAAAGGACAGAAATACTTTCTTAGTATATGTATCCCAAACATTGAGCACAAAGCCTGGCACAAATTGTCACTGAATGAAAAAATGCTTCTCAAACTGGATTACATGGAAAGCCACAGGAGAAATATGGGCATTATTTTGACAATATCCATGTAAGTAATTTAAAACATTATGTTCATATTACAGTCAATGTAAATATACTAGGAGTAGCAAATCTCATTAATTTAATAAAAAGCATTTACTTTCCAAAGCTACATCTGCCTAGGACTGGAGAGAATCATGAAAGTCTCACACTCACCTCTGCATTGATTGCACTTCCTGTTGGCCTTGCCATGGCCCTTTCAAATCTCTTATGTAATTCTCAAATTCCCTCCAACTTGCTGTCTCTAGTAAAAACTTATTTTAGAATCTATACACTCACTTTAGAAAGAGGTCCCATTGTATAGTTTGTTCCCTATTGAAGCTGCCTTTGAAAAAATAAGTGTAATAAATTCACAAAATAACACTAGTTTTTGGTCTATACTTCATAGAGAGTTCACATTGTAAAAACACTTCCTATGCAATCACGAATGCTCTACCTGTGCAACATGCATGCACCTAGAGATTATTATACCAAGTGAAGTAAGTCAGAGAAAGACAAATATCATGTGATATCACTTATATGTGGAATCTAAGAAAATGATACAAATGAACTCATTTACAAAACAGAATCAGACTCACAGCTTAGGAAACAAACAATGTTACCAAAGGAGAAAGGTGGGATGGAGGGTAAATTAGCAAATTGGGATTAACAGATAACTCTACCATATATAAAATAAACAACAAGGACCTGCTGTATAGGTCCTTGAGCCATACTGAACTATATTCAATAACCGGTAATAACCTATAGTGAAAAAGAATATGAAAAGGTATATATATATATATATATATATATATGTAACTGAATCACTTTGCTGTATACCTGAAACTAACACAACATTGTAAATCAACTATACTGCAAAATGAAATAAAAATTTTTAAGAAAAGAATGGTCTGCTTGTGTAAACATTGGCAACCCATAACATTTACCACACACTTTTCCTCCCTCCATAACACTTTCTCACTTAGAACTCTTCTCCACCTGCCTCATAATCAGACTTCAGCATATTCTCCTTCAATATCCCACCCTGAAGCAGTGAATTTATGACTGCTTTTAACTCTTCCCAATCAAAACAAGTCATTTTTCCCTTAGAACTAGGTAATCCAGCGTTTCTCCAAGTGATAATCTACATCAAATACAGCTGCAGAGTGTGGTAAAGTTGAAGGTTATCTTCCTTGGGGCCACATTCATAGACCCTATCTCTGAGATGGACTGAGGAATCTGTATTTTTATCTTTCAGTAGCTTGATTCTGATGCTCCCTGCCCTTAGATTATTTGATGACAGTAGTGTACATTATTAAAGTGTGTCTACACCTTACAGTAAAAGCTTTTTAGCTAGGTAGATCATCTCTGTGGTGGTTTCTGAAAGTGAGTATGCTTAAGAATCAACAAGGAAACTTGTTAAAATACAAAACAGGTTGGACCAATAATCAGAATCTGAGACATACTGCTGTAGTGTGATGCAGACTTTGGAAAAATGAGTCTTCTGCGCCTCTACCCTTGCAGAGCAGAAGCAAGGAGGCCAGCCAGGTAACACAGCACTTCTGTGTGTTATAGATCCAGTAGCCATGCACGTTATTAACTCAACCAACCACTTACATATACGAATCTATTTGGTATATACAGTAATTGTTAATTAAACAGCTTGGGTAATTTCTCCAGATTCTTCAATCAGGTAAAATTTTCACCAGATTTCCTTCTCTCATTGAGAGAAAAATTACATATATATTACGTAATGCATGTGTGTGTGTATGGTGAAGAAACAAATAAATGAACAAAGGTTTTCTTACACTTAGGAATGATTAACCCATCTATTTTACCTCACGAAACTTTCTTTTTACACTTTCCAAGAACAATTATAGTATCTCACACACAAAGACAAAAACATACACTAAACTGAGAAGTCAAATGTAGTATAATTTCATTTTATTTTAAAAGGTTCTAAATCCAATTTTATCATCAGCAATGGGGAAACTTTAATGTATACTTAAAATTCTTTTGCCATTGATAAAATAATGTATTGAGAGATAGTTGGTTTAAAAAACATGTTTTCCTTCAGAAAAAGGATAATAAGTCATATACTGTGCAACTCGTAGACCTTCTTTTGGCCCTCAGAAAAGGGACTGTACATCAAACTTAGGCTAAAGCCCATAGGCCTTATGTCATGCAAAAATATTTAGGCTTCTTTTTTTTCTACTTGATCTTCAGGAACTCTACCACTTACAATTCAAAAGAATGAATAGATTTTTACATACATTTAGAAAAACAGCTTGTCATAGTAGTGTTTGAATTATGCTACAAACTCATTGCAGCAGGCTCCATTCTGTTCTACTCCTTCAGAGCAAATTTTATATTACTTTTTTAACCAGCTATTGTTAGAAATTCTTTATATTTATCTTGGCTTATAGATTTCTTTTACTTGTACTTTTTTTTCTTTTCCTTTCTTTTTTTTTTTTTTTTTTTTTTTTGCGGTACGCGGGCCTCTCACTGTTGCGGCCTCTCCGTTGCTGAGCACAGGCTGGACGCGCAGGCTCAGCGGCCATGGCTCACGGGCCCAGCCGCTCCGCGGCATGTGGGATCTTCCCAGACCGGGGCACAAACCCGTGTCCCCTGCATCGGCAGGCGGACTCTCAACCACTGCGCCACCGGGAAAGCCCTACTTGTACTTTTATTTTTTGATGGTCCATGAAAACCTTTTAAAGTTCTTGTTGAAACAGTGACTGGCATGGAAATTCCTAGCTATGTAAACTCACTATCATATAAGAAGTAAACATAAAGTCATTGGAAAACAAAACACTCCAAAAAGCCATACAAACTTTGGACAACATGCATCAAATTTATATGAACTACTGCAGCAAGTTATGTAATTCCTAAGGCTTCCAAATTCCTGTCTTTAAAGCAGAGATATCAGTTCTGACCTCATAGCAGTATTGTGGGGAATAAAAGTAAAATAATGTACACAACAGCATGGGCACATACTAAGCCCTCTGAAAATGGTAGTAAATATTATCAAGTAACCTGTAATATCCATCATGTCATTTAGTTTTACCTTTGTTCAGTTATTCACAAAAATGCAAATATGACAAAAGTTATCTAACAGTGTATGGTGAAAATTTAAACATTTGACAAATGGACACCTGAAAATCATGCTTCTATCAAATTATTTGATTTAGTAGCCTACACTGATCAAATTTATCATAAAATGACTGTCTCCACTCTGTGCTATATTGATACAAACCCTTTGCTACTTCAATTCAATATCCTGAGACCAATCCATGGGTTTATCATTTGGGAGGGAAGCAGGCATTATTATTCCTTGAGAGCCTTATTTTGCTTTGCAAAGATAGCATTTTTCTTCTGCTCTCAACTTTCATCAAAACAGCCTTTAAATCCTTCAAATGCTGTTATACAATCCTGATTGCTTTCTCTAAAAAGGGAAAAGTATCCCCATTCTATTTTTTCAAATAAGTTAATACCCCTAGTTATAAAGAGCAGATTACAACTATAGATTATAAATATCAATAAAAGAGACATATTGCTGTCAAATTCTTTCTCTGATCTGTTTGTTTGCTCATTAACTTGAAAGGTCTAATCTTTGATCTTTGGTTTCAAAGACATCAAGATGACTTCCAAATGTTTGATATGTTGTCTACTTTTACATCACATTCCATATAAAATGCATTTCCCAAGACCTAATGGCTAAATAAAATTAGTTATAAGCAAGAGATAGTAAGCATTCAAAGCTTCCATATGATAGACTTTTTATTAGGCTATGTCACTTTACCCAAATGTAGAAAAAAGTACTCTAACATGCACTCATTTATAGCCAATAGTAGTTATTATTAATATTCTGGAATTGATAAGTTATTTATGTCTGGCATTCTTCCTATTGCTTATTCAGGGAGACAGGCAGCTTATAAATATCTCATCACTCCACCGTCACAGAAATTTCATCGACAGTGCTCATGCACAGCTATTAGCAATATGAATCTAACCATTACAAGAAGGAGGAAAATCGAACATGTGGCATTAATACGCAGCCCTGGTTCCTAACCATCTGATAGGCAGATGGTGTGAAGCGGATTCTCCAGCTGAAATGAAGGGGCACATCATTTAAAACCTTGTTTGCATTCTAACTGATATCAGTGCCATATTGATATACATGATACATCATGGCAGTATTTGAACAATCTAGTTTGTTTCAGTCATAAATGTTTACAGCCTTGTTTTTTTAATCTTATAAGCATGTTCAGAAGAGTGTATTTTTAATTTATGAAACCTATTGTTTACTTCTGTTGAACTACAAGATTAGTGGAAAGCAGGAATATTAAATTACTTCAGCTAGAGCAATATAACAAAGACAGATGAATAAAGTGGGTTTCTATTTTCAATAAAGGATGTTAGTAAAGGAATTTTAAAATTAGCCCAGGCATTCTGTGCCTTAAATACATTTATTCATTTAAACCTTCTAGCTTTTTCTCCCCCAAGTGGCCTACAGAGATACTTAATGCTTTACATAGTCATTCATTTAAAACTCTCACTGTGTGCAATTAATCTTGTCCAACAATTCAATTCAGAAAGTAAAACATCAGAAAGCATAGTTCAATTCAACAGTCATTACTGTGAAGTAATCTTTCTGTTCCTGACAGATCCTATAGACTCTTTGCAAAACTCTGTTGAAGGTGCATTGTAAGCTCTACATGAGTTTGAATTACAACTCAATTGAAATCACTCCAAGTCTTAGAAGAACTCTTGGCTCAATATAACAACTTGAAAACACCAGTACCTTTTTCCACCATGTCTTCTTCCTATCCTTATTTAAATACCAGCTGTCTAAAAAACTGAAACTAACTTTCCCAGTTATTTTATTTCTCAATACTTTCTAAATAAACAGAAATTGTGATTGAACTATGCCTGTCCTCACCCTTGAATGATGAAATAACAGAAATGATAATCAACTAGAATAAGTAACTTAATTGTAAAGCAGGGTAGACTGAAGATTTTGAGTGTGAGTTTGTCTCCTAATGTCCATTAGACTGATTTTTCTTGCCCTTTGAAACACATTTATATTCTGCAGAGAAAAGGAAAATTGATCTTAGAGGCTGCTAATGGAAACACTCCCTATATCAGTTTCCAGTTTTTCAATTGATTAAATTAGATTTTTAAATGTGTCAATTAACAAAAAAAACTACTAATTTGGAGAAATATACAGAAAGAGTTTATTATAATATTGATAATCACTAATAAATCGAGTAGACATCAAGTTTAGCATTCTTTTCTGATTAGCTTATAATCTACAGTCTCCCAGAGTTTAGGAAGAAATAGCAGTAGTGAAGTCAGGGGGAGGGGACCCCATCTTGATGTTATTTGGCCACATGTAAAATCACTGAGAAACTTCCATGGAAGTTTTTGAAACACTCAACTTCTAATCACTAACTCATAGAATCAGGATGATACAGAATCAATTCAAATGTTTAAATTACTATGATTTAAAATAAGAAAATAGATAATTTATGAAAAGTTTAACCTGACACAACAAGGTCTTGAATATATAACTTTCACTTCGACTCTATCTGTTAACATTACCACCTTTAGAAAACTATTTCTTAACAGCCACTTGGAGTCTGGACTTATAAAACATAGACATGAGAAAGACTTTATCTACTGCGACCCTTTTATTTTACTGATGATGAGATTTAGGGGCAGCGAGGTTAATCATTTCTATAAAGTCACACCATTAAATAATGATAGATTAAGCCCAATTCCCCTAACTCCCACTTCAGCATTGGCCACACTGCCTCTGTCAATAAGCGAAAAAAGAAAAGTACAGAATACAGTAAACTATGGAATCATTGAAGGAAAATGAATCCTCTTTTCTCAAGTAGCTTATGGATTGCACAGGAAACCAAGGTTACAGACACTCAGATGATGCCACAAGTATAAGTTGATTCCACTTAAAAACCTGACCTAAATGTTCAGTTGTGATTCCGTTTTATAAAATTTTGAATATATCTGCCACAGAAACAATGGTCATTCAACTCTGTGCACAAAACTTTTAACCTGTACTACTGGTGAAATATATTGCTTATAATATTACCCTGAGTCCTATATTTTAGACACAGAGCAACAAGGAAAAGGAGAAAGGCACATAAATTATTTTCCTCTCTATATCTTGAATATAGAAAAAATTATAAATAGAACCAAATTGAAAGAGGTAACATTTGTCTTGAATTTTCTTTAAAGTGCTCTTCTCATTATTATTATTCCATTCTCCACTAAACTGGGCATTGGATGTTCTCATATTTGTCTAAGGCCCAATACTTCTTACTATGTACATGACTCATCACCCCAAATTACTCAAAGCATTGGCCCCAGGCAGGTGGCTCTTACCAACCTGAGAGTAGCTGACAGTATGTGACATTGTGAAAGGATGTTTTTAAAAGAGGCTACTTGTCAATATATTGGTGACAGTTCAGGCAGTATAATAAGTGAAAAGAGGAAACGGTGTCATAAATTTAATTTCCTGCCAAAGTCACCTCACTGGCATTTCAGCCTAAGAATAGTCTTTCCAAATGTTCTCCTACTTTTCTCAACACCATGTAAATGCTCTTCTAACTCCTTTGATACTTCAATAAGTCTCTTTTTTTTCTTTTTCCAGAATCCTGGTAGCATGTAGGGCTCTGTCAGTGTGTGCTTGTTGGTGAGGAGAGGATATGAGAAAAAAATTATAATAGAGGTGGTCATTTTTACATGCAAGTTTTGTTTGGGGGAGTTACGCAATGAGACAGAAATAGCTGGAGACGATGTGGCCAAAAAATTTTTCTGATATAGTAATATAAAGGAAAAGACTCAAGAAATATATATATATATATTACTATATATATATATACACACACACACCATTATATATATATAATGACACATACACACTTTTTAAATAGAGGTCAGGGTCTGGGTAGAGAAAAATATATAGCCATATTCACTGAATAACAATAGGATAGGAATGGAAGGACTATTTGAAGCAATATATTCTTCACACTTTTGTCATTGGGTTCTTACATTTATATCACCATCTCATTGAATCTCCATAATCAGCCGACAAGAAATGTATTTTCCCTATGTGATTTCAAGAAAAATATGAAGTGTGAGAGCCCAATTGTAGTGCTTGGAAATGTAGGATTTTAGTTGCAGTTTTAAAGTTGGACTATGGAAAAGAATAATCCTGATTAATTTAGAAAAATAAATACTGCCACGTGACAAGGAAGATTACAAAGAAATATAGCTCTCAGTCCATAGCCTCAAGTGGTCGCCATCTCCTAGAGGATGGCATGAAGCCTTAATCATGGCATGCCTTTGTAATCATAGTCAGGTTACTTAATTTTTTTAGTGTAATTTAGACAAGTTACTTAAATTGTCTGATTCTGAGGCAAACTTGTACTTTATTGTTCAGGAAATAAATGCTGTCTATGTTCAAAACTATTTCCCTTCTGAGGTTTGATGCATATATTCAACCCAGCTCACCTACGAACAGAGCAGGTGGATGTCAAAGAATTACCAATGGTTGGCATTGCACTATTCATTTCTTTTTTTTTTTTTTTTTTGCTGCAAAAGCATTACAACAGAAAGAAATATCTAATTTCTAACATGGCAATAAATGCTAGTCTTTTGTACATTCCGATAGAACCTTTTACTTTATTTCAAAACAGTAGTAAGTCAGAGCAAATCTTCCATTTTCCTTACATCTCTTCATTTATGAGCAAAGTCTATAGTTGCACTGATCCAATGGCTTCTCTTGACCTAATTTATGTTGTACCATGAGATTCTATTAAAAGAAACTAAATCACTGCAGTAGATTAATTCATCTTAAATAATTTAAGCTAATTGAAAAAAAACCAAACTAAAACTAAAACACTTCTCTCAAGCATTCAACTTCTGCATGTCAATTAGTAATTTAAACAACCAGCTAATCACAACAGCTTCGTGTGAAACACGAACCTGTGCTGTGTACACATTTCTCTACCTCCACGGAGCTGAAGATAGAAATAAACATCAACTCTGAGTCTGAAAGCATGTGTATCTATTCTGGAGTCATTAGACAATTCCAATACAATATTTTCACTGACTGATTTGAGACTTTTCTCAATTTTGCCAAATAATTTTGAAAAGAGCACGTGGAAAAATGAGAGGAATATCTGGAAAATCATATCCAATCACTCTTCTGGCAACGCGTTATGGAATTTCAAAAGTATAACATGACTTAAGCAAAACAAAATTTAAAACATTACTGTTATTCACCAAAGTTGCTATATCATAATAACCAAAAACTGAACTCCTATGGGTTGGTTTAAAAATTAAGAACCTAGCTTAATATTATTATGATTTTATTTTATTCTTGTCGCTCTGCTTCTTGTTGGTAAAACTTATCAAATATCAATTTAAGTCATGTTAATAGTAGCTCATCATGTTATCGCGAGTTATGCTATGCTAATTGTCCCATCATTATAGAACTCCATTTGTAAAAGCAATGGTCATTTTCCTCATGCGACTATTTTATAATTCAGCTTTTGTTAATACCTGGAGTGCGTGGCATAATCACACATAAGACAGTCCCACAAAGAGTTACAAAGCTTTTAGCAGTATTTTTGCCATACATCTTCCTTCTGAGAATTAGAAAATTCAAACATAACTTTATCTTGGAAGTAAACCCTTTTGAAATATTGCTAAAGTGCACAATGAATAAAGACAACACACTTAAGCGGACTTTTCCCCCTTTAAACAGCATTCATCTTTTCAAAAGCAATAGATTCTCAGTCCACACAGAGTCTATTGCATTATTCATTTCATGTGCAACCTCATGCTGGACCATAAATTGTTACTTTATCTAATCAAAGGAGACTTAACTCTACAGAAGGTCAAAGGTTTAATTTTGTGAAGTATTATCTTACGCTATGAGTTTAACCGAAAAATAGAAGAAGAAAAACAGCCAAGAAACTGGTAATAAATGAACCTTTATTGCCTCAGGCATTGGCCTAGTTAATAAACTTTCATTGAAGGTTTCTTTCAACTGTTACGGACAATGAGAGGAAAAAAATCTTAAATTACAGCCATGTGTGACTTTTAAAGCAGTCATTCTTTTTTATCTCAACCTCCCTAGCTCAGGGGGAAAAAAAAAAAAAGACAAAGAGAGATTGTCTTCGATCTCTTAACCAAAAATGTATGTTTCTAAACAGATGAGAAAGTGCAGATAAACTTTTCTAAAAGCAGAGGTCAGCTTTGAACAATATAAAAAAATTCATTATTTAGGTGTTGAATCTTAGAGAACAACCTCTCTAGCTAAATGTAAAACTACAAAAGGGAGGAAGAAGACATGTAGTTTTTGCAAATCTAACTCTTAAATTGGGTCTCCAACTTAGCAAAATATGATGCTTTGTCATCTCACCATTGGTGCACAAAGTCCACTGTAGATTTAAAATTCATTAAATGTATCGTAAATAAGTACATTATCTATGTACTGTCTGCCCTGTTTTAGACACACCAAAAAAATCCTTCTTTTATTTTCAGAATCAAAAATACTAGCAGTGAAATAATTCATGTTATCATTATGCAATTAAAATTTTTAAGAACAAGTCTATGTTTTTAGCTGATACTCTCATCCAACAATGGCCTGTGAATAGTTTTTTTTTTTTCATTATTTTCTAGAGAAGAAAATGAACTGAGTTCTTCTGAACTAAATCTCCCTTTTTGTCTGATATGAGTATTGCTACTCCAGCTTTCTTTTGATTTCCATTTGCATGGAATACCTTTTTCCATCTCCTCACTTTCAGTCTGTATGTATCTCTAGATATGAAGTGGGTATGTATACATGAATCTGTTTGCTGTACACTGGAAACAAACACAACATTGTAAATCAACTATACTCCAATATAAAGTAAGAATTAAATTTTAAAAACCCTCCTTTTTTCAGGAGGCATTGTATTGAGTATAAAAGTTATCATAGCCTCAACTGCAACATCTTAATCTCCACACCACAGTATAAATAAGATACAGATCCTCACATCACCAACAGAGTTACCCAAGCTGTGAGAAAGGGAAGAAGCCATGTTCTGCATCTTACTTTAGATACTCTTAAACAGAAAGGAAAGAGGGTTGGCTTGATGCTCTGAACTGGACACCCCTACCAGATTCTACCCACAAATCACAACGCTCTCAGCAGGACACCCAACCCTCTTCCCACCTGGCAGCACATGGACAGAATTGGGCTCTACTTCATTCCAGGGACATGTCCCCAGGATGCTATCTCGGGTCACCTTTGAATCTGAACATGATAGCTGCTTACACTGGCAGCACCAGGTGAAAGCAGGACCAGGGTCCCTACTAAGAGATACACTTCACACAGCTGGGAGACACTGAGTTCTCCCAGGGTCGAGGCTGAAGCACGTTGATAGTAGCAACTTTGCTTCTTTTCTATATTTGCCAAGAGAGAGAGAAAGAGAGAGAGAGAGAGAGAGAGAGAGAGAGAGAGAGAGAGAGACTAAGGAGAAAGTGGAAAACCTAGAAATTAAAGATGATTTAATGTAAATTCCTAATGGAAAAAAATGTTGCGTTCTTTGCATAGAAAATTGAGGATAAAAACACAGGTTTTCCAAAAGCATAGTTAAACCTGGATATCTAGAAACTGAAGCAGAGTGAGGCAATTCGTTGTTATTAATTAGTAGAGGGTTTTAGAATCAATGAATAGTTTTTGATTTCATGCAAGAAAGCAAGAAGTGCTACCCAAAGGTTACAGTGAAAAACACTGTCAATGATAAACGATTTTTTTTGCCCCACTCTATTTTCTACCTAATTTGTATGCATGCATGTAGTTGGGGAGCAAAAGAATGAAAAGGTGAAGAAAATGAAGGAACGTAAACTACTAGAACAGAAACACTGTATTTGAATGTGTATATGGCTAGTTGTATACATTTGTGGATAAAGAACTTAGTAACAGCAAGGATGGTCATGCTTTATATAAATTTCAGTTTATTTAATTTACCAGTTTTTGAAAAAGGCTGAGGTACATTTAGAAAGTGACCCCAAGGTCAGAGAAGCATGGGAGAGTAACAAAAACAGGTATCTCAAATCTAATTCTTTATTCCATTAATCAAAGTTTTATGGGTTTGGGAAAGTTTTGCTACAGTACACAGAGAGGATAAGAAAAAAGAAAGATCAAGGGAATTCAAAGGATTTATTAAAAGTGCAGACGGTAACTCTGACTAGTGTTTTACCTAGATAGACACAATTAATTAATTGTAACGTTGTGAAACTCTAAAATCCTGAAAGAACGTGCTCATGCCTGCAATGTAGTAATGTAGCAAAATACTTATAATCTTTCAACCACCAGGAGCTTTTGTTGGTTTTTTAACCTAATCCACAGCTTGACATAGATCCTAGAGTAATGGAACACAGTTCTTTGATTGAAATAATATCTAAACATTGCTATGCTAGCCCGGTGGCCTAATAGAAGTCTGTCTCTCTGAAACTCGAGAAATTCAAGTTTGGAAACAAACTCAGACACTGAGCTCTGGCTTGTAAGTCCTTGAAGAAAAGCCTTTGAGACAGGAATATGCCCTTTCCAGTTTAACAGAACCAAAAACAGACATAAAACTTCTGCAACAGCTTTTCTTCCAAACAATGAGACAGTCAAAACAAATTTTCTTCAGCCACTAAAAAGTGACTAATAAGACAACAGTAGAGTGTTGGTAATCACAGAGAGTCTAATATATGTCATTAAAAAGCTAAGTATTTCGCAAGCGACCCATTCCACCAGCTTTCTTCATTTTGGTGTGAAAATCTGAGCAATATGTACAAGTTTAGTCATTATTACAAAAGATCCATATCTTTTGTCAATTTTAGTCATGTGGAAAATTGCAAAGTGTTCAAAGACACACTAACAATACCTCAAAAGGAATTTATGTATATCACATAGTGGCGAAAAAGATCTATATTATTTTGTTTTATTCAATGTACCTGAAAATTTGCAATAATCATAAGAAAGCCACACTTGAATATTTTAGTGAGAGAAAAGTAACTTCTAGGTCTGCACTTGCAGCAGTAAATACACTCTGATTAAACTCTGAAAGGAAAAAAACAATAAAATCTCCATTTCATTGTGTATCCTGATAAATTCCAAAAAACACAGAATATATATCATTACTATTTACCAATATCCTGGCATCTGGTAGAAACTGCTAAGCAAAAAGCAGATGAACAAAAAACAGGAAAGGCATGGGTAGCATTAAATATACCTGAGGCTACAGCCAAATTTTGATTTTGTTGGGATGCCATGTTTATCATATTAAGTAATGAAAGTGATTTTTACTTCATGTCTGTCATCTGACACTATCATATCACTTTATAAACATGATAATAACAATGATACTAGGATGACAATGAAACAATCTGCACACTGTCACAAATGTGAAGTCGACATATTTTATCATTACATTGTAAGGCATGAGCTGTGAAGTTGGGTGGGAAAGAAGAGAGCAACTAAGAAAAAAATCACCAAATTACATAATAATAATAATATAATCCTAAAACCATAGCAGTCCTTCTAAAAAAAAATTTCAGGAGCACAGCTAGAGTTGGTTAAGTCAGTAGGTCAACCATATCGAGGACCCAAATTATTTCCATACTTCCTTTCTGCTAGCCTCAATATATTGGAAAATATCTCCATGTTAGAAAGTTGGCTACAATAATTTTAGGCATCCAAGCAAAAAAGTGAGGAGCTATTTATTCTATATATTTCTCTTTATCCCACAAAGACTTCTTCCTCAAGAGACACCTTAACGAATCACCCCCTCAGAACTCATTAGTCATAATTATATCACCTGATCATGCCAGTTTATGGTTGGAGAAAAATGTGAATTTCTTAATAAAATTAGGGCTTTGTTATAAAGGAAGAGACTGATAAGGGGTTATTGGGTAGCAACTAACAAGACCTGCAATAAAAGCTTATTGGGGAATATTGAAGAAAATTGTCAACAGCCTCAAATAGAAGCCCAAATACATTGCTATTCTAAATCTTCCATCATTTTAAATCTGTCCCATGCTTGCTCAACAGTGAGAATGTACCTAGATTCAGAGGATAATATCATTGTTTTTCTCAAAGCACTATTTTACTTCTCATAATGAAGTCCTTGTACAGAAAAGTTCTATAAAATTACAATAGTGACCTTGAGTTTTACATTTAGAGCTACCAGGAACAGAAACATGAAATAGCACTCAATTGCTTTGAGCTTCCTTTTCCACATCTAGCTGGAGATATCTATAGAATAAATAATAAGATGGCATGCCTATAGAATGAATAATAAGATGTTGTCCTGCATTCGATTGCTGGACAATCAAATTTATAAATTGTTACGGAATGTGACACCAAGGAACTGGTCACTTTTGAGCTATATCAAACAGTCGTTTAAATATTTCTCGTGATAGTGAAGTGGCTAAAGCTGGTAGTGATATTTTTCAATGCTTTGATGCAGTACTAAAACTATTGGATTCATGTTCTTTTTTCTTAAGGATGCAGACCAGTGTAGGAAAACTTGAAGCAGCAACTGCAGAGCTGAAGAGAGGGAAGAGAATGAGAGAGAGAGAAACTGACTGAGAGGGTTGAGGGGAGAGAGAGAGGCAACAGTAGCTTTAAGCATTCACACGTCTATTGCCATGTCATTGCTGTTTGGTCTCTTCCTCACTTCCATCTTTGCTATCATCAACAGTAAAATGAAAAAGTTTAATGAAGTATAAAAATTGAGGGCAATAGCAGAAATATGGCTTCGGACAAAGAATATAGGATTTGCAGTCTAAGATCTGAGATTCGGTCCACCCTCTGTCATTGGGTAGATGGCCTCTGTTTGCAAGACCTAATTTCTGACAATTTCAATTAACTTACCCCAGCTATAATAGAGACGATCATGTGTTGCCTGTCTCTCACAGAATTGGTGAGAACATTAAATGACATAGGATGTGTGAAAAATGGACATAGGTGTTTCATAATGACAGTTTTGTTCCTTCATCTTGCTATCAGTCCATCAGAGACGGTCCTTCGCTGCCTTTTTTTGCATTACTATCCCCACTACTGACAGAGCTGACACTACTTGTGGAGAACAAATGGCAGAGCCAGGCCCATGACATCACTCCCATGAATCTGTTACTTCAACTGTATTTCCCAGGATCAATAACAGAACCTGGTAGAAAATCATATTCCTCATAAAGAATTTTATAAGTACTTGCATGAATGAACTCTGGATCAAATTTCAAGAGTGTATAAAATTTGAATCCACAACTTACTAAACGACCTTAGACAACTCACTTAACTGCCTTGGAAATAAGACTGATAAAAGTACCTACATATTATGGTGGTTATCAAAATCAAAATGAGTGCGGCTTCCCTGGTGGCACAGTGGTTGAGAATCTGCCTGCCAATGCAGGGGACACGGGTTCGAGCCCTGGTCCGGGAAGATCCCACATGCCGCGGAGCAACTGGGCCCGTGAGCCACAATTACTGAGCATGCGCGTCTGGAGCCTGTGCTCCGCAACAGAAGAGGCCGCGATAGTGAGAGGCCCCCGCACCGCGATGAAGAGTGGCCCCCGCTTGCCACAACTAGAGGAAGCCCTCGCACAGAAACGAAGACCCAACACAGCCAAAAATAAATAAATTAATTAATTTAAAAAAATCATATGAGTGAATACACGCAATGAACTTCAATTGTGCATGGCACAACAAAAGCACTCCATATATGTAGGCTATTGTTATTGTCCTCTGACATCAAAAGACACTAATATTCACAAGTCAATGTCATAAGGAAAATGATTTTAAGATGATGGAAACAATTTTAATATATGTTCTAATCAAAGGGAATATATATTTTGCAAAAACTACAAAAGGATTTGCATTATCATTACATTATACATTATTATTACACATACATCTTGACTCCAAAGATATTTTATGACAAGACATATATTATGGTAAAGTCACATCAAAAAAGAGATCCAGTTGCATGGACACAAGCAACATTACCTAACAAAAATCTCAAAGGATAAGTTTAGATTTTAAATATATAGTAACCAAATTATCAGATTCAGACATAAGAGTTGGCAGTGTCTCGGAAAGCAGAATCTCCTAACCCAGTCTCACATTATGAATAGAGGATAGAACCAAGCTAGCATATCTCTTTCTCCACTGACAGGTCAAGCACTTTCAGCTACCCCCAACAGGCACACATAGGTTCTTTAAACACATATTTGATCCCCTTAAATATATTTATTATTTTTATATGTACTGTTTATTCAAAGTGAAATATCCAGGAATAGTGGAGAAAAAATAAAAGAAGATCTAAATGGATAAAAATGCCATAGCTATTTCCCCACTATTCCATAAGAAAATATAAATCAGTGCGTACCAAATTCCGATCAGCAATGTTACATCTACCATTGCATTGATTTCACAGTCAATGGCTAGTTCTGTTTCATGGGAAATTTCTAATTGTCAAGTAATACAGTATATAAGAAGTACTTGGTATATTATAACAGCAGTTCGCTAGATGGGTCTCTTATTATCTAAAGAGAAGCATGTCTGTTCTCAGAAAAGTATATTTTTCCCCATTTCCTTACATTATTTGCTCTCAGTATCAAGCTTCATCAAACACCTTCATAGAGATATCATTTACTGAATAGAAGTTAAAGGATTTAACTGTTAACTTCTAAGCATGATTTAAATTAAATAATAAATATATTATTCTAATAGATAACAAGATATTTGGGTTTTCAGGGCACTTGATAAATAGATCTAGTTTAAGCATATTCTTAATCAAGAAACATTCCTGGGCTTCCCTGGTGACGCAGTGGTTGAGAGTTTGCCTGCCGATACAGGGGACGCGGGTTCGTGTCCCGGTCCGCGAAGATCCCACATGCCGCGGAGTGGCTGGGCCCGTGAGCCATGGCCGCTGAGCCTGCGCATCCGGAACACAGAGAAACATTCCTACATTTCTTTCTGTGTGATAATGGGAGACCAAATCAATTTTTAAAACAGGAAATCAGGAACTTGTAGAATTCTAAGAGACTCTAAAGTCTGTCTTCCTGAATTCTAATTGTTCAAGGCGTTCTGATAAAAGTAGACAACTACATATGATCTTTCAACACACACATTTATTCACATCATAACTAAAACTGACAGTGCATCTTCATCATAATAAATTGATCAGAATTATTTGATGTTAATAATTCTTAAGATAAATTATTTTAACTTAATTTGACTTTTAAGACTTACTTGTAGGATACATACAAACAGGAATGGCTCTGACATTCAATTATGAAAAGTAATTCATTACAAATGAGGTAAATTTCACTGGCAATTACTTAAGTATCTTACTGATTTTTATTGCTACTAAAAACTTACAAAGTCATTTGAACTATTATATAATCTGTTTTATATTTTTTTCCTAGAAGCAAAATACAGTTTTGGTAATCATTGTAATACAAAATATGCAATCTCAGGAGGAAAAGTAAATGAAAACATAGGCACTCAATCAAATATTCCTTGATTTCAATAAAGAACTATTATCATAGATCTTTTGAAAGTCTATGAGTAGGCTATGACTGTGGGAATTTCCAGTTAAATTTTAATACTCATAGATATTAAATTCAAATCATAACTTATTAAGTATGTACCATGTCCCAGGGGCTAAAATGAATTAAAAATGGGTACAACATGACCCCTGCTCTTAAAAATGTAAACTCAATGAGGGTAGAGATTTTGATACTGACAATGTCTCTGCTTGTTCACAGACACACTGTCAGTATCGAAAACAGGGATCAACATGGAGGAGTTGCATAATATATGTTGAAGAAAGTTATGAAGAAAGAAAAGAAGGAAATAAGGAAGAAACATGAAAGAGAAAGGAGGGAAGGGAACGAAGAAAGGGAGGAAGGTAAGAAGGAACAAACTTACATTTTAGTTGGGTAGACACATATACAATTATCTATAACACAAGAGAGAATGTATGAGTTGTATTAGAAGTACACAGTGCTTCTATCGTAATTCAAGATCATAAAAATTAATTAAGGCTAGGGTGTCCAGGAAAGCTTCAGGTAGGATGTAGTATTTGAGATAACTTTTGAAATATAGGTAGAGATTTTGGTTGATAGAACTGAGGAAAATAATTATTTCAAGGTAAAAAAAAAAAAGGAAAAGAAAAGAAAAGAAATAGTGAGCAATGGGACAAAGCTTAGAACATGCTGGACTTGTATGGACAGTATAATGTTTATGGTGTAAGACACATTGGGTGGGGAAACTAGTAGGATGTAGATCTGAAAATGAAGATTGGTGTCACTTCATAAATGTGCTTACATGCCACTCCAATACTTTTATGCTCTGGGACCAATGGTATTTGAGAAAGGAAGTATCTTGGTCAGAGCTGATCCATAACCCCCCTTTATCCCCTAGGTTTCCTTCATAAGCTGTGGGGACCTCATCAGAGCACCGAAGGTGACTATGGCTACGTGCTTTACTTACAACCCTACCAATTAGACATGTACCTCCATAATTTCATTGTTTGAGATAGTGATATCCCCCAATACCTAATACAGTACATGGCACAATTAAATTGGAAGTTGTACAGAAGAAGTAATGTGGTGGACCTCAGTTCAGAACTTGAATGTATAACTTATTAGCTGGGCTTCACTCCTCTGAGCTTCAGTTCCACCATCTGTAAAACGGACATAATACTTAGGGTTGTAGTGAAGATTAACTTATTACTGGAAAGAGGATAGTGTGCACCCCCATCCACCCACAAAGTTCCATTCCTGGAACCTGTGGGTATTTTATCTTACAGGGTCAGTAAAGCTTTGTAGATGTGATTAAGTCAGTTAAGGATCTTGAGATGGGAAGTTTGTCCTGGATTATCCATGTAGGCCCACTATAATCACAAAAGTTCTTATAAGAGGGTAGCAAGAGGGTAAAAGTCAGAAAAAGAAGATGTGATGATGGAAGCAGAGGTTGGAGGGATATGCTCAGATGATGAAGGAAGAGACCAATAAACCAAGAAAGGTGGGTGGTCTCTAGAACCTGGAGAAAGCAAGGAAAACCATTCACCCCTAGAGCCTCCAGAAAGAACACAGCCATGCAAACAGCTTGATTTTAGTCTGTAAAACTCATTTCATACTTCTGACCTTCAGAATAATATAATAAATTTGTGTTGCCTTACAAGCCACTAAATTTGTGGTAATTTGTTACAGCAGCAATAGGAAACTAATATACTTTTATATACACATGTATATATTTTTACACACACACACATTACACCTTGAGTAGAGTAGGTATTAATAAATAATAGATTTTCTTAATGGATCCATAATATTTCCTATCTAAACTTATTTTTTACAACTTCAGGATAAATTTAGAGCAAACTGTGAGAGAGAGAGAAACCAGCATAGCAGGGAAACATTGTACTGGTCCAAGCACAAGATTGCCAGAGCTGGAAAGGAAGAGAAGGCAAGTGTGCAGAAGAGGGGACAGGTATCAGAATCATTTCAGAAAGAAAGTTTGATCTCTAAGTAGACTTTAGGTCTGAAGAGGAGAACTTAAAGATGACTGGTACAGTCCAGAGGGCAAGACGATGTTATAAACTAACTCCAATATTAGAAATAACCAAGAACACAGGAAAATGCAAGATTGGGAGTTCACCTTTTGAGCATGTTGCATTTGAGGTGAGGAACGATTGCCTGAGATTAGATTTTAGCAATGTATGTTTTAGTTAACTGTTAAGGGTCAATAAGTTTCCCAGAGAAGAAAAATGAGAGACCATGGCAAATCCTCCAACATTGCCTGGGCTTACCTACATGCAATAAGGGGTGGGAGTGAGAGGGCAAGATCAGAGGCAGCTTTCAAGAGAACAGGCCACAGGAAAGAAGGTGCAAAAGCTGGAAAGTTCAGAGACAAACAAAATGAGGGGAAGAGAGGCAACAAATGTACATGATTCTTTCAAGCAGCCTGATGAAGAGAGCAAGACAGCTTTGCTAAGGTATACATTTTTTTTAAGTAATGAAGAACTGAGTGTACTGGTGGGAAGAGATAAGATGTGAATTGCAAATGGAGATTGAAGACACCAAAAAAAAAAAAAAGGAGAGAGAAATTGATGGAGGAAGACGAGAAAGCATCAGAGGAATAGGTGAAGGAGATAGCCTCTTTAAAAGGAGAAGCATTTCGGGTAAGAAGTATGCTTGGTTATGGTTTTTGGGATTATTTGGAACCACTGATATTTAAACAAAGGTCTAAATTAACAGGCTAAGTTGATTTCATTACTTTAATACATCTTTAAGAATGAAAATGAAAAACTGGAATATAGCAATTCATTTTTTAGTTTTGAGACATTTTTGCATCATAAGATTCTGAATATATTATGAAAACATTTGGAATATAATTTTAGGTAACTGAAAGCTGTATTTGTACTAGTATCATACACACACATGAGCACACACATATACCCAGATATTCATATGTTCATAAGATTATATTTATAATGCATATTCATGAGGCAGGCACCATGTCTTATCCAATATTTTATTACTAACTTCTAGCACTATCTCTGGTATATACTAGACTTTTTTTTTTTTTTTTTTTTGCAGTACGCGGGCCTCTCACTGCTGTGGCCTCTCCCGTTGTGGAGCACAGGCTGCAGACGCACAGGCTCAGTGGCCATGGCTCACGGGCCCAGCCGCTGCGGCATGTGGGATCTTCCCAGACCGGGGCACGAACCCGCGTCCCCTGCATCGGCAGGCGGGCTCTCAACCACTGCGCCACCAGGGAAGCCCTATACTAGACTTTTAATAAATGAATGAAGCCTTGCTGAATTTGCACCTGAGGTTCTGAGGAACTACTTAATTGACATTTGTCATATTACACTGTATTACAACTTATGTTTCATATGACACAGGCATCTAATAAATGCACATGATTGTAAAGATTATATATGGTGTCATTGATCTGCCTTTAGAACCGGCAAGGCACTAGGCCACACAAATGGAAGAGTGAGGCTACTGCCTCTTCATCTAGATGGTTAGAAAGCAATACTGAATACTAGTACGGATTTCCATTCTCTATCAGCACCCTGATAAATAGTTGCTCTTTCTTTTTTATTCCTTTCCCCCACCACAGACTATCTTGTCTTTCTAAACACAAAATTAAATCATTCCATTTCTCTGCTTTAACATTTTTGACATCGCCCATTGCCTATACCACAAGATCCAAATACCTTATTCATGGCGATATTAATGCTTTCATAATCTGTCCTTCACCTACCTTTCCAGGTACATCACCAACATGTCACTGCTCTGACCCCACTTTATATTCTATGTAAAACCGCAAAGAACAATCTTTCATTTTTAGTATCTGATCCCTTTGCATTCACTGTTTTCTTTGCCAGGAATACCCTTTCTCCTTCTTATGCATGAACACCAAAATCACTTATCACCTTCTAGAAAAAGTTTTCTTGTTTCACTGAGACAGAGTTGATTATGTCTTCCTCTGCCTCAACCTCTCAATTTTGCAGAAATCTAAACTATGGCTATTACTGAATTATGTTGTAATTATTTAATTACCAGTTTAACCAACTACACTGAGTTCATTGAAGGCAGAGGCCATGACTCATTAAATTTTCTTTTTGCTCTCTCGTTCTCTCCATAGAGTAAGCATTCTGGTTTTGAATGAATGAATAAATGAAAACACTACAAGAAAAGAAAAATCCAGAAAATATAGAAGTGTGGATGAGATGGTCATTATGATATATAAGTGAAGAAGACAGCTTAAAGTTCCAACAATTTATCCAAATATCCTCACAACTCAAAATAAATGAAACTCATCTTGCTACATATTCTAAGTCTAGATTCTGAAATTAGCAAAATCACATGCTTGGTTGAACTGTATGAAATCACTGATATTTGACCAATTTTAGCCTATAAAATGTTAATTTCACATGGTCAACTTAAGACCTATCACCTGGTGACAGAAATTGTCCTCCTCCAAGGCCTCTGGAGAAAACAGCACAATAAACCCACCCCCGAGTTCATACTCCAAAGAAACATACTCTTTCAAATTTACTCAGAAGAAAATACACTCACCCCAGCACAGCACCTCCAAACATCAGCTGGTCCTAAAGTCAACACTGCATTTACCAAAGAACTAAAAGTAAATTCTAACCAAAGAACAAAAAAAAATAACCTAAGCCGGAGTGAAGTAAGATTGTCATTAAATTCAGCGCCTGCACTGCTCCTTAATCTGTCATTTCCTCTGATCTCAGGGGCTAGTTCACTTTGCAGACAGAGCAAGGGCAGGCCCAGCACTCCCTGAGTCCCTTTACCTATGGTAATGGGTGCACCTGACACCTGAGTTATCTTACCCCTAGGACGGCATGGCCTTCTTAAAACTTTGCCTTACGGTGCTTTTCTTTCCTGATATGCTTGAAATATTGGAACATTAAGACTACAAAAACAGAGCCTCAGGTTGAATATCCCTCTCTAAATATACTTTCTGTCTACTTATCTATCTACTACATATACCAAGAGATCACAGTCTTTAAAATTAAACATTTCTGAAGTATTTACTATCATTTCTTCTAAATACTATTTTCTCAGTTATAAACAAAAATTTCAGAACTGACAAATTACATTGAGTTTTCAAAAACCAAAACCACCATTTAGAAAGCACTGTAGGGTAAGCACTATACTAATAATTGTACTATATCTATAGTATGTGTAGTATGCATGTGTATGCATAAACATACACACACACACAAATTATTCGAGATGAGAAGAATGAAGTGCAAAGGGATTAGTAACCGCCTCAAATTATACAACAAATAAATGGGGCAGTCAGAATTCAAATTAGACCTGTCCACTCCAGAGTTCACACCCTAAACTTCTACACTCTAAATGGGCCTCAGTGAACTAAAAGACTGACCCCCGAGTGCAACTGTAATGCACAAGTACATAGAAATGTTTGGGAACGTAAAGTTTCATAAATGATGAATTTCACAAATGTCAAATTCACTTTAAGTCTGAAATGTCAACATTCTGGCCATTAGCTCACAAAGTGATTCCAAATACACAGAGAGTGAAGACATAGGAAGGTTGAGGAAACAAAAATCCTTCTAACATAGTGTAAAATGATAAAATGGCTACTTGATAGGGAGTTGAAGAAAGAATGAAGGAAGACAGGCTTAGAGGAAAATCTGGAGGCTTATCTCCTGTTAAGGAGTACCTTTTACTTTGCCATGTGTACAGATGTCTGATTCTTCTTGGGGTCCGTATGTCAGCATCGATTTTTGTGTGTGTGTGTGGAATGTGACCTCTACTGTAGCTTAGTCAAATTTAAAGAAAAGTTAAAGATGCAAGACTAGAAATTTTCCAGATTGTTCCTTTGAAATAGTTGAAAACAGGGTGTTTTACTTTCTGCAAGAAGCCTTCTGAGATGGCTACAGCTGTGAGGATTATAGCCTCTGAACTTCTAAGCCCTTATTGCTTCCCCGACTCATATGGCACATATACCATGATGCTATGCTATGTTATTATATCATCATTACTATTAATTACTCTATGAGTAAAATTTATCTCCCAATGAGATTTGATCCCTTGAATATAGAAATCAAGATATTATATGGTAAATTCTTCACCAAGGTGTAGCAGGTTGATATTGGTGATACCTCTTTCTTAACCAAAAAAAAAAAAAAAGTTAGAAATGACATTTAAACTCTTTAGTGCTCTGAATAACCACAATCCTGAATAACAATATTATTTCATTCTTTTCCTTCTCTCTTTTATCTGCTTTAATTTGTTGGTATTTGAATTTCATTCACATTCTCAAGAAAACTTTATTAAATGTCACCCTGGTTTAAATTAATCAGTCAAAGAAGAAAAAGTGATTAAAGGAAAATTTTGGAAGGGTCACAATTTTTGCAAAGCACATAAATTAGGAAGAAAATTAAAAGGTAAATTTTAATTGGCCAATAATTTAAAGAGCTTGACACTTCTGTGACACACTTCAAAGTTTACCATTAACAATTTTTTTTTTTTTTTTTTTTTTTAGGTAAGAAGTGGATTTATTTAGAGAAAAAAACACTCCATAGACAGAGTGTGGGCCATCTCAGAAGTCAAGAGGCCCCAGGGTATGGGGAACAAATTTTTTAAATTAAGCTATTTGGGATTTAAGATATGGGTCTTTACAGTAAACTGTTCTTGCCTCTTTCTTCTCATTCAATTCAGTCCAGTTTCATGTTATCTTGACCTCGTTGGTGGGCTACATCTTGCCAGTCTGAGTGAGACCTCCTACAGCTATGTCAAACTTTGCTCATTCCCTCTTTCTGTATTCTTCCTCCCCATATGCCCTAATTATACTTCTGTTCAACCCAATTATACTTCGGTTCAACTGTTTATTTTCCTTAATCTGATCATTGGTTTATAATTTTTCTTCTGCTTACTGAATAGAGCAGCAGGCCAAAACTTCTGTTTGTAAGTTAATAACTCCTTAGTCCTGGAAAAACAGCTAATTGAACTGCTTTTTAAGGCACCCACTCTAAGTCTAGTGTAAATCTTCCCTGTCTGGTTTATCTTACCAAAAATTTGAACACATTTTGCTGATTCTTCTCTAACCAATCTTGTTTTCTTTTCTTTCCCCAATTTTTTTCTCTTTTATTTCTCCTTCCCAAATATTGTTTTTAAATTATAAATGTTAGTTCTTTTACCTAAAGTGTCATCATATCTCTTTAATGCTGACAAATTAGCTTCCCCATAAAAATTCAAAACATCTTCCTATCTCCAAACATTTCTGAGCAGTCAATCTGTATTTCTGGGAAAGAAGATGATATAGATATATATATAGACAGATATAGATATAGATATCTCGGATCAAAAGCTGCCTCCTCTACTTCTTAGCATCTTAGCTATGGCCTTTTGAGCAAATTAACTAACTTGAGACTTGGATTCTTCATGTTAAAGCCAGGCTAACTGCACACACTGTATAGCATTTTTGTGAGAAGTGAATGACAGACAGGATATAAAATGCCTCCTAGTCCAGTGCCTTGTACATGGCTGGCATTCAAAAAACACTTCTTTATCCTTTTCCACGATTTCCTCTGATGCTCATTTGACTTTCTGGCATACACAGACACACATATATATAGTACAAGATGCAACAAATCTCAAAATAATTAACATACAAATCTACCTCGTGGTCTTAATTTAGTTTCAAAAGCACATTTATGAACCTAAATAGTTCTAGACAAAGTCAATAAAAATGTACTTAGATGCCTAGTCCTAAGGAGAAAAAAATACTAACTTCTATTAAATACTCTAATGCTAATATATAAGTGTTCAATGGCTCAAAATAAACATTTCTGAACCTTAACTCTAGGAGCTTAAAAATGGTATATCTATGATATAAGCCACTAAAAGTTATGTTTGAACATACTGTTTGGTGATAATAATCATATTGATTTAGCCAATCAAAGTAATAAAATTGGATTACATAATCAGTTCTTAGGATAAGATAATAAAATATATTGTTTCCATTGCATATTATGCATCATGGATTTCCTATGACACAGTCAAAATTGATGTGAAATTTGAATAATCTAGATTCAGTACATATTTATATAATGCATATCAAATCATAGTTACATATTTTTAATCTCCTTCACTTGGTCTGAATATTCTTACCATGTCTGAAATATTATCAGTAATATATTCTCTTTTAGTTGTTTAAATGCCTAAAACTTACATCATTGTATTCCCAAATCTGGAAATTCTGTGATTTGAAGAATAAGTTTTGTTGGCATATTTTCATTTTGCAAAGGAGTAATACAAAAATAGTGTGTATTGTTTCAAAGATTTGATTTCTCTAAAAATGTCTCTGTGAAACAAGCACACACACTCCCTTGATAAATGTGCATATTTTTAATTATTTTAAATATTTCTTTCAGATTCCAAACATTTTTCTCTACTCACTTCATTTTCCTTAAAAGAAAAATCTGAATATTAGCCCCACTTTCTAG
Source organism: Aethalodelphis obliquidens (assembly GCF_003676395.1). Lineage (NCBI taxonomy): Eukaryota > Metazoa > Chordata > Mammalia > Artiodactyla > Delphinidae > Aethalodelphis > Aethalodelphis obliquidens. Next base: position 33,341,592 of record NW_020837959.1, on the reverse strand, counting down.
TTAGGGTATCCAAAATCTCAGGAAAACTCATTAATACCTTTGAGGTTATAAGCAATACCTTGTAACCAGAGTATGAGATTCTTAGAACCATAATACAAAGGAAGTTACTATCTTTCTGTGTAATCAAAATTAGGAAACAAAGTATGTGTTTAGAACTTAACTATGAGGCAGGTATCAATTTACACGATGATTACCCAAAAAGTGAGAGAAATGGAAAGAAAGAAAGAGGAAGAGAGGGAGAGATAGAGGGAAGGAGGAAGGGAGGGATGGAGGGAGGGAAGGAAGGAAAAAAGAAAGAGAAAAAAGAAAGATCTATATATCATTTTTTTAGAAACTTGAAATACAAAGTGTGGCACAATCATCATGTTTCTGACTTACTAGGGAGGGGCAGCTCACAAACTTTCAAGCAGCTCTTATTACATTAAAGCAGTTTCAATGCTCTAATAGAAGGTTATGTGTTTGCAATGGAAAGTTACTTGCATTTCACACTATAGAGCTGTTAGTGGTAAGTAATTATACAACTGTATTTCCAATGATGGGAATATCTGTGCTTGTTCCCTTCACTGTGCTTGTTCCCTTCCCAGTGGAAAATATCTTGTGAAGCAAAGAGTGGCTAAGGGATTCTAAAGGAGGAAAACACATACCATAAAATATAATTAAAAATTGTGGAGGCTGCATATGACAAGAATAACCATAAAAAACAGATACAAACCAGCTGGCTGTTAACAACTTCTGAGTTATAAAAATCTTAAACCTGCTGTAAAGCACTCAATTCGATTTACATAACCACAGAGCTGACATTCCTTTTAGGCTCCTCTGTTGGGGATTATTTTGACATGTTTTAAAGCAACATAAAAAGCAACTGTGAAAGGAAGACATGTATCATTTTACACAGGAATTCATTCCTGTCTTAAGACCGGACTTTCATACTTTAATCTGAACCTCTTTCCTTAAACTGGAAAATATCTTTAATGGCCACTGCCTGGCTGATTTTACAGCATTATTCTTCGGATGCTCATATTTCTAATAACATTGATGCTTTCTCTTTGTGTGTTGTGTATTTGAGTCACTAGCCTTACACAATTTCAGCTCAGTGGTACCAATCCAAGAACCAATATCCATGGTCTATAAGAAGGGAATAATATTTTGGTCAACCATGACTGAAACAACTATAATTTCTTAGGAACCTAATGATGCGGACAGCATTCTACAAAGCTAACATAGCTTGCTGTAGGGAATTAAAAATAAACAAAATAAAATAAAATCAATCGTACATTGAGTGAAGTTTTGATGTATAAGTGCTGGCAGCAGAAATTGCCCAGAGCACAAAATGAGCTTTGCCTTTGGTAATTTGCTTGATTCACTATGTTGCTACATTCAGGGCATTTTATGCCTGACTTATATGTAGTCCAGTCACCTGCTTAATGTTAGAAGGGTTATAATTATATACAAGGGTTTTGACTATATAGCATGTCAATATTCCAGATCTGACACAAAATATGTATATTCACTTGAGGTTTAACTATTAGAAATATTTTTAGTAATAATTTGATCTACAGTTATAATAAATAACAAAACTATTCTATTCTTACTAGAGGTAAGGTAAGCAAACATATCAGGGTCGTATGACAATAATAGCCCCTTAAAGGAATACAATAGAAAGATCAGGGGTGTGTAGTTATGGATTCAAATTTTCACTTTGCCATTTTCTAGCTTTTCTAATTTTGAGCAGCAAACCTGAGTCCCAATTTCCTCATTTGTGAACTGGGGTTTTATTATGTATCACAAAAAGCTGTTGGGATATAATATGACATAAGGTATGAATGCTTAAAAAATAAGTTAGAGCTTTAAATGAATCTGTAAAATAATATTCTGTTTTCTGTGTAAGCTGCTTTTTGTTTTGTTAGATTGCCTTAGCAGTTATAGGAACTCTCTCAGCTCTTTAGCCTGTGTGATTATTTAAAACATAAGTTACCATTAAGAAAAACAGAAAAATCAGCTGAGTTTGGTATTGAAGAAATAATAATGGGTTCAATTTTAGTCATTGACAAGTTTGAAATGACAATAGGAAATTCAAGTACAAATATCTAATATCCAGTGATGTATGTACAATGGTTTGGAAAGTATTATGGATAAAAGTGATAATAAAAATGAAAAAGGATACAAGATCACTATAGAACAAAATCTAAACAGTGAAAAGAAAAAAAGAAATGTTTAAATCTCTCTATAAGTTTTCCTAATTGCTTATTATAATGTATAACAGTAATACTTTGGCTGCATCATTTTGAGTAAACATGAACTTAATCACTAGAACATGTCTTACTACATAGCAAAATCAATTTCCTGGGATCTTTTAAAATTAATGCATTAGGTAAAATATAATGTTTTTTATTATTTTGTTGCCTAGATCTGCCAAAGGATAAATTTAAACATCAGGAAAGAAGAATGAACATTGTTTAAACCATGCCCTGGAATGTTGCGGCCATTTCTGCACAATAGAGTGATTAATGAAGTGTTACTCAAATAGAAAATCATGTATAAAATTACCCAAATTAATATATCTAAACTTGATTTAATCAAATGTGTGTATTTCAGATTTCAAACAACTAATTTAATAATTACATTGTTTCTGTATAATATTGGAAAGGAATATAAACTTGTGAAACTTGCTAGATTATATGTTTCCAAAATAAAATATCAAAAAAATTTTAGATAAAATGATTCCGTGGAATAATTTATTTTTATTTTGTCAGCATATTGAATCTTAGAACTACTACTACTAATAATAATAATATTTATGAAACTATCCTAAATGTAAAAAAAAATCCTCTGTAACACACCTGGGAGAGAATAGTCAAGACATTTATAATGAGATATCAAAGCCTGGTGGGCCACACGTTTTCTCAGTGGGCTAATATTTGGAACTTTCTTTTTTGCCCCATAAGTCTTTCTTTTTCATGAGTGACACTTATTTGCCCTACCTTCTAGAACAATGAACAATTAATCTATATCCTTTATTAAATATCCAAAGACAGCAAGCATGCCCTTTCCCTAAAGCCCCATTTCTTTTCTAAAAATGTTCATTTCCCTCAACCAATCTTATGAAAATAACTTCCAGTTCTGATTACCCAGTTTGGACAAACTGTTTTCTATTGTGGTCTCTCAAGACATAATAACCATAAATGGACACAATACTGTTGATATGGTCTAAGCAAGCAAGGCTGCTGCCAAAACAGTACAATACGTAGAGCTCATTAATACCCACATAATTTATCAAATTTAAAATGGACTTAAGTGAATCACCATATTGGCAATAGTACATCGAGGTTTTATTCCCAGAAGCAAAGATCATACTTAGGTTAAAAACCTCAAATGTCAGTGTTAAAAAAAAGTCTACAGTGGAATGGATTATTGGTGAATAGATATTTTTAAAAATCATGATCAAATATAATAACCATAAATGAACACAATGCTGCTGATAAGAATACAAGGCTGTTGCACAGTGAATTAGGAGACAGGCTTGGCAGTCAGGTTAACAGTCTTGAGCAAGAAAAATCAGTGCCAAAATTTACTCATCTGTAAAATGAAAACCATAATAACTACCCAAAGACATATTACAGGGATTAAATGAGCTAATACACATGAAAGAACTTACTAACTGAAATATAATAAATCCCAATAGATGGTAACAATTACTAATACTTTAATGATTTGAAAATTATACATTCATTAGTCAGCCAATAATTGCTTTGAACCTTCAGTCGTATCATACTCGTGATCAATGTAAAACCCGATCTTTTTTTTCACAAAAATGTTATCAAATTTATTTTTCATATACTTGTGCTTATACAAATAAATTTTTTCATCAAATCATACCCATTTTAAGCCAATATCAGATGCCACTTTCCACAGTGATGACAATGATTATCCTGTTAACCCCTCGTTTCCCCTTCTTCTTTACAAAACCTATAGTGCTTTTGTATATCTCTCTTGGTAATTGCCTCTTTGTACCCTCAATTACAGTTTATTGAGTAGCAATGTCATTTATCTTTTAACTCCTAAAACTCAGGATAAATATTTGTTGAATACATTAATAACCATTTCTAAAGTGTGTATTCCAAAAGTGACTTCTGATATAATTATGTGTATGTTTCATGATAACAAATATTTATTTCTGATTAGCTGCAAATTTAAGATATTGTGTTTAATGACTATACACCCCTTACTTGTTTAGAAATTAGGAATGTGTGTGAGTGCGTGTATCTGTGTGTGTAACTACTCTGAGAAAAATATTTATCAGAAGTAGATGGAGGAATTAAAATCAGAAAGAGCCGAGACAATAACTCAATAACATCAATCAGTTACCTTTCACTACTTTGTTTCTCTAATCAGACTGTAGCCTCCACTAAACACAAAGTTTCACTAACAACCTTGACATTTAAACTATTTTAAATAAAATTCAACAAGGGAAGGGGGAAGAGGAGGAAGAGAAGGCAAAAAAGGCTAGGCTGAGAGGACAGGTAATTCAGGTTGGGGAGCAAAATTTGGGTTCATATGAAAAACATCGACAGATCTTTAATGCAGCAGTTAAATGTCTTCTGGTCAAAAAGTTATTGGAGAAAGTATTCAAGAGTTAACATCTAAACAATTAAACATAAACTATTATATCACTGAAATATAAGGACACCCAGACTCAGAAATTTAAGGAAATGTATTTAGTGGTTGAGGCTAATCAGGGACCCACATCACCATAAGAGGCCAGTTGTATAGATTCCCAAATTTTAGAACTCTGTAGGCCTTTAGAGTGAATACAGATAAGAAATAGATTCTAGAGACTGCAGCTGTTCAATTTTTTCATCATTCATTTGCTAATACTTGATATAATTTGCATGGCCATCTCAAATAATATAGCCATGCAGGTTTCCAAAGAGCGCAATATGTAAAGTTCACTAATACTCATATAATTTTTCAACTCTAAAAGGGATTTAAGGGACTCACCTACTGGCAACAGTACATTGAGGTTTGATTCTCAGATGTAAAATCTTAGTTAGGTTGCAAATACCAAATGCTACTGTTAAAAGTCTCCTGTGTGAGGTAGATTGGGGAATACACATCAAAAAAAATCATGATCAAACCTGGCACTTTTGTTGACAGACTTTGTAGTGAGGTCGAAGGTGTAATTAGGCCAGAAAATTACTTTCTCACTACTAGAATTGTTCCCTTCAGGTCCTGAGTTATCAGTCCAGAAAATTTCATTAAACACTAAATTCACTTTAAGACAATTGTCAAAATTAAGCAAGATCCTAATATTCAAATCTTTTATTTGGATTTTGAGATTTAATGTAAAATAAAAAATGCTACAGTTTCATTTTTCTATCAAGACTAAACTCTTTAAGAATTTCAGAAACAACTTTTTTTCCCCTTTGAAAAACAGGATGAAATAGCATAATAACATAAATGCAGAATTTGAAATGCTTAATAGGCATAAATTATTGAAATTGTTTCTATTTCCTGTTCATTGAGATCTTAATGTGAAACTGGTAAAAATTCAAGTGCTCACAATTATTACAGATACAATACAAAGGGGAATAAAAGAATCCTAAACCTAGGTTTTGAAGACTGATATAAAATTTGTAATGATGCCAATGATGAAACTGTGAATCCACCATATTTGCTCTGAGATAGTATACTATATTTATAAACAACTGGTTCACCGCATATTGAAAAATAGAAAGACATAGGATATTCTGGTACATATTTAGTATATAAGTGAGCAAGGACTCAGCATTTATAAACAAAAAGGAAATATGGTACATGACACAGTAGAATTACAAGTAACGTAATTTTCTATTTTCCAAAATGTTACAATAATAACTTAAGAATTAAATATCTCAAATATAGCTTCAACTATTTTGCCAATTATATCAAACAGGATAGTGTTTTATAAAGTATAGTGAAAAGTATTGCTATAATTCTTGGAGTCAAAGAGCCTACACTGAACTGCCCTTGGAAGCCAGTTGTTACAATGCCTCAACCAGGTAGTATATCAATTGCACAAATAAGTAATAGCATAGAGATTTACTACTAATGAAGAATAGGGCAAATGAAAGCCCAAAGAGTAAATGATTAACAAAAGTTAAGAAATTTTCTTTAATTATTTAGGATAGAATAGTATGCTTTGGACTTAACAAGTAATACTACACTATCCTTGACTATTCATAAAGTTCAGAAATAACTCTAATAGCATGGAACACTTGTCGGTCTGTTAGCATTACATTATTTAGCAAACAAAGTGCAATGTTTTAAATAAAAAAAGGCTTAATAGGCTTTTCCACGAATGCTTAATAAAAGGATGGCCAGGTTAGAATTAAAATTCAAACACAGTGGCTTATTAAGCAATTAAGCTTGATTATAAATTCTGAAATATAATTTTTGACATCACTCACTCTATTCTTTTGCTGCCTCTATACTAAGCCTCCAAATCAAAGCACTGAACATCTCAACTATTTAAAATATAAAACTATTTTAAAATAATTTAAGCTTCCACCCAATATTAAACCAGTGGTTAGAATGCCTACAATACGAGAATATGATTCATCTGTCCAATACATGAAGTTGTGGTGTGAGTTTTTCTAACTAAGATTAAGCATGTTAATAAAAATTTGACATATTCTTTAAGAATTAGACTCTATCCTTTTAAAAAAATCTTTTATTTCAATTCACCCTGTTTCAATTCTATTCAAAATATAAATAGCCTCTAAGGAGATTAATGCATTCCTTGGAATGGATGATACACTGATAACAGGGTTTATAATTACTCATTCCTGAGTTCAGCCCCAAGTGAGGTCTTCTCTTCAACTTGAGCAAGTTATTTAAGCTATCGTGCCTTAGTTTATGTGTAGGTAAAATGGGATAAGCAAGACCTCCTTCATAGTTTGACATGAAAAATAAATTAATCTTTAGATATTAGCAAATTTCCTACCATGTAATAGTTACTCAGTAGATGTTTGCACCCCGCCTTATTTTAACCAATTAACTATATTGATTGATTAAATCATTTTAAGTTAACAATGCTTTGACCAGGTAACATGCTAGCAACTCAACACAGATTGGTAAAAAGTATAGACATAGCTACTGTTTCTACGTATAAAAGTGCTTGCAATTTTTCAGTAAAATGTACATGTATCTGATAAGTTGGTTTTATTTCTTTCCATTGGATAGTATGTATAGACAAAGTCTTATAGTAAATAAACAATGTAACTGCAAGAATATCTATAAAGAAGACATACAAGAAGTACCCTGTAGATTAACTCAAACAACAATTTTAAAGAAAATCTTAAATATTTTCACTTGTGAAAATATTCTCTTTTTGTGTTTTACATCTGCAATATGGGCATGGCTTTTCTAAGCCACATGGTTAAGACTCTAAATTTGAAAAAGTTTTTAAAAATGTTTTCTAAAAACTAAAGCTGTCTTTGAATGTATTCATAGGTTTTCCAAATATGTTACTTAAGAAATGCACGTTGTCTTTAAGAAATCCATGCTAATGGCAAATTCTAGGTACCGATTTTTTTCACATAGAATAGCATAAATATTTACGCATGAAAGACTATAACTCAAGGTATTTCCAACAATATTTTGTGAAGAGAAAGTGGAGGAAAATACAGCCACACACTCAATTCTTTACATAGCTAAGATTTCACTTTAAATCTCTCTGATTCTTACAAATAAAAGAAACATGGACAAATAATGGTAGCCCATGTTACATGTGTTTAACGAGAATCCTGAAATTTAAGACATTAATGCCTAGGACCCCCAGAAGCAGTATATTTCCTTGAATTCAGGCCAAGAACAACAGTGGTCTAGGCAAAATTAACTGCATGGACAGTTAACACTTTCAAGGAAAATAAAGATTACTGTTAAGAATATAGAATAGCGAGCTGATGGGAGTGATGACGCTGACCATTTTTACGATCAATTTAAAGAATATCAAAAAAAAGCAATCTGCCCATTTCATTAAAATAACAATATTGGTATTTGGGAGAAGTGCATATTTCTAAAATGTCTACCTTCCAGTAGTCCTCTCTCATTGATACATATAGTATTTTATTAGAGATGATTGATGTGAAGCTCACTGTAATTTCAAAAATTCATAGAATATTATTATGTCATGAAATCCATGCCGAGAAAGCAATTGCAGTTATAAATCAAAAAGACAACTCATATGGACAGGTCATATGGTAACAGGTTCTCCTTGGAATGGTATCCTTAAATGTAATTTATTCAATAAGTAACTTAAAGGTTACGTATGATGAGATGGATCTCTTGCTCAAATAACTTCAAAATACTGTTATATTCTAATAGTAAGAGATTAATTTTCTTGGAATTTAGAGATACTTGCATTTATATTCCTTTGAATTAACATGGTTCTGTATAACTCTTCTGAAATGTTTTTACCCTAATATAATAATCCCCTAGAAGGATTTCATTAAGCAATACAAGATAATAAATAATACAAAAGGCATTTACTGCTTTAATTTGTGAGTGAAGGTATCCAAATAGAAGAACAGACTTTGAAAACCTTCACAATGCTACATTTTCACATTTAAAAAATAGTTTTCAACTAGATGTTTTAACAGGGAAAAGAACCGCTCAAAAATTGACTTCTAGGGAATACGTGTTATCAGAGGGATTAAACATTTTATTGACTTTAACATTAAATACTATACATGTTTAAAGAGAATCTTGATGATATAGTATCGCATTTTTAAGTCTAACCCAAAATAGCAACTTATAATCTCATAGCCCTTTGGAAGAGACAAAGAGTCTTACATCACCTTTAATGCTTAAAAACTCCACGCTGGGGCTTCCCTGGTGGCGCAGTGGTTGAGAGTCCGCCTGCCGATGCAGGGGACACGGGTTCGTGCCCCGGTCCGGGAAGATCCCACATGCCGTGGAGCGGCTAGGCCCATGAGCCATGGCCGCTGGGCCTGCGCGTCCGGAGCCTGTGCTCCGCAACAGGAGAGGCCACAGCAGTGAGAGGCCTGCATACCACAAAAAACAAAAAAAAACTCCACACTGTTCCTTTAAGTCGTATCCTTACATCTCAGGAGGCAAACTCAAATCATTAGAAAATATGTATTTAGAAAAATAGTTTCTCCACATATATTTGCATTTCTTAAATGAAAACTAATGGGAATATGTTTGATTGAATGATATTCCATCAAAGGATTTGACATTAGGAGGCATTTCAGCGAATTAAATATGAATCATAAAATTCTACATACCATGAAGATCAAAAAGTAACCGTCAACATGAGAAGATTGTATCAGGAGAAAAATATTTTATTTGAGCTAATTGGAAGATACAAAAGCAATTTTTTAAAAACTGAGAAAATGATTACAAACCAATTCCATAAATATAGGGAAGGGCTCATCATTCCCAGAATTGATGTGTTCAAACTGAGAGATAAATAACTGGTATTCTATTTGGAACAAGGCAAAAGTCCTGTTTCGAGAATCATTGTAATAAAACTAAATAGCAGATGACATCTTGCTATATATAAGACTTTGCAAAGCGTTTTGTGATACATTAGCTCATTTGTTCTTCACAAAGTCATACCAAGTAGGAGATAAGGCAGATCTTATGATGTTTGGTTTATACATGATAAAGTTAAGTATTTCAGAAGGCAGCTTGATGTAGGAAAATAACCAATAAATTGGAGTCAGAAAATTTGAATTGAAAACTGTCTCTAGCACATAATAGTGAAATTTTGGACAAGTCTCCTAGCATTTTTTCCTCCTCTCTAAAATGATGTTTTAGGTACTAGTATCTACCTTGTGATGACTGAGGCCAGACAGTGTTAGCCACAGTCACATTGCTAGAAGTGATGAAGAAGAGAATGAAAGCCAGACTTTTCAGTTCCAAGTTAGGAGCCACATCACCATGTCATGTTGTTTAAAAAAATTATATGTCTTTAAAGAAAATCATAACCTACTCATTGTATTCTAAAAGCAGCAAAGATAAAAGAATCAAATCCATTTTGGCCTTCTCTAGGAATTCAGCTTATGGTAACTTTAGTTAAAATGTGAAATGGCACAAAAGTACATCTGGAAATAGTTTAAACTACTGTATATATATCCTTAGCCATATATCAACAAGTGAACATGATAAAATGCTCTCAAATTAATTATACTGACTACTTCCTTAATGAAGTGCAAAAGTGTTTGCGTAATCTGATTCAATTTATTGAATTAGGTTACAGTTTTATCATTTTGAAAACTGGCTTATTGTTTACAGTATATGTCAATTCATTTCCAATAATTAATAGCACAACATACAGCTATAATCAATTGAAAGCAATCTTCATTTTTAAGGTCCACTAGCATTTGCAGTGTGCATATTTCTAAAAGCAATATATGACTACGACAGTTTGAACACATATTATAACAGTAGCAATGATATTTCATATCCATAAGTCTTATTCTGCCCAAAAATAAAAATTTATAAAAAGAATTTATTGTCATTAAGCCCTGAAAAGTAAACATGTAATAACCAGATTTTAATGTTCACTACCTCTACTGGGAATATCTATAGAGTGCACATTTATATGAATTTGAATTTGCCAAGCTAAGACTTCTTAAACCTAAGCTATACTTTTTTTTTTTGTTATCAATTTTATTCTTAAATCCAAAGGAATGAGCATAGAGAGTCAGCAATCATAGTCAGTAACACTTGGATCAGCCTGTTTAATTACGATAATAACACTTTATCTTTGTCTAGCTTCATCATTTACAGAATACTGTTATAAATTGTGTCATTTGACATTCATGGAAATTTAATGAGAAAAATAATTTTGACATAATGAAAAGATTCTTTTTTTATAGATGAAGGAAATAAGGATCAAAATATTCGACTGGCTCAATTATTACACTTTTTAAAAGTTGTATCTTTGGAAGATTTCCATAAATTTCAAGAATTGACAGGGAACTATATTCAATATCCTGAGATAAACCATAATGGAAAAGAATATAAAAAAGAATATATGTATAACTGAATCACTTTGCTATGTAACAGAAATTAACACAACATTGTAAATCAACTATACTCCAATAAGAAAAAGAGAAATGACTCCTCCTTGGAGACTTTATTTTTTAAAGTGGAAAGTCAAATCAAAGAAATTTACAGTAAAGTTCAAGGTCTTTCATTTAAATCCCCTTAAGAGTCATATTTTCTGCTATCAATTCTGATGATCTTTACTGGTTAAAATAATACTATTTTTTCCATCCATCATTCCAAATCCCACCACAGCTAAAAAAAGATTATCTTATATAATATTAAATGATTGTCATTTTCTCCTATCAATCTTATAGCTATAGACCCCTTCACAGAGTACTCTTAAAAGAATGTCCGCGAGAACAAAGTAGGAAAAAACATTTTAAAATTTCTTTTAATTGGAAAAAAAATATTTGTGAGCCTACCATAGTCACAGTCTTGCCTATGAGTTAATATTCCATCCATGAAAACCAGTGTAACAAACAGTATGATAGCTTGTAGATATGAAGCATTCATCTCAAAAGTAATTTTTAAAAATTACTCAATAACTATGAAAGAATATGAGTATAAAACCCTGAAAGGATGGATGCCCTTTAACCAGAAAGGCACCATGTCAAGTTTAGAATAATTCAAAGTGAAATAAAATAGAATCATCAAATTTTATAACTAGAAGGGAACAAGATTGCCTTATTCAATCTACCTCCCTCCAATGCAAAATTACCTTCAGATTTGGCTGATGGTCCAGCAATGAAGGATTTTTTTTTTTTAACTATTACACTTTTGTACCGTGAACAATATAGTCCATAAAAGTAATTAAACATAAGTACTATGGCTAACAACTTTTTACCCCCCTTTCCTATTGAACCCTTCTGTCAGAAGGAAAAATTAAGGTTTTATGAGTAATAAACTTCACTTTTAGATCGTTTTCCTTGCAGCAAGGTTCTTTCTTAATGGAAGCCAATGCAGACCTCTCTGTAATTACTGTTTATCAGTTAAATTTCTGTCCTTGGAAGAGCACAGTATGAATCTACTCTAGCATCCACCTTCAGACCCTCTATAAGTCTTCTTAAGACTAAACATCACCATATTTCCAAAACCCTATTTTCTGGGCTATTCTCTTAATTCTCACAGTCTGTCAATGTCCTACTAAAAATTGCAATGCCGTAACTGAATATAATATTCCAGATGTCATCTGAAGTGCAGAGTAAAATTGTATTGTTGTCACCCTTTCTCTGGATTTTATATTCCTATCCATTAAGCTTAGATGTATTAGCACTTTCAGAAGTTCTATCACAATGTTGTTGTTTTGTTTTTTTTTTAACATCTTTCTTGGAGTATAATTGCTTTACAATGGTGTGTTAGTTTCTGCTTTATAACAAAGTGAATCAGCTATACATATACATATATACCCATATCTACTCCCTCTTGCGGCTCCCTCCCACCCTCCCTATCCCACCTCTCTAGGTGGTCACAAAGCACTGAGCTGATCTCCATATGCTATGTGGCTGCTTCCCACTAGCTATCTATTTTACATTTGGGAGTGTATATATGTCCATGTCACTCTCTCACTTCATCCCAGGTTACCCTTCCCCCTCCCCAGGTCCTCAAGTCCTTTCTCTATGTCTGCGTCTTTATTCCTGTCCTGCCCCTGGGTTCTTCAGAACCTTTTTTTTTTTTTTTTTTAAGATTCCATATATATGTGTTAGCATACGGTATTTGTTTTTCTCTTTCTGACTTACTTCACTCTGTACAACATTGGTGTATACGACTGCATAACCAAATAAAATCTTTCAGTGTTTTTTATGTAGAATGTTTTCAAATCAGGTCTTAAGTTCATTCATGACTAGGGCAATGAATGTTTTAGGAAATCGAATTCAGGTTTTATTAATACTGCTATTTTCTGACATTTGCCAAGTTTATTTGAAATGTCTGGTCCTGTCAACACTTGCAATTAGCAACTCTACTTCTTTACAAAGAAGAGCATAACGGTGTAAAATGTATCTCCAATATGCATGGAGAAAATATAAAGAAATTTCAGCATGAAATTTTAAATCCTTAATAACAAAGCTAGATCACTTCATTAGGGGAAGAAACTGAAGCTTGGAAGTTAGCCAAAGGGGGGAAAGTCTATCAAAGACAGAGAAGGAGATTAAACAAAGAATTCTGTTTATCTTGTATGACTTTTTGTTCTACAACATCTTTAGGAATACTCAAAATATATCTATAGCAGAGTTGGTTGTTTTTCCTGAATGAACATTATTTAATGTATTTCTCACTTCCCTTGGTTAGGGAAGGAAATAAGATAGTAATAGCACCTCCTACGGGTCAAGAAATTAGAGCAAGCAATAAAAGACAACATGTGACATTTTGTATAACCAAGGGACTAGAACCCTATATGAGAATCCCACAGATAAATGGATAATCCACAAAACTCCCGCTAAATCCACACACCATCCACCATCATAATCAAAAATTGACTCTTAAAATCTGATTTGCTTTTCTGTAAATAAACTTCTCTTCTATCAAAGGAGGCATCATATTACTAAAAAAGAAGCAAATACCTTGCAATTAGTCAATTAAGTATATTAGCAACTTCGTTACTGCAAATCTACTGAGAGAGAAGTTTAAGTAGATTATAACTGAGTCCAGTCCAGTGTAGGCATAAGAGACTACAGAACTCAATAGAAACTGGGAAGAGGGAAACAAATTAGGGAAAAAAGGACTGTAATTTTCTTCTAAATTAAATAGATGAGAGGCCTGTCCAGAAGTCTAGTAATATGTGGTTATGTAATTAAATCTAAAATAACAGATCTGCCCTAAGAGATTAGAAAATAAAGATTTTTATAAATTTCTATGCTAGTAATAAGCAGGGCATATTATGATTTGACTGAAATGTTTGATTATGATGTGTATATAATATATACATATATAATGTATATTTAATAAATATATTATCTAATCCCTCATACCAAAGCTATATTTGCATTTAGTTATATTATGAGCTACATTTTATTCACGTATGGATTAAATTAGTTCTATATCAAGATACTGTGGGTACAAGTACATATATGCAGGAATTTTAAAGGCTAGTATGTTCTATGTTGCCATTTTATTCCTGAAAATATTGCTTCTTTAGAGCATCAGTCTAGAGGTATAAATTTCATCAATGGATGATGACAATGCTTAAATGTAGCCATCATAACCCACAAACAAACAAATAAATAATGCCCTCCATTTCCCGAGTGCACCTCCTTTAGGCACTAGACTCGGCATCTTTAATCTGGAGCCTAACTGTACTTAATAGGATTTTATAAGCTGCATTATAACACCAGTGTTTAAATTTGTAACTCTGAGGCATAATCATGTCTCTCAGAAATCCTTTGCTAAACATATATTAGCCATATTCATTGAACAAATATTTATTTTGAATATCTGCTTTGTGGCAAGCCGTATTATACATAATGGGATACTATAGTAAACAAAAAATCACCAAAATCTGTTGGTATGCGTTTCTTCCACACCACACTTGGGCCCCTCATAATATCTCAACCAGGGACTTTCTGGGTGTGCAAGGCTGATAATGACCCCCAAAGTTATGCCCACATCCTAAATCTGGCAACCTGGGAATACCACTTTATATGGATAAAGAGTCTTTGCAGATGTGATTACGTTGATGATTTTGAGATGGGGAGATGATCCTGGATTATCTGATGGACCCTAAATACAATCCCAAGTATCCTTTCAAGAGACGCAGAGGAAGAAGTTATACACACACATACACACACACACACACACACACACACACATACACACGACAAGGTAGAAATTAGAGCCACAAACCAAGGAAAGCTGGCAGTCTCCAGAAACTCAGAAGCAGTGAAACAGAAGCTCCCAAAGAGCCTCCAGAGGGAGTGTGGCCCTACCGATAGCTTGGTTTGGCCCAGTGATAGTTGATTTTGAACTTCTCCAGAATTCTGAATTAATTTTTATTTACTTTAGTCACCAAGTATGTGGTAATTTGTTACGGCAGCCACAGGAAACTAATAGAGTGTTCAATACAAGTTTTAAGACTAAATACATTACATGATGAAGTTTGGTATTAGGCTGGCCTTCCAAAATGGGAAAAAGAAGATATATTACTTAATTTTTCTCTTCAAGAAAAATTTAAAGGGAAACATACATGAAATACTGATAAGCTAAATGCATTACCCTCAAAATGTCCAGTGATTAAACTTTCACAAATATTCTCTACATATAAATTTATGAAAATGCATACTTACACATACTACATAAACTTCAGTGGTTTAAATAGTTTGTATCTTACTTACTCTTTGAGTGAGACATTCAATAGATTACTATGTTTTAATTTGTGAGTGAAGATCAATCCATTTGTGACTGTTTTACTTGTGCATTTTTCTGTTATGCTTACTTGTAAGTCTCCCCAGGGAATACAATGCATTTGTTATGATACACTTCTCAATATGCAAAACATATTTACACACTAATTTTTTCCTCAGAAGTTGAAATGCTTAATGAATTTAAAATATTACAAATGCTGATACTACAAAAATAGGTAGTTTGGATGTTGTTGTTGGTTAGTTGGTAATATTTAGCAAGAAAAATAAAGAATATAAACTTTGAAAATATGTCTTTGAATTATAAATCCACATGAGAATACTTTCTTATCATCTTTTTTTTTTTCTTTTTTAAGAAAAGAATGTTTCAATGGGATGAACTCTGGTTAATATTGCCCTGGTCTAGTATTATTTTCAAAATGGTAAAATTGCATTTATAAGTTCTTACCTTTTAAGCATAGTGCATGTGTGTTCACAATTTCTTTCTTTTTTTATCCTGAATGCATATTGATTATGTGCCTACGAGGTCACAGTGAGAGAAAAGATGTATCTAAGAAGCAAAACTATGAATCATTCATTCATTTAATTTGAATATATTTGAAAAAATGAGGTAATGGATAAGTTTTTTAATGTTAAATGCAAATATCTGAGACTCACTGAGTTACTTCTTAATACTTACACGAAAACTGTATTTCAAAACTAGTTTGCATTCTACCCTAAAGATAAAATCAGTAAGTTGGCCAAATATGCTCTCCAAGTTGCACTCCTGGCACAGGAGGGGAGTATTTAGAATTCTAAATAACCCTTTCCTTAATTGTAAAATACACATGATTCTGTAAAAAGTATGAATATTATTGGAACTCTGTTGCTAGGATGAATTTATTCTAAACTGGTATTTATTTTCAAAAATGATTTATGACATGTGCTCAGTCCAAATAAATGTAGGGAGCACTACAGGAGGTGTTGTGTTGTGAGACTCGACAAAGAGACTTCTTTCTTTCATTAACTTCCATTCTGGTTGCTATGGCATCCAGTGACAACCATAAATTTGGAAATTATCACCATCTGCCCACGCCCCCTTCAAAGGTTACACACAAGCCCACTTGAACAACCAAAGTGGCAAACAAAATCTCCATAAGCAATCTCAAAGTTTTTTCTTTTCATATTATAGATACTTAAATACATAATCTTAGAGCTGGAAAGACACTTTTTAAAAATATAAAAATAGTCAGAATTTTTTCTGCAAAACAGATTCCTCAAGGAAAAATTATTTAACTCCAATGTTCAATTGTTGAAAAGAAAAATGAGGGAATGATTAGAAACAAATTGACAGATTTTTATAAATTGTCAAAATAAATAAATTTTTTCACAGGATCAATTTTGGCAATCTTGAAGGTAAATCTGCATCTTTTATGCTTTTCAAATGGTAATACTTGGAGTACAAAAATCACAGTTCAATGTTTATAGTCAGTCGATGATATAAATCTTAGAAAGGATTTGAGATTTGAGGGTGGGTTGTTTTCTTCTTTCTTTGTTTTTCTTTTTATTTTTTGAGATCTATATGTTTGTTTGTTTGTTTTGCTAGTTTTAGAAAAATGATTTCCAAGTCTTTAAACGATACTGATATAACTATAGACTCCTGGAAAAAAAATTTTAAACTCAAACTCACAGGTCAAAAATATAGTAGAAATGTCCTCAAACTAGTTTGCTTAATGTCAAAAATGTTGACATATAAGTTCTTCATTGTTTTAAAAAAATAGCACATTTCATCTTTCCCATCTTGTGGGAAAAAAATAACATTTTATTTTTAAAGAAAGTAGCAAATATAAATAAAGTCTTGGGACAAAAAGTCTATATGTCCATATTGAATTATATTCCCCGAGTAAAATTACTCCTTGGGAGAAAGTGTTACATGCTCTTGAGAACTATAAGATTTCTTTAAGATGATCAAATTTCCAGTTAATGTTTTAAGACAGTGAATGACATTCTCCAAGGGATGAAGATATTATTCTGTATTCTCTAAAATCTAAACTTCTCCATCTAGAAAAATTTTGTGTAAAAAGAGCAATCATATTGAGTATAGTAAGACAGCACAATTCATGTGCAACAGTCAAATATATGGCAGCTTCAAATCTTTGGACAAATGCATAAAAATTGAATTAAGTGAAATAGGCAAAAGTGAGCTTACACGCCCTGTTTTAAAGACATTCCCTGGGCTCTATAGAGTATTAAACTGTCCAAAAGCCACTTCTTCAAATCTAATCTGCTCTCCTGTTGAGTCTCCATTTCTTCATCTTTCTCTGGAACATGACTCATGAAGGTCTGTTTCAATGTAATGCTTAATAAGCTTGAGAGAAACCCTGGTTTCTGGGCTCACAACATATCAGGAAGAACAAAAGTTTAAAAAGCATGTATGAGGAGACAGCACAGCAATTGAAATACATGAAATGATCCTGCTTCAAAAATGAATGTCCATAATAATGTGTCAAGTTTAACCTATCTTCAGTATCTCTGTTCACCAAGCTAGGGAATTGTGTAAAATATTTCAGAAAGGGATCTATCAAAAATGACTTAATATTTTTTTAACATCTTTATTGGAGTATAATTGCTTTACAATGTTGTGTTAGCTGCTGCTGTATAACAAAGTGAATCAGCTATACATATACATATATCCCCATATCCCCTCCCTCTTGCATCTCCCTCCCACCCTCCCTATCCCACCTCTCTAGGTGGTCACAAAGCACACAGCTGATCTCCCTGTGCGATGCAGCTGCTTCCCACTAGCTATCTATTTTACATTTGGTAGTGTATATATGTCAATGCCACTCTCTCACTTCGTCCCAGCTTACCCTTCCCCCTCCCCATATCCTCAAGTCCATTCTCTACATATGCATGTTTATTCCTGTCCTGCCCCTAGGTTCATCAGAATTTTTTTTTTTTTTTTTAGATTCCATATATATGTGTTAGCATGCAGTATTTCTTTTTCTTTTTCTGACTTACTTCACTCTGTATGACAGACTCTAGGTCCATCCACCTCACTACAAATAGCTCAATTTTGTTTCTTTTTATGGCTGATTAATATTCCATTTTATATATATGCCACATCTTCTTTATCCATTCTTCTGTGGATGGACACTTAGATTGCTTCCATGTCCTGGCTATTGTAAATTGTGACTTAATATTTTGATTTTGAGTTTCAGCTTATGATCTTCAGTTGTTTAGAAACTTCACTTACCCAAAGTTACTTTATGGTCTTAATTATGTGAGGTGCTGCTATTCTTAGATTCTGATGACATCACCTTATCTCACCAATGCTTAGGTAGTGAAGTATTTATTGTTTTCACCTTAAAATGTTGGCAGGCAATTGGGAACCAGATCTTTTCTATTTTAATACAAAAACAATCTAGAATACTTTTCACCCAAAATATAACTGTGATTAGTGAGAATCAACACAAACTTATCAAATGTAAAATAATGATTGTTAAAATGATTATTTTTTTAAAGCCCCAAAACGTATTCATTGAGAAGTTAAGTCAAGACTCTTCTGTCTTTCTTCTAGCACACCTGAGTCTTTCAGTCATAAAACATGAAAAATTAAGATCTTCTTTCCATCTTGACTGTAGTACAAATGTCCCACCCCCGCCCCGGCCAAATCTGCAAATCAGGAAATTTTATCTAGTTAAATAAAAACAGTTAAGCCTTAACAAAACGCTACCTATTCCTTTTCGAAATATCAAATTTGAAATTAGAATTTCAGGCAGTAGGATTCAGTAGCTTGTGAATCATGACTAAAGTAAACGAATAGAAATGATGATACCTGCTCTGTAACTGGGTTGTTTTCAGCTATGGATTTTACTTTTCTGTTTCTCAATTTTTCATCTGCAAACATTAGCATAAAGATACAACTCTTCTTTGGAATGTGAATTATTTACTTTTAAGAACCTTTGGTACCTTAAAAAAATGTTAAATATATAAAATGAATAACTTCAAATTCAACTCAGTGGGTACTTGATAAAGGTGCACAAAAGTGAACCAACTGTTCAGACGCTGCCACAAAAATAAAGGTGAGTTAAAAGAGCCATTGCTTCCAGGGAGCTTTCAACAAAGTATGGAATGTGAAATAAGATACCCATGATTATATTACAGCCTAGAGAAAGACAAATGTTACAAAAGAAAAAGCAAACATTTATATGGGAATTCAGAGAAAAAAATTAAGACTTTCTCCTTATCTTGCCAGATTATCTTTCCTGTTTCAGTCGTGTGAAATGACAATTAGCTGTTTATACATCTATCTCCTCAATAAACTTTCGTGATGGCAAGGATTAATAAATACTATATGTTATATAATAATAATATCATTATTATCATAATTTTAATTTGCTCTGAGTCTGGATGAAACATGGAAAGTGGGCAGACATGTGTAAGTATATAAAAGAATTAATGAACACATCCAGGTGGTGAAAATCAAATGAGCTGTTTTTGCATGCAGCACATTATGAAAGTTGTTTATGGTACAGAGCTTTTGTGGTCGAGACTATTCTTTTACTTGTACATTTTCAAAATTCTAGTGATAAACATCCTTCAAATGCTTCTAACAGAAATAGTTTGGGAGAAACAGGAGATATTTCTATTTGGCATGGTTATAGTCTTTTGTTTGGATGCATGCTAATCTATTTTGTGAGTTTTTGTGGAATGAAATATAAACTTAGAATCCAGAGACCTGAGTTTGAATAACCACTGCCAGTGACCAGCTGATTGACCTTGGGAAAGTTACTGATTCTCTCTGAGCTTCAATTCCTTAACAGGAAATTAGGGATAAGAATTTGTCATTTGATATTAGCAAGAGGATTAATTAGAATAACTCCTAGAACTGTGTTCAATTAAACTTCTTTAATTTTATTTCAAATAAAGAAATGATGATAATCATAATGCAGTTTTGAAATAAATTCTCATCAGTAACATTATCTTAGTGTGAACAAAATATAACTGATGAGGGTGAATATCTATGGCACTGGCTGATTTTGAATATTTTCGGCATCAATAGGTAGCACTCTTACCTGTTGGTGGGATTATCCCAGGAGACATAAGGCCTGGGACAGAATGTGGCATGATATGAGAGTTCTCTGGGGAGGTGACACTTTGAGTCCTCTTAGGAGGCCTTCCAGGTCTAGAACTGAAACAAACAAACAAAAAATTTTTACAATTAAGCTGTTGTCTTACACATCATTTCAAAGTTGTTTCAAGTGGTAACATGGACTGTAAATAAATTTGTTTCAAGGACAGTTGCTTTTGCAGTTAGATGTAATAGACTTCCATCACTAATTAGATTACATGCTGAATTCATTTTCCTCATTGAAGATCAGCCACTCTTGATGCATAATTCATAGCCTGCACCTCGTTACCTGCTTCTTCATATTAATATCTATACACAGTTTGAATTGCCTCGTTTGCATATGCTAAAGTTCTGCATGCAGCCTTCAGCACGAAAATTATGCACTAACTTGTAATAATTATTACAGTCAGCCTGCTATTGATTTATGAGAATTTTAAAAACCAAATATGTGTAGTACTTGTAATGAATGATATTTTAAGGTTCTTCAGGAAATTAAAAGGCAATGGCTGCCTAAGGAAATGTTCTGCTTGTTTGATTTAATACTACAGTTAGCTGGGAGGTGGAATGAAAGAGTGATTCAGACCTATAGCACATTTTTCGATGATATGTTTTATTACTTCGCACTGCTAGCCTGATATCTAGATGATAGATGACAATACATATGTAATGTGTGAAAAGGTCTTGCAATTTCTTTATTTTTTGTCATTTAAAAGATAAGTCAAGTTATCATTTAACCCTTATTCTATTTAAATGAATAGCCCCACTAGGTTGCCTTACTTTAAATCTGCTAAAATATATTGGAAAGGCTTCAGATTATTTGTAGAACATCATTTAGAAACTGCCAGTGTAGCATCTTATATCTGCCTTTAGGATAAATAAAAATACTTTGTGTTTCAGCAGTACTTCTCCTTTGCCTGCCTATTGTACAATGATAAGTTTTAAAGTTATAAAAGCAGAAGGTGAAAAGGATACAAGTATTCACCATCCTTGTATAAGGAAAACATGAAGAATACAGTATTAGCAACTTTTGAAACAAAGATAATTCACATTGTTGCCACTGCCTGCCTCTGTATCATGAATATACATTTATGAAAGGCTTTTCCATCATTTTTCTGGCCAATATGTGCCAGGACATATCAAAACCTCCAGATACATCCTTAATAAGTTAACATCTCCATGTCAGCTTCAGCTGAGAGCCTTTGTCTCATCAGAAGATTCAAAGATCCTACCTCTATTATTTAGTGTAAGTAATATATGTAGTCATTTAACAAATATTAGTAAGCTGTTTCTGTTTTCAAAGCAGTGCACCATGGAGGCTAATTTGGGAGAATGGGTTCTTAGTCTTCAGGAACTTATACTCTTGCCAAAGGGACATATGTGGTGCAGAAAGAACTAGGGTGCAAACTAGAATGTGCTGTGTCCTAAGCAAGTTGCAACCTGAACACTAATGGGAAGTTAGGCTGGATGATGATATGTTCCCTGTTAGAGATAAGATTTCATGGTCCTGGGAGGTTAGAAGAAAATTCTGAAGGATGGGTTGGACATGGAGAGGAAAAAGAACAGAAGAAAAGCACACTCCAGTGAAAATGTATGAAAGGAAGTGAAACATGAAAATGTATGAATGTACAAGATTTTTTCCAGTGAGTTGAAACAGGTCAAATAAAATGAGGGGCAGAAATCCATACTGTTAGACTTACTGCCTAGGGCCAGACCCTGGAGGACTTTGAACCAAGAGCAAGTAAATTGTGCATTTGCTTTGCTAACCAATAAGGACACTGCCCTGTGTATTCTGAAGCCTCTCTCTGGCTACTTATTCTTATTCTTCATTATTACTCTTCATCTAAGCTGATTCCTTAACTCCTGTTATTTGCCATAAGACCAACAACAGCCCTCTGATAGTCTCCGTTCTCCCTGAGTAATCTCTTTCATAAACATTACTGATATGTTAAGAAATAACAGCTAAATATATTATCTACTGCCTAAAGCTTCCTCCTGGGATTCAGACAGATTAATGCCTGTCTACTGGAAATACCTGCTTGGATGTTCTATAATAATCTAAGATTCAGCTTGCCCAAATCTGAATTCAGCATCTTCTCCATTAAAACCTATTTTTCCTTGGTTCAGCAAAATGTCACGTAATTAACTAAGCCAAAAATCCAGCACTCAGCTGTCTTTCCCTTCCTTTGTACATTCAAGCACCATCCCAATGGAAGTTATCTCTCTACCCATTCTTCCTACCCCACATCTATATTCCAGATCAATCCCTTCCTTTCTTATTTGATCTACTATCACAGCTCTTCCAAGACATACCTCCAGCTTTGTCCCACTCTAGAGCCTCGAGTGAAGTCTAGATAACTTTCCATACTGATTTTGGAATGATTTTTTAAATGCAAATTTAATCATGTTTTCCAACTGCTTAAAGATATCAGTAGTTCCCTAGAGCATTGACACTCCTTAACACAGTACCAAGGCCTTCCAATATTTGGCCCCTGTCTACTTTTCCAATCTCTTCCTTTTATTCCCACATTCATGGTTTATATTTGGCCCTAATGAATTTATTAACAATGTCCCATGTTGCTTTGGTCTCCTCTGACACCACCTTTTGGTCTCCTATTACACTACCTCTATCGCAACCTGCCTCCTTTGCCATCAAAGCCTTTTACTACATTCCATTCTCATCCCCATTTTACCTGACTAAACCTTCATCATCCTTCTAACTAACCACTTCTAGTGAGTATTCCTTCTATGCACTATGACAGCTCATGGTGAGCAACTCTATTATAGCCCTTTCTGCCCTGACTATATTAATCTGTTTATTTGTTTCACTCCCAAGACTGTATGGCAGAAAGTATATAAAATATGTCTTTTGTCCTTAAAACAGCTCAGTGCCTGGCTCACTGTATGTATTTAAATACATTTTAACCCAATTTAGTAAGCCCAATTCTTCAAATTCCTCATCAATTCCAGTAGTCTCCATGTTTCCAGGAAATGAAAAGTGAGATGCAAAAAAAGTTTGGGATTCTGAGTCTAAAGAAGCGAAATGCACATATGAAGCTCAGAGAAAAAGAATACAAGTATTGAGAGATCTCAAGCAAGATGCTGTGGAGAAAGTGGGAAAGGAAAAGGAAGTTAAGATTTGAAAGTTTTAGTTCTTTAATTTGTTTTGCTTTTAAAGAAGGTGAAACTGTTTAGCAGTACTTTATTACTGAGGCCACAGGAGCTGTCCTCACAGCCCTCACTCTGGAAGCAGAATTCAGGCTACTAAGTGGGAACACTTTATTTCACACTGTGATTAGAAAAGACCCAGTGAGCTCTCTTTACCCCAGATAGCTCCTGCCCAATCTATCACACTGCCTCCAATTCCACTAATAGAGATTTACTGCTTTTAGTCTTGAAGCTTTAAGATCTTTTAAAGCCTTCCATTAAAATGCAAATACCCTTGGTGGTGGTAGCACCCTAAAGCCATCTACTCACACCCTACTAGGGATTACTTTACTATTAGGGGAGAGTACAATCTTGAGATATCTATGCAAAGAATTGAGAATGGGGGCAGGAGGGCGCTCCACAGAAAGATTTGGAAGAAAAGCCAAGTCATTTATCCTTTTGCCTAAGAACAAGAGGGAAGCTCTTCTTGGAGTTATACAAGACTTCCTGGTGTAGAGGAAGTTAGACGGTTTATTTATTAACAAGACTTTCCTCTATCCCTTCAAGACCTAAGTTAGGTCCCCTTATTGACAGCCTTGATGTTTTACCCTTACTGCAGTCTTGGTCACTAACTGTTAGAGGGTTTAACTCCAGAAGATCTAGGAAGATAACTTAATTATAAAATACTTGAATATTTAAATTACTTTCAGTAGAGCTTTAGGGAACTTCCAGGAGAAGCTGTGTAGTACCGTGGTCAAAAGCATGGGTTGTATTGTCTTGACACATCTAGCTTTAAATACTGGCTCCACCTCTTTACTATGAGGTGTGGCCTTGATCAAGCCACCTAATGTCTCTGAATAACTGATTAAATCAAGATTTTTTTTAAAAAGTGGACCTGCTTGCTTTGTTAGAAATAAGTTGTACTTGGAAAGAAAAAGAATAACTTAACTGAAAAGAGGAAGTGAAAGAATTAGCAAAAGCACTTCTTTTGGGAATGATCAGTTGCCTCAACAGCAGACACCTTCAAGCCTCCTTACTACACCAGTAACCCAGCTTTACCCCCAAAGGATCAGAGCAGCTGAACTCTCTTAGTTCTAATCAAAGCAGAAGACCTCACTTAAATAAATTATTACTCTTAATAGCTTGACTGAAATCAAAATTTATGACTTTGGTAATTGTTTGTGGCAAGCTTCACACATGAGCCATAGTACACCCTTTAGTATTTTCAACCATTTGCATTAAAAGAGCAGAGCAATCACTTAGAGATGGCCACACTTGGCATCTCACAGTGGATACAGTGGATTCTCACACTTGGTAGGAATCCACTCTGGCACATCCTTTCCTGCAGTTCTGATTGAAAAAGTTTTCTTTTTCAGACAGATCACTGGGTAGACGTCTCTCCTTACTCTACATCATTAAATCAGTCTCAGGCTAATTTCTCTCTCTCCCTCAACTGTACGATGTTTACCAACTCTCCCTAGTTCATTTAGTGTGCTTACTCACAGTGAAGTCAAAATCTAACTTAAAGAGGCTAAGTGCATCAAAAGAGTGAGAGGCATTTGAAATACTACAGGAAGGTACAGTACATTTTTTTCAACTCCTAACCTCCACAAACACCATTTTCTGTTAACCTCTTCAGTACTTTTGAAGAAATTAAGTTCCATTCTCCTCCTGAGATTTGGAGCAGAGAGGCCCGTGAAATCCAGAAAGAGATTGTGATGGCTATAAACTGGGAAATGCGAAAGTAGCTGCTAAACAGAAATTTGGGTTCTAAGTCCTATCTGTCTAGAGGAACGAAAGAAGGGTTCCATTCAATCATTCAATTCCTTCAACCATCTGTCTAAAAGAAAGGAGCTACTGTACAACAAGTAATGAGCTAGATATTAAAGTTTTAAAATAGAGACACTCCTTTCTTTGAGGGGGAAGATAAAATTAAATAGCCTGTGGGATAACAATTAAGAAGAAAAATACATGGCAGCAAGTGAGCATTGATTTTAGTCTTGGGACACAACAAGCATTTAGGGGTGAAGGAGTCTTGCTCCATTAATCTACAAGAGTTCATTTGCCCTCTCCAATCTATTCACCCCAGGAAAGCGCCAATTGTGTGCTTATATCTTGCATAATTTTTTCTAGTAAACTTCTACAAAACCAAGCCAAGAAATACGAGAAATATATATTTTCACATATATAAGCCATATATATATTATTATTTCTGACTGAAAAAGTACACTTTGCTTAATGATTTATATACCCACTTGAACACTATGGAGTCACAAAAAGTGGGGATGTTTATGAGTAATTTATGCTAACAGAAAAAAATGCTTATGTTCTAAGTGAAAAAGCAAGATACAAACCTGCACATATGGCATACCAGAGCACAAGAGAGAGAAATTAAGTAAAAAATGCAATAAATATGCATATAAAAAAAAGAAAGACTAGAAGGAAACATAGTAGACTATTAGGAGGGATTATCACTGGATGGAGAATTACAGTTTTTCTACATCTGAAGATTTTAGTTTCTCTGTCATAAGCATGTACTACATTTAACATATGAAGACAATTTTTAAAATTAATTTGTTTAACACTTCAGTACTCTGGCCATATATTTCAAATTGTGGACAAATCATGATTCTGGCTAAACTTGATCAGTGCCTGAGGATTACCTCTAGCCATAGCAGAAACCAGATATAATTTATCCTCTTTATCTTTCTTTTTTTTTCCATATCAGTTCTAAAATATCCAATAAAAAGCAGGTGATTATATGTAAAAATATTACCCTTGTGAGAACTATAAAATTAATCTAAAATATGAAAAGTACAAATACTCATTAATATCTTCCAGATCAAATCAACCTCATGAAATAGATACATCAAAATAAAAGAACACAAAGAACTTCCCAAGATTAATGTATGTATACATTTCACCAAAAGTCATAGCAGATTTATAATACTCAGGTTATAAATGGGTAGTTTTCCCTTAGAAGGATCTTGTTAACTTGCTAGTTGAATCTTTTTTTTCAGTTTTCTGAAAGGCTGATTAGCCTTTTTTTATGATTAGCATTATTTTCCCTTTGCATGAACTTTTTTTCTACAGTTGGCAAAATTTTGAAAGATACATTATTTTTTGCAATGATGACAAACTTGAACACTTTCTCAATCTCATATCCCACATTTGTTTAGACACATTTTTGCATTTTCTGTGTAGGTGTGTGTCCCAGACATGTGTACTTCTCAGTACAAATAGGTTATGAACTAACTCATAAAAGAGATGTTTTCCACCATCACCAAAATACCGAGCCCCATGGGGCAAGCACTTGAAATTTTGCCAGCTGTACACTTGGAAAGCATACAGATTACTGGCTTATAAGCACGAAACACATAACATTCCCTCAACTCTTTACATGGCAGGTGTTATAGACTGAATTATATTCCCCCCAAATTCCTATGTTGAAGCCCTAACCCCAATGTGATGGTATTTGGAGATTGGGCCTTTGGTAGGTAATTAGGCTTAGATGAGGACCTATCAGTAAGACCCTCATGAAAGGATTAGTGTTCTTATAAGTAGAGATGCCAGGGAGCTTGCTTGCTCTCTCTCAGCCCTGTGGGGACACAGTGACAAGGCAGCTGTCTACAACCCATGAAGAGAGCCCTCCCCAAAACTGACCATGCTGGCACCCTGATCTCAGACTGTCAGCCTCCAGAACTATGAGAAAAATTTCTGTTCTTTAAGCAACCCAGTTTATGCTATTTTGTTTGGCAACCTGAGCAAGACTAAGACAGTAGGCAATTCCATACATTAACTGAACAGATACATATACAAATACACAAAATAAAATTTCCTGTAAAAAAGAGCTAAAAATAAATTTTAAAAAAGGTTCTGTGCTCAAATAAACTTGGCAAATGCCCCATTAAACTTATTAATCATACATATATTTTGTGGAAAAACTTCACAAATTCCTAAAGTCTTTTTTTAAATAAGTTTATTTGTTTGTTTATTTATTTTTGGCAGCACTGGGTCTTCGTTGCTGCACGCAGGCTTTCTCTAGTTGCGGTGAGCTGGGGCTACACTTCGTTGAGGTGAGTAGGCTTCTCATTGCGGTGGCTTCTCTTGTTGCGGAGCACAGGCTCTAGGCGCGGGGGCTTCAGTAGTTGTGGCATGCAGGCTCAGTAGTTGTGGCTTGCCGGCTCTAGAGTGCAGGCTCAGTAGTTGTGGCTCACGGGCTTAGTTGCTCCGTGGCATGTGGGATCTTCCCGGACGAGGGGTCAAACCGTGTCCCCTGCATTGGCAGGCGGATTCTTAACCACTGCGCCACCAGGGAAGTCCCCTTCCTAAAGCTTTTAATATTTTTGTTTTGTGGATCAATTTCTCAGAGCTTTCACTATGCTAGAGTGTACTATAAATCTCTAAGAACATGGTGAAATAGGCATTTACTAAAACTTAGTTTACCATGAAACCTGTTATTTCCAGGGAATCTGTTTAGAGACTTGTGCTCACAGTATGATTATACTCAAATTATAAAAATTCCTCATCTCTCAACATTACGAAGCCATGCTCTGTGTCATAGGTCATATGACAATTGTCACATGAGAAGTATTCTCCAGAGACAAGAAAAGCAGCAATTCACATATTCTATAGAGTTGATATGAGTTGATAATTACTCAAAACACAAGGTTAACACGAGTAAACTGAAATCATTACAAACAGAAAACAAATAGGAGCTGAAATTAGCTACTCTTGTGAGGAGGAATTATTGCTGACTCTGACTTCAAAACTCAAGTAGTACAGGAAATTTATTTTATATGAATCCCGTTTCAAAGGTCATTGACAAAATTTCTGAGGTCTCCAGCTCTGTTGGAGCTATTAAATACTGAATAGGAATTGCCCCAAAATAAAAGTTAAAACATACTGGAATGTAACTAAGCTATACTTAAGCATTTGCATATTGTGTTAACAATTAATTACAGTCCAATATCCTAAAGAGAGTCTCTGTTTGACAGGTTACATACTTAGGATAATCTAACCCCTAAAGTTTTTAAGTCCCCACTCCCCTTTCATAGGATCTATACGTGATAGCCACACTAAGAAGATTATTTAAAATCCATGAAATGCATTAGTTATATTAATCTTAGACTTAATATATTAATCATGGATTTCTTACTTAATGAATATATTTTTTGATATTAAGTTTTTATCAAATTAGAGATCTCATATTCTCCTCTCAATTTGAGTTATTTATTCACATCAATGGTAAATTACATTTTATAAAGTATATATAGTGATTTATCTCAAAAGTATATTCATATTTTTTAAATATTTTGTGGAATTAAGAGTAATTTAATGTAATTTAAAGTTTAAATTAAAGAATATAAAATTTTAATACTATTTATTTTTACCTTTCCATTGCATACGTTATACATCAACATACATGATATTTCTTACAAAGAGGATACTGTTTGTAAATTGAATTTAATGACATGTTTGTCTAGAAAGCCAAATAGTTTTAACATTTTAATCACCTTACTATTTTCTCTACTTCCCATAAGCCTTCCAAGCTACAGATAAATCTACCCACAGCACATCTGTTTCAAAATTATCTGTAAAGAATGACTGAAATCCCCTAAGGGGAAAATCCTAAAATAATGGGAAACAATTGTAAATGGCTTTCTTAAAGTTTTGGGATGAGTTAGTACTTTATTGGCCTCTTTCTCACAGTTTCTGTCATACTTCAAAACCATATTCTATAAAATTTAAATTTAATATTAAAAAATATTCCAGCTAAGACATTCAATATCTAAACCAATCTTTTATTTAACCTCTGGACTCCTAGTCACAAAGAAAAAAGTTTCATTTCTTGTAATTTTTCTGTTTGAATTTCAAATGACTACATCTTCTCTGCAATTAACATTGGTTATATTTTGTTTGAACCAAAAGTAACATATTTAGTCTTTTATCTCACTGGGACATACCATAACCCTGTTCATATATGTGCAATGGCTCTGTTTTTGCAGATCATCTTGAATTTGGCCCCAATATATGTTCATTGCTCTAATCGCAAAATAATATCCAATTCTTCTCTGTAGGAGATGCCATTTCCAACACTCTGAATGCCCTGTTCCCAAATGTTTTCATTTTATTTTGGAATAGTACATTAAATAATAAAATAGTCACAGTTGTATTATGTTGTCTAACCCCTAGGCCCTGTGCTAAGTTCACTATGTCATCTAACTCTTTTAATAATCATAACACACCTTTAAGACAGGTATTATTGTTATCCTTATTTAACTGATGAGGAAACTGAAATACAAGAAAGTAAAATGCCTTACTCAATATGCCACACATAAAAAGTAATAGAGTGGAGTTGGGTAGGGGGAAGGATAAATAGGCACAGCACATAGGCTTTTTATGACAGTAAAAATACTCTGTGTGATACTATAATGGTGTATACATTTGTCCAAACCCATGGAGTGTACAACACCAAGAATGAACCCTACTGTAAAAGATGGACTTTGAGTGATTATGATGTGTCAATGTAAGTTCATCAAATGTAACAAATGTACCCCTCTAGTGGAGGATGTTGATAAAGTGGGAGGCTACGCATGTGTAGAAGGAACTATATGGAAATTCTCTGTACCTTTTGCTGTAAACCTAAAACTGATCTAAAAACAATCAAGTCTTTAAAAAAAGTAATACTTGTGAACAAAGGCAATCTGGTCTAGAAGCCAAGCCCTGAGCATGAAATCTGCCTCTGTTCCATATTTGTTGGTTAATTTAGTCAACAAACAAATGTTAATGTGCCTGACCCTCCAATGTGAGCTGGAAATACTAACAAGATACTACCCCTGACTTTAAGTAACTTTCAATCGATTTGGGGGAATTACTGGATTGGCCAAAAAGTACGGGTTTTTCCATAACATTGTAGTAAAAACCTGAATGAACTTTTTGGTCAGCTCAATAGATAACATATATAGTTACGATAAATCTTGTTAAATACCTCAGGGAAGATGAGGTGTGAGCAAACAGGAATTAGTCAACTGAAGAAGAGGAGGGGTTGTTAAGTAAGAAAAGACCACAGAGGCACATCCCTGCCTTACACACACACACACACACACACACACACACACACACACACACACACA
>NW_020837959.1:33122087-33310779 GCF_003676395.1 Aethalodelphis obliquidens | reverse complement strand
CACACACACACACACACACACACACACACACACACACACACACACACTTCCGTAATGACATGCTGAATTACTCAAACCCATGTTCATCTTTCCTTTCCTAAAATGGTTAGTATCACACAGTCTAGCACATGATCATTTTCAAATAGTTTCATAGGTCATTATCTCATCTCTCCATACTGTCTCCATTCTTCTGACCTTGAGAAAAATGTTAAGACATGTAATAGGCTCTGATTTTTGGTTAAATGTCTTCAGAACATTATGATTCATTTAATTACTTTAAATGTATCTTTTTTGTGATGTTACATTTTAGAGGAACTAAAAAGGAGCCCAAGTTGGTGTTATGTAATTAACTCTGTAGATAAAATCTGACTCCAACCAGTAGCTGATCTATCCCCCTTAAAAAAGTTTACTTTAACAGGGGTGTGTATCCATAAAAGGAAATTCATAAATGACTCAAATGAGTTTTATTTCATTTTTCTACAATATTTATAATCTCAATCTTAACCAAAGTTGCTACTATATGCTTTGAATATACGAGAAAAAATATTTTGTAAGGAAAGGATAGCTAACCAACAATAAGGAATGAAAAAGCTATAATAAGTGTGCATCAGTCTTTATGTTCTAAAGTAATCACAACCATAAATTTCTGGCAAAGTAACTAAATCTACACACACACACACAACAACAATTTGGTATAAGCATTTTCACACATAAGTCACAGAAGTAGAAACAATATTTATCTTAAACTCTTGATCTTTTGAGATGTAGTTTCAAATGAGGGTTAAAAGCAGGATCTACTAAGCCAGAACTCAGAAAATCTTGTCTTCCTGCTTGTGAATGCAGAGGTAAGATGGCTGACTCAAACTAAAATGTGTGTTTTCACCCTTCACTGACAAGTTATTTGTTTGCTACCTCTGGAGAAAATGTACATAACTAATTTATTTGAGAAACCTGTTAGAAAAAAAAAAAATACATCCTCCATTCTCCTCCACTGTGTAACACATGGGGAGCTGTCAAGAAATGTAGTTATGAAGCACAGAGATTCAGATACCAGCCCCAGAATTCAGAGATCTCCTGACAACTTTCTGATACTCCCAGGAGGATTCTGGGCCTATGAACTAATGAAAGGATTAGATTAAGACAGGCAAAGCTATGCTGTTTCTAGCCTATAGAGATTCAATAACATGCTTAATACATTACCTGACATAGATGTTACATAAGCACCAAACATTGCTATTAGTATTATTTACATTAATTGAATTCTATTTAATACTTTATGAAAATGTTTTCTTTAATGAATGGTCTTTTAATACTAATGTTTGATATTATAAAAAATTATGATGTAAACTGCCTGCACCACAGAGTTGAAGAAGACGTTGGCAAATGTCCTTTCAAGCTTGAATAGACATTGTTTTATCATGGGATTATTTCCCCTGCAATACTGTGCAGAGGCTGCTTTTAAAATCCCAATCATTATGCTAATAATTCCTATATTCTCTAATTTATTTATTCGTTCCCAAATCATAATTTAAAATACTAAAAAGTTTTGCCTTAATTTTGTTGTTTAAATTGACTAAGTAATAATAGTTTACATTTAAAGCTGGCCTATTTTTGTGCAACAGGAATTCTTTTGAGCACTTCTGAGGGCTAATTTTGTGAGATGGAGACATTATTATTTTTGTTTTATAAATATGAAAACTGAGGCAAAGACATGTTGAAATATAGTGTTACTACGAATAAAAGTATAAATTTTCTTATTCATTAGTTCAAATGGAAAAACTTTCTTGATTAAGTCTTGTGCTGGACATTTTATTATAGAGCAGTCTATTACACTTTGACTTTTTAAAACAGAACATAAAGAGTTCCATATTTTGGTCAATTTCTTTGTTAGAAGATTTTCTGATATTGAAAATTCTGCCTCAGCTTCATGGTCAGAAAAACGTCTCTCAAAGTCCATGGCTATAGATCTGATGATTTACTCCATTGTGTTCCTTCCCACATTATTAGAGCCCACAGACATGTGCTGGGTAGCCACTGGGTGGTAAGACCCATCGTATATGCCATGACAGAGAGAAGGACACAAAATTGCAACACTTTCTCGAAAAGAAGCTCCTTGTTTGTAAAATATGCAGTTATTTTATGACACGAAGTCTCAAGTGATTATTTTTAAAGAGGATAAATTTTCAGATAATATAAAGAAAGAAGTGGCATTTGTGGTAAGTCTTGAAACAGGAGTGTGATTTTGACTGAGGGAGATAAGGTGAGAAGAAGGTGTTAAAGGTTTTTGAATGGCAAGGTCAAGGGCTCCAAGGCAAAAAAGTACATAGAGCATGAGGAATGGTGGGTGGGCTAAGGCTTCAATGAATGTTCCATCTGCACAGTATTTCTAGGCCATTTTGATGGATTTATTATGTTTCTTACGTGTTTTACAGTCCCAGGTGTATTGTAAGGCCTTTGAGCACCACTGTCCCCCTGCCATTTCCCATATAATGGGCAGCTAATAGTGTGTGTCCAATAGTGAAACTCAACCGAAAGGAGTGGGTAAGCTTGGTAAGTGCAGATCATGTTGTAAGAGGCAAGGCAAATATTGAGTGTCTAAATGGGACATTCAAGAAAGGAAATGTATGATCTAATTATAACATTCATACTTGTGATAGTTCATGAAGTATAATGGCCCACAATTTTGCAGATTTTCATGAGATTAGAGTGAAAATTAAGTTTGCTGCTATTGTCAAGAAAGAGATTAAAAATTTTTTTTATATAGCAGGTTCTTATTAGTTATCTATTTTATACATATTAGTGTATATATGTCAATCCCAGTATCCCAATTCATCCCACCACCACCACCCCTCACTTTCCCTCCTTGGTGTCCATACATTTGTTCTCTACATCTGTGTCTCTATTTCTGCCTTGCAAAACAGTTCATCTGTACAATTTTTCTAGATTCCACATATATGTGTTAATATATGATACTTTTTTTTCTCTTTCTGACTTGCTTCACTCTATGACAGTGTCTAGGTCTATCCACGTCTCTATAAATGACCCAATTTTGTTCCTTTTTATGGCTGCTTAATATTCCATTGTATATATGTACCACATCTTCTTTATCCATTCGTCTGTCGATGGGCATCTAGGTTGCTTCCATGACCTGGCTATGGTAAATAGTGCTACAATGAACATCGGGGTGCATGTGTCTTTTTGAATTATGGTTTTCTCTGGGTATATGCCTAGTAGTGGGATTGCTGGGTCACATGGTAATTCTATTTTTAGTTTTTTAAGGAACTGCCATACTGTTCTCCGTAGTGGCTGTATCAATTTACATTGCTACCAACAGTGCAAGAAGATTCCTTTTTCTCCACACCCTTTCCAGCACTTGTTGTTTGTAGATTTTCTTATTATGCCCCCAAATTTTTATATCTAATAATAGCTGAATTTACTATGTGATTGTCATTATGCTAAACACTCTGACATGCATTATATGATTTCATCATCACAATAGCTCTATCAGATAAATATTATCATTATGCCCCTTTTACAGATGGATGGAATGATTATGGGAGGGAGAATAAGTAACTTGACTAGGTCATGGACTGAGATGAATAGAACCACATCTGACCAAGCCATAGTCCACTCTGAATCACGATGCTAATCATAAAAATGTTTCTACCCTGAAGAAATTTACATCAGAAGTAAATATCCATTTGTACATGATTTTTGAAATTCACTTTCAAGGCTGTATTTCTCATCTACAACTCTAAATATATTTATTATTATGAAATGTATTTACTATTTTGAAAGCTTGCCTCCATACCTTTGCACTTGCTATTGCTACTTTCTAGAATACTCTTCAGTAACACGTCTTTATGCCTCCTTCCCCAGCCCCCATACAACATGGCACTGGGTTCAGTTAATAGTTCACCTCCCGCACTCTGACGTCTTTTTAGCCTGAGTGTTGTTTAGGAATACCACATACTTATTTATTTATTAGTAATATCCATCCAGATAGGCTCTATGTAGGCAAGGATATTTGAATGTGTTTTGTTCACCACTGTATTCCCAGAATATAGGAAGAGTGTCTGGCACAAAGTAAGGACTCAATAAATATCTATTAAATGAAAACAAATGAATGAATTAGTGCATGGAGGAAAAAACAGATGCTTATTGCTGATCTATGGCCATTGAAGTCTACACTGTCTTAGTAGCTATTTAAGTGCCTGAGAGGCTGGGGCTATGGCATGTCAGAGTGTTTTGTATGGTGTCAATTTGATAATGATGATAAAGTGGAAGGCTGCTGAGTTATTGCCCTCTTTGCATTATCCTACCTCTAACTGAATGCTCTGAATCTGTCTTCGCTCTTCAAAATGA
Source organism: Aethalodelphis obliquidens (assembly GCF_003676395.1). NCBI lineage: Eukaryota > Metazoa > Chordata > Mammalia > Artiodactyla > Delphinidae > Aethalodelphis > Aethalodelphis obliquidens. Next base: position 33,306,414 of record NW_020837959.1, on the reverse strand, counting down.
TGTGGTTGGAAAGAGAATACTCCATAAATTTTTAAGTTGATGGCAATCTGTGGCTCTTGAAATCATCAACCAAGGTATCCCACTTCTAAATATGCACATTTCTGAATTTAGTTTAAAAACCCTAGACATATGTACTTGAAAATTTATTTCACACTTCCATAATAAAGTGTACATTTCTAATCATTTGGTTTAATCTATGCTTCTACATCATCAAAAATAAACCATCTTTGGATTAAACTTTATTCTCACAGATTTCACCTTACATACACATGGTTATATAAAAAAGTCTCAAATTATTACATTTCAATCCACTAGAAGTCTATATTACATAAAGTATGGTGTCAGAACAATTTGCTAGTTATTTGAAAAGTTCAGATAGGTTTGCATTTTATGCATTTAAAGAAGTAGATTAAGTAATTACATGCTTAACAATTGCAGAAAAAATTACAAAAAAAGCAAAAAATAGAAAAAAACTATCCTTGAGATAAGATAGAACTTTATAAGCATGGCATTAGTGCTAGAAACTATTAAAAAAAAGATTGACTGAATTATCTGTACAGAAATTAAAAACATATTTAGGAAAGCTAATGTTGAAAGATAAGTAACAAGATAGGAAAATATATAAATCAAAAGCAAAGGATTCTTGAGCTTGATTTATAAACAATGAAGAATCCAATATTAAATGGCAAAAAATATGAACAGCAAAAAAAATCAAAAATAATAGTTAATTAACCTATAAAAATATGCAACCTCACTAGTAAATAAGGAATTAAAGATCAAATCAAGTATAAAATATCAATTATGTCCATCACATTGGCAAAGCTAAAAAAATACTGACACTATACTAGTAGAAGTATGTATATTGCATAATATTTCTCAGGGCCCATTTTGTCTAATGTATCAAAATTTAAAATTTGAATACTTTTAGCTCAATACTTTCAAACTGACAAATCTAAGAATTCATCCTGAGGTAATGTGAGACAGAGGCTATGTAAGAATAAAACCTTAGATGTTAATACAAATGTATTGAGTTGAATAAATTACAGTGTATCCTAGACTGAAATTCCAATAGGTCATTAAAATTATATATTAGAAAGCTAGATAAAAGGATACAGAAACACGTCTGTCATAGATTTTTATGTTTTATAACAAATTAGACTACAGTATGATCATATTTTATACATGCTATCAGTGGTTTTCTTCTTATATGTGATTGTATCTTTGCTTTCTTACTTGTTTCTTGAAATTTTCTAAATATTTGGCAGTGAACATTTTTTTAGAATCAGAAAAACACTGAAATAGAAAATTCAGAGATGGTTTCAGTGGTATTAAAAGAAAAATTACTTTTCAAAAACCAAGAGAAACAAACATGTACTGCTCTGAATATGTTAGTAGAAAATTGCATATATATATAGAAGAGTATTTTATTTTAGAAGCATTAGTATGAAGTAAAAATAAATAATTAAAAACAGGTCCTTAAACTGCTTGCCTATTAGGAGCATAACATCTAGACTTTATTGCCTAGAACTTAAAACTTGGCTATTTCCTTTTCACAAGTTGAAAAGCTTAGGACAAGTTCAGCTTCCAAAACTCTTATATATTAAGGGGAGCTGCAAATACAAAGAAATATTTTTATCACAAAATATTACATCAAATATTTAAAGAAAAAAAACATGATAAAAAATGAATAGAGGGACTTCCCTGGTGGCGCAGTGGTTAAGAACCCGCCTGCCAATGTAGGGGACAAGGGTTCAATCCCTGGTCCAGGAAGATCCCACATGCCGCAGAGCAAATAATCCTGTGCGCCACAACTACTGAGCCTGCGCTTTAGAGCCCTCAAGCCACAGCTACTGAGCCCGCGTGACATGACTACTGAAGTCTACGCACCTAGAGCTCATGCTCCACAACAAGAGAAGCCACCGCAATGAGAAACCCGTGCACCGCAAAGAAGAGTAGCCCTTGCTTACCACAACTAGAGAAAGCCCACACGCAGCAACAAAGACCCAATGCAGCCAAAAAGAAATTTTAAAAAATGAATGAAGATATTAGGATTGCTAACCACATAAAAAGCTCTCACCTTTAATTACACCTTGAAGTGGTCAATTTTTGAATTATATTTCATTTTTCATTCATATTTAGCGTGACTTTTCTGAAAACCAGCTTTTCAGTTTTTGAAACACAGGGCTTCTAGACCTCAACAATAAATTAGACCTCAACAATAAATTTTATTAAATCTCAAGGCCTCCCTGTTTGGGTAAGAATGAGTAACACATCTTTCTACAAGACATGGCCTCTTTGGTATAGATGCCTCACACTCTTTTTTGTTGGCTTAATTGACAGGATTTACTCTTTCTGAATGGAGGGGTGTCTGGTGAGTAGTTTATGAGCAGAGAGCCTCTTAGTATGTAAGACATCAATCTGAACAAGATGAAAAAACACAATGGTAGAATTTTGCTATAGAAGATGTTTTGAATCAACCAAGGAATTTATCTTGTTTTCAACTTTCACACAAAACTCTTCATGAGGTTTGAAGAAATATTTGAAGAAAATGCCAAAAGTTGTATCAACTCTCCCAACCAAATTTTACAGTCAAATATATAAAATGCTACAGTGTAACTTTATGTCAAAATGTTCATTGATTAGCATCAAAAACTTAAAAGCAATGCTTCTCTTATTTTGCTATATTCTTGAATTTGTAATGCTGAAAACGGTTGATTTCATGGTCTTAGTTTTAATTGTACCTTTTCTGTTGTTTTCTAGTCCCTGTTTGCCTGCCCTTCTGGACTAATGAACTCCAAGATTCTGTGAAAAGCACACATGTGTGTGTGTGCATGCACACACACACACAGCCTGGACACATGCTGGCATTCTCCACACATGCTGAAGCCAATGGGGATGGCAAATGGATCGAGAACAGGGAAACAGAAAAGACAAAGAAAAAAATTGATCTCAGCAAACTAGGAGGCATTCCTGCTGTTCAGAGAGGAAGTTCAGGAACATATAATGAGTAATGAACAGCCTTAATTTACACAGTTACATTTAAGGAAGTGTCGTAGAGTAGGTTAGATCCCTGGGACAGCGGGACTAGCCCTGTATGCATGGATATACTAATATTCTACTATTTGGAAAGGAAGATTTCCTTTCCTTTTTCCCCCTCTGTGGAACTAGAGTACATAATGCAAACTTTATATTTGAAAATGACAATTAAGGCAAGTTGGTGTTTCCAAACTTTTCACATCTCTCACCCCATCTTACCTTTTAATTGGTTAAGAGAAGTTCAAAGTAAATTAACCTTTTAATAAGTTAAAAGCAAAATCCATTAATTTTAAATTAAGTGGAGTTAATTTAAAGGCTCCTAAATTTTAACTTTCACTTAGTGAATTATTTTCTAGTAAGTTTTCCTGAATTATAGATTAAAAATACAAAACCAGCTCTTGACCTAAAATCTAAAATCAAACTTGCTAATAAGCCTCTACCAGGTCTCTCCTTGATCTTTAAGCACATAGGAGATATTAATAACTTGAAGAAGGACTGATACATGTATACATGCAGAAATGAGTGGCACACAAAAAGCTATTAACTGGCATGCAAGACAGCAGTGTTATTTCACAGAAACACAGATTCATTTAAGTAGTTTTTTTTTCCACATATAGTTATATATATATAGGAATGTATATGAAACCAATAAATATGATGCTTTTTAAATTACTACATGATCAAGATATTTTCTTAGGTAGGTATATATTTAAATCTGAGATTTAATAATTCAGTATAGTAGTAGATAATTATTACATTTATAATTTTAGACACAGTTGTTTTCCCAAAATGATCCCACTTTATTCACCACTTAGTCTTCCCAGGATATAATGATGCATATCACTCCATATCCTATTACAAAAGATTTTCTATTTGATGGCTCTTGGTTCAGATATATGTGAACTCACTTAAACATCAAAGCACAGAATCCAGAAAGATCAAATGCAAAAGGAAATGAGAAAGAGTGATAGAATGAAAGGCAAATTGATATGAGGTAATTAAGGAAGTAACTAGGGTTTGGAGAAGAAATAGAAATAAAAAGAAATAAGGTTTCAGTGAGGTAGAAAGATGAAAATAAAAATCCGAATGGATCCTATGTGAGGTGATAAAGTGTAGGTAGGAAAACAGAATGGTATATTAATCCAAAGAAAGGAAGTATAAGGAAAAACCCAGATTTTGTAATGAGGTGTAAATGTTTGTTCAATTTCATGCTGTTTCATAGTGTTTGAATTTATAGTTGTTTTGAGAATGGAAGCCTAAATTCCTGGTTTACTGCTCTCTACAGCATTGCAGAAATATTTAATCTTCTATGTGATGACCAAGTGCCATGACACCGCTCCACAATCTAACCCCTCCGGCTTCAGAGCTGCCATTGGCAACACAGCCAACTCCATATTACAGAAGTATATATGTTTATACACACACACGCGCGCTCATGCATGTACCTGTGCACACAGTAAGCAAGCTTTAGTTTCTGCCTTAAACTTTTCCTCCTCTTTCTTCTTACCAAAAGAACATTTTTAACACATGCACGAATGAAGCTATGCAAATATCCATGTTCTCCCCATTCTATCCCATGCTACACCATTCTGTTTTAAAAATCAAGCAAGGTACAAGGAATGTATCTGCAACACTCAAATTATTCACATTTAAAGTACTTTCAAAAATATGAAATAAGTTCTCAATTTAAAAGGCCTCTAAATTGCACATCATTTTCATATAAATTTCAACTTTATGGTAGTAAATTGAAGTGAAAATTATATAGTGTATTTAAGCCTATATTTCTTGCAAAATCATTTCCAAAAGTTTGCCACCAGTGAATTATATTCTTGATTAACTTAGAGTACTATGAACCAGGGAAGAAAGAAAATAATTCTGGGCTTATATAAACATCTACCTTCAATAGCTTAGCAAGCAAACATTAACAAACGCTTTGCATCCTATTTTCTTACAACAGTCCTATAAGACAATAAACCTCTGAAAGCAATTACTGTAAATTTATTTTTCCTCCACATTGAAGCAGAAAATACTGTCACGCAAAAGTTAGCATTGAACTTGTACAAGAGCAGAGAATTATTGAGACAAGGAACAATGCTGATTAAAAAAATAAAAGCATTGAAATACACCCTAACATCTTTCCTGAAACACATGATAATAATTATCTTAGGAAAAGGTGGTGCTGACAGCAGCATAAATGATGCTGCCAAATGGAGAGTTAATTTTAAGGACTAAACCATAAATTACTTCTTTAAAATTAGTGAGGAAAAAAATAGATCCCTTCTGAAGTCAATTTAATCAGTTCAGACAAATTTTGCACAAGAGAAAAAATTATTAGACTATAACATTCCAAGAGGTTATATGAGAATCATTTTAAAGAGCCTTGCCACTCTTATTCAGGAACTAATTTAGAATGTATATGACTGGATTTTCAAATATCTGTTTAACAACCTATATTCTAACATATTTATTGCCATCTCAATCTAGATTTAAAAATAGTAATTGGTTAGGTTTTTCTCACTTTTTAAAAATGTTCTCTTTTCAAAAATTCAATTTTAAAGCAGAACTCTAAGTAATTTTCTTACTTGTATGGCATCCGGATATTAGCAGAGTCAAAGGATAGTAGGCATTTAATAAATTCACATTGACTGATACATGCTATTATTGGTTAGCTGTCCCCTCGATGTCCTTGCTATGCTTTCCTGAGGAAAAGTGTATGAGAAAAGTACACTTCTTCAGTGTAGAAGGTTTTCCACTCCTTTTACTTTGGTCTTGGCTCTAGGACTTACTATGGCCATGGGAATGTGAGCAGATGTTACATATGCCATCGTGAACTAGAAATAAATGTTTGTTGTCATAAGCCGCTGAGATTTTGGTGTTGCTTGTTGCAGCAGTTAAGACTGACTATGCAAGATGCATCATAAATACGATAGTTATTTGTTATAACTACTTAAAATGTTAAGAGCATATATAGGACACAGTTCAACTGCTGATATAATGCATCAGAAGTAAACATACTGAGACCCGAAGCCTTTGACTCCTGTGGGTAGAGTCAGGAATCTGCATAAGAATAACAGCAGGCTCCTAATCAGAGCAAATCTGCTCCCCGCAGCTAATTCTTCGTTCATTCTTAAGGGAGAAGAGGAGAAAAAGTTGCATTTTGAATGATGGTACCAATTATGTGGAGCCTACACGTTAAGATTTGGATGTACTGATAAACCTTGACTGACTAAAGATTGCAATTTGATTACTGACAAATGGTCCAAAATAATCTGTCCAAGTATGAGGAGAAAGAGGTGGATAGAGACTTAAAATGAAGTTATTACAGGACAAAATGTTTTACTGACTTTAAAACAAAGTAATAAAAACTCACTTTTAACCTAGTTAATGGTGGCATTTAATCGCTTTTCAAATAAGGAAGGGTAGAAATAAACAGGCTTTAATAAAAATTAAAATATATTTATTACAAATATGCTTCCTTGTTGCTAAAATCAATGTAGTAAATTATCTGATAAATTTTGATTAAAATACTATTTTATAGTTGTATTTTTATGATAGTGGTATGGTAAAAAGCTCTAACCTGTATTTACTAGCACATATATAAAGAATGATCAATTATGTTTGCAGATAATGGTGATTAAGACAGGTCTAGGACAGGACTGAAAACTATCAAATAGCTACTAAGTATCCAGTTATTATTGTCAAGGTAAATTGGCCTAAGTCCTGGACTTGATTTTATTCTAGTAATGGTATTTTATGTTGAGATTTGACCTTTATTTATCCAAAGAATCCTCATTGGAAATAAGAATAAAGTCCATGTCCAGAAAAAAAAGAAAAGATTGGTTCTACAGCACTATTTAGTGACCAGAATGTTATTGGCTACAATTCTGGGGACACTGGGGTTCATTTAAAGAAACTATCCTATTTGTAAATGAGTATTTGCCTATAGTGAGTAGATAGGGGCGGCTAAAGTTTATGGGAGACAATGGTTTAAACAACGTTTAAAAAATCATTATTAAACATCATTAAAAGTGAATTTATTCAAAAACTGTTTCTATGAATTTGAATTCTTCACCAAATTCACACAACCCAAGACTATAAATGAATGCATAGGTGGATGGGTAATTTGTTAACTACTAAAGAAACTTCTCCAATCCCATCATTAGCTAGGACTTAGAAGAAAAAGTTATTTCAGAAGAAAAAGTTATTTCTGCTGTTAAGTTCCCATCAGACCTGCCATTTCCATCCATAGATCAAATGGCTCTTTATTTATTTATTTATTTATTTATTTATTTATTTATTTATTTATTTATTTATTTATTTATTTGCGGTACGCGGGCCTCTCACTGTTGTGGCCTCTCCCGTTGCGGAGCACAGGCTCCGGACACGCAGGCTCAGCGGCCATGGCTCACGGGCCCAGCCGCTCCACAGCATGTGGGATCTTCCCGGACCGGGGCACGAACCCTTGTTCCCTGAATCGGCAGGCGGACTCTCAACCACTGCGCCACCAGGGAAGCCCCGTTTCAGAATTTTTAAATGGCATTTTATTATATATATCTTCATTGAGATTTTATGAAGAATAAGGAAAATAGAAAGGGGCAAAAAACTAGCTGTACATGTATTATTAATTCTGCTTAAATTTAAGAAGTTAATATTGATTGAAATCTATTGGACAAAATATATGCATTTTGTATTTTTATTACAAATGACAAAACTGCATTTTTAAAAATAACATCTCCTTAATTAAAATCCCAACAAGATAGCATATTTGCAAATATTCAAATTTGAAATGAGCAAAACAGTGAGACATAATTTCTCAATTTGCTTGCTATTTCTTTTTTTAGTATCTGAAATTTAGCAAAAACATGTTATGTGATTACTTGGACATCTTCCATGCTTTTAACATGCTGATTTGATATAGAAATAAAATTAGTTCCTTCACAAACATGAACTACGATGTTTTCCTTATGATTTCACTGGCCAAGATATTTTTTCAGAATAATTTTATTTGCTTATGGTAATTTTCTTCCACTACACAATTTTATTCTATTTTTCTGAATAAAATGTGCATTCTTACTTGAAGTACTACAAAATGTTGAATAATGTTAAAATGTATCCATGTTCATATTAGAATCAACTTAAAACTGTATATTCTAAAATGATTCTTTGCAATCTATTTCAAACTGAGTTCTCACATTTACAATGAATCTGCTTCAGTATTAAAGGTTTGCTTTGATTATCGAAATTGTCTTAAAGATCTTATTGATAAACCATGATTTTCATTTTAATTTCTGAAAATTATTTTCTGAAAAATATTTGGGAGATTATTATTTCCCAAAATTATTTAATATGTAAGTCTTGGAGAAATACACCTTTGAATGCTTTTCTCTCCACAGTTTTCTTCACATTGAATTCAATACAGTTTAGTGAGCCTTTTCTTCCTGTGAGGACATTTATAAGGTTATAGAACTTCAGAGAAGATTAATACATGGTGTGTTTCTTCATGGAAATCACAAGCTCTAGGGGTGACAGACACATACACGCCACAAATATTATGTGGTAAGTGATAGGCAGTAAGGGTGTGAACTGTACGCTATGGAAGCACTTCTTGAGAAAGCGTCAACAGAGCATGCGACTGGGCCTGTGCTTAAGAGAGATTCTTGCACTGGATTTAAGGCTCTGCTGTCACCATTTTGAATTCTTATCATAAGGGGTCCCACATTTCCACTTTGCACTGGGCTAGCCTTGAATATGAGCCTGTATGTATTGCAGCCAAGGGCAGATATTGAACACTGAGGAGACAGAGTAACTATAAATTTCCTAAAATAGTTGATATTTGATTTGGTGAATTCACTGGAAGGATTGGAATCTGGAAAGGATGTGAGGAGAGGCAAATAATTCCAGAGAAAAGATGTAGAAAACAGTCATGAAATAAAATTTGCTTAGAAATAATAATGAGGCTCTTATATCTAAGCAAGATGAACTTAAAAGAATAATTTGTAATCAGATTTCCAAGGGCCTTAAAGGCCTAGCTAGAAGGCTAGATTTATAGAAAAGTGACAACTTGAAGCAAACAAATGAAATGTAAGTTGGTGCTAAATGTGAAGTTGTGGAGAAAGACTAGAAAGTGGAACCTTTGCTAGAAGATAATGAAGAAATTTAAATAAACTATGATGACAGGCTATAGAGGGCAACGAAAGTGGCGAAGAAGAGATGGGTATGCAAACAAATATTCAAGGGCACATAGTGTTTTATAAACAGAACCTACTATTTGTCTTTTAATCTTCAAAGAGAGCACATAAGAGAATTTCACCAGTCTCATTGAAATGGAAAAAAATGATAATATACTTGGAGACTAATATAAGTTATTTTTTCAAAAGTTACTAATCACCTATAAATGAGGCCCCTAAAGCTTTATAGCAAGGGATTAGCAATTTCTACTAAAACCAGAAATGAAGAAGCATCAGAAACAAAATCCTGATCAAGGATTCATTAAGCATACAAAATACAAACTATCTCTTCTGCATGGTTTATTCCTATACCTCTATCTATAACACCAAATCAATCAATTGACGTGCCATAAAGTCAAATTAAAAACTAATATTAAAATGAGCTTGACGGGGCTTCCCTGGTGGCACAGTGGTTAAGAATACGCCTGCCAATGCAGGGGATGTGGGTTCGAGCCCTGGTCCGGGAAGATCCCATATGCGGCAGAGCAACTAAGTCTATGCGCCACAGCTACTGAGCCTGCGCTCTAGAGCCTGCGAGCCACAACTACTGAAGCCCGTGCACCTAGAGCCAGTGCTCTGCAACAAGAGAAGCCACTGCAATGAGAAGTCCACGTGCAGCAACGAATACCCAACAAAGCCAAAAATAAATAAATTAAATTAAATTAATTAATTAAAAAAAAGAAATGTAAATGGCATCAGTTGAAGTATTGTCATTGTGTTTAAAAAAAAAATGAGCTTGATGCAGTGGAGTCAAAACAGTTGATTTATTAATTGTTTTTCACTTCTCAACGTATTCCTGTGAAACAAGAGTATGATCATATTAATTACGAAAATGACCCTTTAGTCTATATAATCTCTTTTTCCAAATACAGATCTGGAGAGAGACACTGAATATTTTACTTTGGACTAAAACGCTTATGCAAGACTTCAAATCAGCAAACTAATGTCTTTCAAGTATTGGGATTTTTTTAGTCAACTTCTTTTCTACATAATCTTAAAATTTTGCTTACGATTGCTATCTTGTGAACCATTTTTCTAATGGTTCTTGAATTTTCTTTTTTTTTTTTTTGCGGTACGCGGGCCTCTCACTGTTGTGGCTCTCCCGTTGCGGAGTACAGGCTTCGGACATGCAGGCTCAGCGGCCATGGCTCATGGGCCCAGCCGCTCCGCGGCATGTGGGATCCTCCCGGACCGGGGTACGAACCCGTGTCCCCTGCATCGGCAGGCGGACTCTCAACCAGTGCGCCACCAGGGAAGCCCCACTTGAATATTTTTTAAATGATTAAAACTTATTCATAGCCAAACTTTACTTATATGGATATTGTTTTTTAATATTGATTGATCACCAAAATATATAAAGTTTGCCCTTGAGTAATAAAACATTTTATCTATTTCTTTTTAGCAGGGAGAAAATTATATGTATTTACAAATACATTTATAAAGATGTATTTACTAAATACGTATCTGATATAGAACTTGGATTCAGGATATAGAAAGAATTCTTGCAACTCAATAATAAGAAGACGAAAAGATTCCATTGTAGAAAATGAGCAAAAGATTTGAACAGGCACTTTAATTGCACGAAAATCTTTCATTTAAATGTGATCATAGTATTTAAATGTGATAATATAATACAGTCCAAGACCATATGTGTCTAAAGGGGGATAGAAAAGAAAGAAAATGACAACCCTTGACTTCAACAGGACTATAATCCTTGAACTTGCAATAATTTTGTGTAGATAAATTAATTAATTGATTTTCTCTTAAAAACTTGCATTTTGCTTTATGGAATCCATTTCAAGGACCTCCCATTTTTGCCAAATTTCAAATAAAAAGTGCCATGGAAATTGAAATATTGGAAGGGATTGGAAGAGTAGCACAGAAAGTCCCAGAGATGAGTGAGAGCTAGAATTTCTGTGGGCCTTGTATCTGGACTGCAAGCATGAAGCTATATCTGATGAGTGGGATGGGAGTATTATGAAAAAAAAAGGATATTAAAATAAACAAGAGCTAATCAAAAAGTATCTTTTAAGCCACACTAAGGGATTTAAATTTTTGGACTGCACGTAGTTGAAAGACATAGAATTTTTAAAAAAGACAAAAAGTGGTTTTGAATAAATATCAATTTAAGGTTGTCAGGTAGTAAAACACATGACAGAATACTTTAAAAACATCCAACGTTTCCTTTCCTGACTCTTCATATAGATTCTTATATGAAAAAATAGAATAAATGAATCCAGCAGAATATCTGCAAAGCATACAATTTACTTAAAAATTGCATTGGGTCTTGAGAGTCTTTGGAGAATTTCTCTTTGAAAGAAACTTTAAAGTTGGCTTCTGGGGTAAATTATAGAAAACTTAAATGTTTTTTAACCAATTTGTATTACAGTTATTCATTGCACTGGAGCAGGAATGGATCAAGCAATTCCCCTAAACTGTTATTCTAGATAAAAGTAAATAATTATACCTCTTTATTTATGAAGAAAGTGGTTCTAAAGAGCAAGAAAACATGGTTTCAAGGCCACTGAAGTTAAGCATTATATGTTTAGGTCATATAGTAGGCTGGATTCTTGAAAATGCATGAGACTTATTTCTAACAGTTCATGCACTGGAAAAATCTGTCCAATAATAAATTCAGAACACACAGTAATAAAGAGCAGGAAAATAACATTAAAAAAAAGTATCAACCCTTAAACTGCAACAGGAGGGACGTACGTAGATGAGATATGAAAAGAATACTTCTTCCTCTCATTAGAGAAGTTAAACATTAGCATAGATTATCAGGTAAAATCTCTGTAGACTCTTTTCTTGATGGTTTTTAACATCTGAGAGCAGCCATTTATCCTGACTCGCTGAGGTAAGTCCTGTCTGACGGTAGGTGAAGGACTAGATGACCTCTGAATTCAAAAGTCATAAGTTACTTGCAACCAGCTGCCTGATATAGTTATTCAAGCAGTCTTTTTAATTCTGAAGTGATAATCAGCAATGTTAAACATGCTATATGCTAGAAATTAAATATTTTCCAATTTTAACATATGAAGAAACCATATTGAAAATGTGTGGATCACAGATTAAGATCATCATTTCTAAATACAGTCAGAATTAGTTTTTTAAAAACGATCTTTTAGATGCTAAAATAAGCAGTATGGAGACCATTTAAAATTTTGTTATATCTGGGTGTTACTGGAAGTATGTTCAGGCATTTATACAAAGAGCTGCAGAAATGTTATTTTTGAATAATATAGATGATATGATAAAATTTACAGAAGAAATGTTTTTGGTGCTTTCTACATTGTGATTAATTTAAATAGATACTTAAATCTCTCCCTTTTCCTTCACTACTATCCATCTAGATCATGAAAAAGCTCAGTTCTATGTCTGGCACAGATAACTTCAAGGAAAATAAATTATGCTAATCAAAACTGCAAAGGATCAATAAACAAATGAGCACATAACAGAGATAGTGTCATTCTAAAAAGTTACAAAGATTCATCTTACTCTGTTATCTTAATTCTCTAATATGTACCTCCCTCTCTGAATTCTCACCTCTGGAAACTAAGCATTACCATGCACAACAAATAAAAAGTAAAACAGTATTTTAAAGTATGACTATAAAAATTCTAAAGTGACTCATACTATTGTTACTTAAAGAAATATCTATCTATGTAAATGTATATATATTTAATAATTTGAAAATGTATTCTTAAATAAATCATCTGCTTTCTGAAAAAAAGCCATTTTCATTAGAACTTCCATTTGAAAACTTTTTAAAAAACATAAATTCATAGTAAAAAATAAAATGTGGACAAAAATTAGATTGAAATATCATCAAGCCGTGATTCTGTCTGGGTTATACAGATAACATCCTACAATATGGGTATCATTAAAATTATCATTTTTAAAATAAAATAACTGCTCCAACTGTATTGCTTTAATCATAATATTTTATAGGCTCACAGAACAAAATATGTAGTAAACTAGATGGCATTGACCTTCCTCACAACTAACACTTAGTAAATATTTTTAGAACAAAATTTCCACAATTTGCAAATATAGCCTAAACTTAGGATTTTGAATTTGTTTGAATTTTTACCTATATTCAAAAAACACTCAGTTTGCTCCAAGCAAGGTCATGCTGGCCCTTACATATCACAACTCCTTACCATTTAAGGTAAACAAATTCTTTTAAATGAAAATGTTGCTTTAGTTTACAGCCAGAATAAAATAATAAATTATGATCTCCCTCTTCGAGTTAAAACAACACTTTATTTCAACAAATTTAATCAAAGTTAAATTACTTTTAATAAGTTATTCCCCTTGCCCTCTAAAATCAACAAATCTTTCCTACTATAACCTTACAAATTTTAAACTTCTTACTGAGGAAAAATTGAAATAATGCTTTAAATGAAATTAAACTAATCTAAACACTTGATGCAATGACACCAACAGTCATTGAATATATCTGGGGGTTAGCTACGAGTGATAACAGAGTATATTTTGGCTTGTATTCATTATAGATTCCTCTAAGTTTTAATTTTCTCTGTTGCAATATTTAATTGACAAAAACAGAAAGAACACAGAAAAGGACTCACGGCAGCAACAGGTCACAAACCCAAGATTTCTTTTCTTTTTCTTTTTTTTTTTTCCCCTCTCTGTTTTGTAACCATGGTAAAACAATAGAAGTGAACTTTCCCTGAACTTTTCTCTTTAAAGGCCTGGGTCCACGTTGACCCAGCAGGGCAAGCTGGAACCTGATACTATCAACCCGAGGGCTGCTAAAGCAATCAGGTTCAACAACCATGTATGTTCCCTAATGTCATTTTGCCACAAAGCCAAGGCAAAGCAGGCTATTTCTAGTAAAGAATGTCTTTTTATTGTTTTGGAGATTAATTCAATAGTCTGAACGTGCATAAAACATGGAATAAATGGTAAACTACAGAAACATATTATTGTTGTCTTATAATTATATCAATACCAAAGTTTTTTTCTAGATAAGGCCCAATCCCACAAAAAATAAAAGTTCCTAGATCGATTATTCATGAGCTGATGATTTAAATGATCATAGATTTAGATGATCTTACATTTAACTAATTCATGTTACTAAATTCTCGTAGTAACCTGTTTTAAAATGTAATGTCACTTAAGACATTTTTTTCATGTACTTCTATAGGCAATTAAGGTATTTAAATTTACTAATTGAGATATGTTATTTCTGTAACTGCAGCATGATAAATAATGAATTAAACTGTAGTAATAACATTCTCACCTCTTTTAGTCAAAGGAGTATTAGCATTTCTGTTCTAAATTCAGTTTTCAAAAATTTGTACTTTTATAACAAAGTTTTTTAAAAAAGGGACTATATCCAGGAACAAATAAAGAGAAAAATATAGTTTCTAATATTCATAAATAAGCATTATGGAAGTAGTTTAGGTTTAGTCTTTTTTCAATTCCTAATGTTCAACTACAATATTACAAAACTAATATAGTAAGGATGATATAATAAGTTATTCCATTATTACTTGACAACCTTTCAAATTGTCTTATAGATGCTTAAAATAAATAGCATATATATCACAAATTATTATTAATTACTTTCAAATTCTAACTGCATTGCTTAAATAGATGCTCAGTTATATTATTTCCTCTGGAATATTATCCTCTATCGGCTTTATGTACACTTTCATAGAAACAGTTTCAGTGAGTCCAATATTAGTGGTATATCATGTGGATGAGATCTTGGCTATAGTAACAACAGGTCTTAGCATAACAATGAGAAGAAATCAGAATTGTGCCCAACATATAAGAGGAGTTCAAAAAATGTTAACTGAATGAAGAAATAGGGACAACTCCAGAAAATCCAGGGCATTAGGCACTGTAAAAACAGCTGTCCTTAAAATGTAACTTCCCAGAATAATAGCATTTTGAAAAGTAAAACAAGGTTTAAAATAGCAATTTTTTTCATACTTTAACTGGTTCAAGTAAGTCAATTATTAGTCAAGATTCAGTTGTGTAGGTATATGTGTTTACATATAGTAACACACATTGTAGAGACTGCCAGACTAAATACAGACAATAAGAGATGTGCTGCAATTTATTAAATATATATGATTCCTTATGAAAATACAGGTTTAATATTTCCATCCAACTCCCCTTATAGTAATACAAATAATATCAGGTTTAATTCTAGATTGGTTTTTAAGAAGCCTGTCATCAATATTTGTAACAAATATATAGGACACCAATAAGGGAGATTAAAATTTTAAAAGTGTACCGTAAAATAGAAAGGATGGAAAGACCATGGAGTGAAAAAATGAAATAAGCAAGGGGACTCCTGGCCTAACAACTGACCTAACTTTTAAGATCTTGATAGTGGGTTCACTGCTCCTCTTTTCTCCCAGTTTGAGAACATAAGGAGTTAAGACTGAATTGACTGATGAAGAAGGAAAGCTAACATAGGCAGGACACCGACTATGTACCGGGGTGACTAAGGTATCTCATCTCACTTAAATTCCAACTGTCCTAGAAGGCAGATATTATCTCTACTTCTCAGATGAAGAAATTGGAGCTGACTGGTCCAACAGCATGACTCATGAATTTCAGATTTTTGTGTCAGACCCATGTATCTCTCATTTCAAAGCCTATGCTTACCCCATCATAACATGGTGCCTCTGAATAATAGTGACAATAGGTCACTTGGCCATGGATCAGAAGAAGGAAGCTGTCACTTATTAGATGTGTGACCTTGGCAAGTCACTTAAACTTTTGGAAGCCACATCTTCCCTTCCCTAACAACTTCAAGCGATGCCATGGCAGATAAAATTTTAAAATCTGAAATAAAATGGTCAAAGAAGGTAATACTATCATAAAGTGCCTAATAAGGAGAATGTGAACAGTGAAAGTACAGGAAAAAGCTAACTCAGTGTATTCTCTGATTTCCAAGGGTACATTTTTCCAATCTAAAAATGTAGTTTCCCAATTTGTGCCATTATCTTCATCCCATTTCTATTTTAATGTTACTGTTCTTCCTCCTTCCCTGCCTGATTTCACTGAGTAAAGACATTAAACAGGAATTTTAATAGCTGTCAATACCTATCAGTGAATATGGGTTATATAAATGAAGAGTATTTTCCAGTGAGGAAAGGAACTCAAATAGACTAGGTAAGTAAAAAGGTAACTTTCAGTCTAGTAGGAGAATTAGTGGGCTCTAAATATTAACTTTCTTTGGCCCTTGTTTCTGAGAAAGTAACCAAAATTCTAGTTCTTAGATGGAAAAGTTTTATACCCCACAATAATTTCTAGATCAGCTTAAAAATGAAATTGATGTCTAATTCATCAATGATTAAAACAAACTTCTAAAAAATTAGAAATGATGTTTCCCTTTTCTCCCGTTTTTTTTAACATCTTTATTGGAGTATAATTGCTTTACAATGTTGTGTTACTTTCTGCTGTACAACAAAGTGAATCAGCTATACGTATACATATATCCCCATAACCCCTCCCTCTTGCGTCTCCCTCCCACCCTCCCTATCCCGCCCCTCTAGGTGGTCACAAAGCACCAAGCTGATCTCCCTGTGCAATGCGGCTGCTTCCCACTAGCTATCTATTTTACATTTGATAGTGTATATATGTCCATGCCACTCTCTCACTTTGTCCCAGCTTACCCTTCCCTGTCCCTGTGTCCTCAAGTCCATTCTCTACGTCCGTGTCTTTATTCCTGTCCTGCCCCTAGGTTCTTCAGAACGTTTTTTTTTTTTTTTTAGATTCCATATATATGTGCCACATCTTCTTTATCCATTCATCTGTCGATGGACACTTAGGTTGCTTCCATGTCCTGGCTATTGTAAATAGAGCTGTGATGAACATTGTGGCATGTGACTCTTTTTGAATTATGGTTTTCTCAGGGCATAGGCCCAGGAGTGGGATTGCTCGGTCGTATGGTAGTTCTAGCTTTAGTTTTTTAAGGAACTTCCATACTGTTTTCCATAGTAGCTGTATCAATTTACATTCCCACCAACAGTGCAAGAGGGTTCCCTTTTCTTCACACCCTCTCCAGCATTTATTGTTTGTAGATTTTTTGATGATGGCCATTCTGACTGGTGTGAGGTGATAACCTCATTGTAGTTTTGATCTGAATTTCTCTAATGATTAGTGATGCTGAGCATGCTTTCATGTGTTTGTTGGCAATCTGTATATCTTCTTTGGAGAAATGTCTATTTAGGTCTACTCATGTTTGGATTGGGTTGTTTGTTTTTTTGATACTGAGCTGCACGAGCTGCTTGTAAATTTTGGAGATTAATCCTTTGTCAGTTGATTCATTTGCAAATATTTTCTCCCATTCTGAGGGTGGTCTTTTCGTCTTGTTTATGGTTTCCTTTGCTGTGCAAAAGGTTTTAAGTGAGGTGGATGGACCTAGAGTCTGTCATACAGAGTGAAGTAAGTCAGAAAGAGAAAAACAAATACCGTATGCTAACACATATATATGGAATCCCTTTTCTCTTGAGTTCCAAAGCTGTCTTTCCATTTGTGTACTGGACATCTGAAATGTCACAAGCACTTCAAATTCAATGGCAAAAGTAAACTTTTTATCTTTCACCCTGAACCTGCATCACATTACCTATTGTATTCCATATATCTGTTAATAAACCATAATGTATCCAATTTCCAAAGCCAGACACAGGGGTGATCCCAATTCCTCTATCTCCTTTAGTGTAATTTCTACTTCTCAATTCGATGGTCACCAGATTCTATTGATTCTACCTATGATATTTCTTAATTCACCCTTTTCTTCATTCACATGGCTCCTGCCTTATCTCAAGTCCTTTCCCTTGTGTCCCTGTGGTGTACTGACCTAAGTGATCTATACAGAAAAAACATTCCAGCACCTTCAGTGCATTCTGCAAATCTTCCACAGCTCACCAGATTTCTTATCATAGCATACCAGACCCTTTAACTTTAAAATCTAACATCTCAATTTCTTTCCAGTGTAATTTCTCAAAACTTTCCCACCCTCAGTCTGTAGTTGGTACCTAATTACTTTCATATGTCCTTGCTTTGGAGATGCTAATCCTTCTGCCTAAAATGCCCTTTCCATCAATTGTCCATGGGAGAAACCCTGAGCCAGTTTACATCAATTCCTTCCCTAATCTCCCATGTACATGTGGCTCACCAGCTTCCACCCACATCCATAATACTTACCAAGTCAGTATAATAATTTATGTATCATTTCTGTCTAGGCACATGAAGCCTTTAAATGCAATAACTATCTTCTACTTATTTATATTTCTCCAGAATTCAACACAGTCTGGCAACTAGCTGAAAAATAAAGTTATGTTTGTGGGATAAATCACCTGGAGAAGAAATAAATTAATATTTCAAAAAATTATACACTATACATTAAATTACCAGGATACATTAAAATACAGGAACCACCTTTCTGAAAAATAACCATCCTTCATTAAATTAAGGGATCTAATATTAAATGTTATGATTCATCTAAGGATTATTTTTATTGAATAATCAACTATATTATGTAATTATGTATGAAATTTAAAATACACAATAAACTAAAGCAAGACAATTTAGAATTTTATGTGCTACAAAAAATTTTAGTTTAAAAATACTCTTAAGTGTCAATCAAATAATACAAAATATTAAGTCATCATTGCCCTTTAAAATCCTTTCAACGAGAATTCCCTAATTGTACTTTCACTTTATCTCACTGTACCAGTAAGTAAATAAATTAACAAAATAGCTTTTATCACACAGAATAACCTTTTAACTGAGGGATTATCTCTGGTTTATTTTTCATTTCTTTCACTGCAGATAGCAGTTCATGCCTCATTGATTAGTTCGCTAAGGTGATGACCAGAAATGAAAATACAGTCTCTCAGATACTGCAAGGACCTGAGTATGTAATCGTGTGCACACGCACACGCGCGCACACACACACACACACACACACACACACACACCATGCCTCTATCTTTGGCACTTAGTTTGTAAGAAACAAAGGGTCAAGTATTATAAAATTTCATTTCTATTAGTCCATGCTCAAGTATAACTCCATCTCTTAGATTTATTTCTCATTTATACTTTTTAATGTTTTTACATTAAATAGTATGTAAGTTTTTTATCATAATGTAAACTGTGCGTTTCATGACAACTTTCGGGGGAAGATAAATATAAAGTCAAAGGAAAAAAAATCTAGTTTCTTTCAGATTCCTACCATTTCTGAATTCAATGATAGCCCATTCTTTGATATATCCCATTGGATGTACAGTTACATTTGAGACTTGCCATATGAATCATTAGGCTCATTATTTCCACTCAAATCTCAGATGTTAGATGAGACTAACATCCCTTTCCTTTCTTTAGCTAAAAATATCAGGAATTATTAATCCAAAGAAATTAAAAAAAAAAATCCCAGAAATCAAGTGTGACAATGAATGTTAATTAGAGTAACCGAGGGGGTAAGCCATTCTGACCTTGTCTGCTACTATTCAGGGCTGTTGACTCCTGATGTTTGAAAAAAAATCATTGATCACTTAGCATATACCAGAAAAGAATAAATACAGATTTGAAGGGTTCAAAATTCAGAACAAAAGAAGAGGAAAGAGAAGATATGGGGGCTTCCCTGGTGGCACAGTGGTTAAAAATCCGCCAGCCAATGCAGGGGACAAGGGTTCGAGCCCTGGTCCAGGAAGATACCACATGCCACGGAGCAACTAAGCCCATGTGCCACAACTACTGAACCTGAGCTCTAAAGTCCATGAGCCACAAGTATGAGCCACCACACCACAACTACTGGAGTCCACGCACCTAGAGCCCATGCTCTGCAACAAGAGAAGCCACCACAATGAGAAATCTGTGCACTGAAACAAAGAGTAACCCCTGCTCGCTGCAACTAGAGAAAGCCTACACGCAGCAACGAAGACCCAATGCAGCCAAAAATAAAAAATAAATTAAGTAAATAAATTTTTAAAAAAAGAGACGGTATGGTCCACATGAAAAATAAAAGCTTTGAAAGGAGATTAGAACATAATAGGAAACTTACAACATTTAATATAAGGTAACCAAATAAAAGACAGATTAAATTCATTCCTTTTATGTCTGAGCTTAAAGATAAAGGGGAAGAGTATTTCGGCCAAACATAGGAAGGACCTGTTGAGAAATAGAGGCAAAATTTATCTTCTTCTGAAATCCTTGTCCCTTCAGACGTCAAGCAGAAGTTGGACCACTTATTCAAATTATCAGGGATACTGTAAAACAGACAACTGGCATTTGGTACAGGTTTTAGCTCACTCACTGCTGAGGCCTCTTTTTAATCTGAAATTCAATGATTCCCATCACTGAAACACACTCTCCATCCCAAGTCCAGTTCGTCATGTATTCAAAGATACCGTTTCTTTTTCATTTTATTTGCTATTTCATTTGATATTTCATTAATTAGGTGCTTATTTCCAAATAACTGGTTCCTCTGTCAACATCTCCCAAGTACTATCTATCCTACCCACTACTTTTCAAATAAAGATCATCGGGCAAGATGATTGAGTAATAGCAAAGCAAGCTTCCGGAAAATTATAACTTGGTAGCTCTCATGCCTCCACTTTTAGTGGAGCTTTCTTTCTTTCTTTCTTTCTTTTTTTTTTGTGGTGCGCTCATGGACCCAGGCACTCCGCGGCATGTGGGATCTTCGCGGACTGGGGCACGAACCCGTGTCCCCTGCATCGTCAGGCGGACTCTCAACCACTGCGCCACCAGGGAAGCCCTGAGCTTTCTTTCTCAACTGCTCTTACTCCTTCCATTGGTATTTAAACCCATCACCTCTGTCATCCACAGTTTTTAGTATCTTGCTTTCAACAATCAACTAAAGCCTTCGAGAATTTAACTGATAATTAAGGTTAAAAGCTTAAATTATGATTATTTGCATTTAAAACAGGCTCCTTCTTCTGTGTAAATGCAACCTCTGGTGCTACTTTTCAAGAAGAAAAATAAATGAAACCTTTGCAGGCCACCTTTGAAAGGCTGCCTTTGACCTAATATGAGAATGGCTAATTTGTTCATAGGATTTGCTGCTCAAGGAATACCACAACTCCTTTATCTTACTGTAGCATCTCGAAGCCTCTTCTTTTGGCCTTTTGGCCCCTTTACCAACTTCTTAGCCCAAATTCTCACCAACTAATTACATTTGTATTCACGTTACAATTTCATGCATATGTAACAGGCACATTAATATTTGTTGTGCTGGAGTTAAATGCATAGATTCTCTTCCAGAAATCAAAACTGCCTGATATTGTCTACACTGTCTTCACAGCCTCCATGCTTTGTATGTATTATGTCATTATCAATATTTTTCCTGTTGGGTGAGAGAGGAGTTATCATCTCTTCTTCCATCAAAATTGGATTTAAAAAGTAACTGCCCCTTGAAGCCTCACTGAAATACAGTGACTGTTTCCACCTTTATTCCTGTATTTATCTTTGCTGTTTTGTCATTCATTCAACACTTATTGAAAGTTTATGGGTTGGCCAAAAAGTTCATTCAGGTTTTTCTGTAAGATGTTATGGAAAAACCCGAACGAACTTCTTGGTCAACCCGATACCTACCAGGGAAGGTTCTGGGCAGAGAAAGACAAAAATAAATAGATAAATAGACTACGAAAATGGTGCCTTTAGATTAGTAGGGCAAGGAAGACTTCTCTAAGAAGGTGAGGCTTAAGTATTAAGAAGCTACCAGCTGTGCAATAAAAGAGGGAAGAGTTCCAGGCAAACGGATAGTGAGTACAAAGAACCTAACAACTTTGTTCTGATCAGGAAAACAAAGGAAAGTCAGTATGGCTGGATTTCAGCTTGTAAGGGAGAGAAAGGAAAGAGATGAACTCTGAGAGCTTGGCAGTATAAGAAGTTTGGGTTTCTACCGACCTATCAATAATGTTTATTTGCCTGATGTCTTATTAATCTTAAATCTTTTCCTCTGAACAGCATCCTTTTCCATTCTCCAAATATGATCTGTTCTGTCTCTCAGGCAAAAGACACACGTTGCTGCCCTATTTTCAGCCATTATGTCTGGTTCAAGGCTCAGCTCATAATCATGTTTAACAAATGTGTTTGACTAAGTAAATTAAAATGTAATATAAATGGAAACCATTCATTTAAAATTCCAAAGCACTCCACAGTGTTTAAGTTTTCAGATTCTATAAAGAATACTCTTTGTATTTTAATGAAATATGAATCCTTTGCTTGCTAACTAGTCCTCAATGTAAGGATTACATTGCAGCCGAAGATGTATTATACAAATGTCTCTATTTAGTCTTCCTTTGCCAATGCTTTGCTATCCATATAAAAGATCAAGATCAGCATAAAGGTAATAAAATGATACATAATAGCACATAGTTATGTTCTCTGTACTTTACTTATCATTTCAAACTAAGATGTCTTTACCAAAAGGTTCATTTTCCTGCAGTAGTGACTTTATATCAAGCAGTTCCCCTCCCATACCTGTCAGAATATTCCTACCCCCAGATAAATATAACTGTGATCAAACACTGAAAGGAAAATGTAAATCTGCTTTATAAAAAGCATTTCTCTTGATGATCCTCTGCTATTTCCTGTTATAAATACTGTACAGTAAACAATAATAACACTGGTTGGAAAAATAAGGAAAAGTAACCTATGGATATTTAAGAAACAAATCCATCACTGATCCTCTACACGAAGAAAGTAAAAATCTATTTCCAAACATGCAAGTGATAAAATCTGATTTCACTGTAGTATAAATGTTCAGATATTAGGCCCAGTGCCCTTATAATACATTTGATTAATACTACAGTAAATTCTTTCATTGCTCTTCCCCAACTAGGATGACAACCGTCTAACCTACATAATATTAAGCAGACATTTAGTTCCACTGATGTGAACAGCCAAGAGATTAATGCTGACAGAGCTAAATTACACAAGAGTCAAGAAATGTGAGCCAACAATACAATTATAATTATCACTAGGGGAGGTAAAAGATGAACATATTTTCATCTACTAAGGGCTCTGGATTAAAGGGCCAAACACTTAAATGCCACTTTTATTCATTTGGTAACTAGGGGTATTCCAAATTTTATAATTATATGACTTTGTATACATTAAAATCAGCTTGGTGTTAGAGGCTTCTGATAGCAATGTTACAATTAAGGGTCAATCTCAATTTTTCATTTTCAGCCACTATCTCAAAAGAACAAAAATAATCACCGAGTCCTTTGAAGATTAAAAAAAAAACTAGTCCTTATTTTCTCCCAATTTTGTTTCACTAAATCTGCAGTGCAATGAATTATTTTATATATATATATATATATATATATATATATATATATATATATATATATATTTGGCTACATTGGGTCTTCATAGCTGCATGTGGGTTTTTTCTAGTTGCGGCAAGCAGGGACTACTCTTCATTGCATTGTGCGGGCTTCTCATTGCAGTGGCTTCTCTTGTTGCAGAGCACAGGCCCTAGAGCACGCGGGCTTCAGCAGTTGTGGTGCATGGACTCAGAAGTTGTGGCACGCGAGCTCTAGAGTGCAGGCTCAGTAGCTGTGGCACACGGGCTTAGTTGCTCCGGGGCATGTGGGATCCTCCTGGACCAGGGATCGAACCTGTGTCCCCTGCATTGGCAGGCGGATTCTTAACCACTGCACCAACAGGGAAATCCCAGTGAATTTTTTTTAACTTATCTTGTTATTTATTTTGTAATATCATAAAACAATTCAGAAATTCTATTAGTATTTTTTGTTCCCTAAAATTTTGTTGGAAAAAATATATAACGTCCATATAAAAGATTTTAGATGAAAATTCTTGAGTGTATTAAAGCATTTTACTTCTTAAGGGGTCTAATATAGACAATTAAAGTTATGAGTATATGCCTGAATGCTTTAATAATTCCTTTGAATAGTGTATCTATTATAATAATAAAATTAGAAACTATGCTCTTAGGTAATTATAAGTTTATACCTTTAAGTTATTATTCTGAATAATTTATATATTTTATTAGAAGGGAATATTCCTTAGTAGTATGCAGCCAGCATATGCCATTTGCTATAAACAAGTTTCTATATTATATATAGTAACACAGGATAAAATGAGGAAACCATCTTCCTTTTGCTTTTCTTCGTGACATTCTTAATGATTTTAAGTTCCGTATATTTTTGTTTCCTCCTCATAACACTAGAGTCCCCCACCTTGAAGCTTCCTGAGACTGATAACAAATGCAGATTTCCTATGAGATTTCATATCTTTGGATAGAAACATAGGATTGCTTGTTTCTTTATTTTAAAAAATAATTCATAAAATGGCATTTCCTTTCAATGAGTGTGAGATGGGGTCCCTTACATGTGAAATTCCTGTGGATTTCTAATTGCAGTCTCTTGTGACTAAATCATACTGAACAAGAAAAAAATTATTTAATAGCTTTCTTGATAGGAAATGGGTTGAAATTTGGTTGAAAACTGAAAGAGGGGTATTCCTAGATAATAACACGTGACAAATATCATTGTAGTGAGTGTGGCTTATATCAATATAGAAGTTTTTATTCATTTAAAATGATTCCAAAGCAGGTATACACCATTTTCTCATTTATTATTTCACCTCCCCAGTAATAAGAGTTCTAAATATGTTGATGAAGAACTAAAAAGTCAGTCATAATATATCATTCAGTTTCACAAGATGAGGAAAGAGGTTTTGATGTTGAGTCAAGAGTTACAGGTTTCTGCTTTTGCTTGTTAGTATGATCCAAAAGTTTCTGGGCTCAGTATCTGCATCCAAACAATGGGGTTTAAATCTACTATTCTCAGTTTTCTCCAAGTAAGTAGGTTGAATGTGGGCATATGGGCAGAGGATAAGTGGGAGAGCTCTGATTGTCCCTCCCTCAATACTTGGGAGCCGGGGTTGGTGATGGAATAACGGTTATTTGGAGATTTTGTGAAGCAGTGCCACAGGACCATCTGAATACTTCTATAAATGGGAAGAGCAGAATGTGCTAGGAGTTTCCAGGTTTGTTTTAATCTTTTCCCATAGCTTATGGTGTCAACATTGGAGAACAGCTGTACATTTATCTATCTTAAACAAAATTAAAGGTACTAAGATGTATCTTAGTAAACTTGGTACCCCAAATATTTGCTGTCATGTTTTAAGATATTTTACAAGTTCAGACAGCACAGATAAATAGCTATCTGAGCAGTAATTTTGCAAAGTTCTTTTGATGTTCACTTGCATTTGACACAATAACTAAATTTGGTTGTAATCATTACCGAACAGAAGATTCAAATATTGATTGCTCTTTTTAAAATATGGCTGACAGACTCTGATTTACTAAGGTGTAGTTGTTTAAAACTAATTTTCTAATCCCATATCAGTCCTCTTCTATTAACAATTTAAATGACAGATTATTATTTTGTATTTTTGTTTTCACTTTCCTTTCAGAATATTTTGATGGGTAGAGCAAAAATTCTTCAAATAGACTGAATAGATTTTTCAGTATTGAAAACAATTTGCAGGCATTCACTTGGACCTAAGAAAAGCAGAAATATAAATTCCTATCTAATGGGAACTATTTCAAACATTTTAATTTTCAAAGTAAGGGCAGCAAATATAAAACGATGTATATCATAAGAACTTCTAAGGGGTTTATGACTATATTTACCCCCTTTAGTTCAAGTGAAAAGTAATTTGAAAACCTTCTCCAAAAATGTATTGAAAACAGTTTTCTATACTTGGACAGCTCCAGCTGGTGATCCTCAACTAGGCAAATAATCTCTGCTAGATGATCTTTTTGTGTATAAACCAATGTAATTGCATTTACAGTGATTAATATATTTGATGTGTGCCAGTTCAAATTACTAAATTACTCCAACTGACCAACACAAAACCTTGAAATCATCAAAATTTACCTAAATGGCTTCCCTGGTGGCGCAGTGGTTGAGAGTCTGCCTGCCGATGCAGGGGACACGGGTTCGTGCCCCAGTCCGGGAAGATCCCACATGTTGCGGAGCGGCTGGGCCCGTGAGCCATGGCCGCTGAGCCTGCGCGTCCGGAGCCTGTGCTCCGCAACGGGAGAGGCCACAGGCAGTGGGAGGCCCGCCTACCGGAAAAAAAAAAAAAAAAAAAAAATTTACCTAAAACCTCCTCTGTAACCTGTTGTTCAAAATGAGTTGGAGGCTCTCTTGAAATGCTGCATAGACATTATATACTTCCCTTTCTAAATTTTTCCTACTTTCACACACAGCAAAGTAGATGAATCATTTCAAAGTCAGCTGAATCAAGTATTAATTATTTATATCTAACAACACATAGGAAATTTATCTTAGCTTTAATAATAAGTGAAACTAACTACATTATGCCTAGAGTTTTAAACAGAGAAAAAATAGTAAAGGAACTAGCAAATAAAATTCTGTATGATTTATGGCCATTTTGATTTTGAAAGAAAGTTCCAATTAGCTCCAATGAAGACCACATTAGAGGAATAAAAGTTTCCAAAGAATTGACAGTCTAAATTACTCAACTGATAAATATTTCTTCATCAATGAATCTCAATGTTATAATAAAGGTCAATCACAACTAACTATAACTTCTGGATTTACGAAAAAACAATTCTCTCCAACAATCCCAACTGCAAATGCAAATATGTCTAAGCAAGGGATATTATAACTGGCAAAGAATGCCATGACAGACAAAAATATATGCAGTCTGTGTGGGTTATAACTTATCTCTTAGTCAAACCAAACCTGTTAAAAGTATTTAAAAACCAAAATTTTGAAAATAACTGCTTTGGAAATGAAATTAGTATAGCAAAAAAGGTTTCAAAATTTTCCAGCCAAACAAGTCTCATCAAAACCATAATAAGAGGGTTATCTCCAAAAAACGTATTTTTATTGCTACAGATTTAACTGTTTTGAGCAATGGAGTCTTTAAGAAAATAAAGCCACAGATTCAGTTGAGTTTCAACAAAGAAGATGAAAGAGAGAGAAAATAAATGTGAACTGACTTGAATATGAAATTCTAATTTTAAAGCTCATCTTAGAAACTCTAATTTCATTCAAGTGTAAGTTCGTTCCTTCTTTTAGTCCACTATGTTACCTTACATTTGCTTATTAACTTTAAGGAAAGGGACTGGCACAATCACAATATAGTTGATCAAATTGTATGAACTACGTAATACGTATATAATATATATGTAAAATGACAGATTGAAATAAAAACTGAACATCCAAATTTAGTAACATGTAACAATTTGCAACTCTATATTTACATTAAATTACATATGTAAAATATAACTTTACAGGAAATTTAAAGTCAGTTAAATTTTGTTGTTTTCTAAAATACTTTTAAATATCTTCTCTAGAACTATTTTGTCATCTTATTTGCACATATAAATTTAACTTTGGTCAGTAGGTGTTCTTTGCATAAATAGATTAGATAGAATTGATGATAATTATTAGAGAAATGGGCTCCTTAATTCACCACAATATTTAAGATGGCAATAATCATGGAAAATAAAACAAAAATGCAGGATATTTTACTTAAATATTGTTCTGAAAATAAATCATACTGTATTTAAAAAGAAATTTGTAACAAAAGAGTTAAGGAAAGCATGTTTACACACGATTGATCCTTTACAAAGTTATATGGTTTATAAGGCATGGATTACATGTTTTTGTCTGGTTTTACATAGATATACTTTGCTTCAGTAAGTTATGTATTTGCTGTTACTTTGTTCATTATAGTAGCTTATTTGTTTAGATAATGAATCCCTTTGAAAACCTGTGGAAGGTTATATACTCATCAAGTCAGTAAAATGAACACATGGTTATATACCAAAACTTGTGCATGTAATTTCAAGGCCTTTCCAGATACCTCCACCTCAGAAGCTCAGCTCTAGTAAAAGCCTCTGACTGACTACCATATTTAAACTTCTATTCTTCTCAATGAAATTCACACCTACACACCTATACAGACACTAGGTGAACAAACTGCATTATTCCCCAGCTTTATTGATGTATAGCATTGTATATGTTTGAGGTGTACAACTTAATGACTTGATATATGTGTATATTGTGAAATGATTACCACAATAAGGTTAGTTAACACATCCAACACCTCATATCTTGTGTGCATGTGGTGAGAACACTGAAGACCTACTCTCAGCAATTTTCAAGCATATACTACAGTATTGTTAACTATAGTCAACATGATGTCCGTGAGATCCCCAGAATTTATTCATCCTGTAACACTGGAAGTTTAATAAACTACATTTTGAAGCTATATAAGTTAGTTTCACTTAAGAGAGAAAAACGTGTAATTTTTTCTACTTATATTCACATAGGCACTTGTAGCATTACCAAGAAAAAACTCAAAGTAATACTTTTATATCAGAGTTTAAAACTGATTTAGCTGGGACAACTAATGGGGACTAAAAAGTAAGCCCAATGTAATTTAACAAGAAAATACCTGAAGTGAAAGAAACAAATGTTTAGGATTTCTAAACACCAAATCATATGTGCATTTTAACCTAACTAAATTAGGAAAATTCTAATTCAAAAAGTAGATGCCTACCAGAAATGTAAAATGATGTTTGTCATCTTATATACATTCAATGTAAACCTACATTTAAGTTCAAGGTATTAAAGTGAATAAAGGAAATAACTATTCCACAGGAGTATACATCATTTCAATCTAATTTTAGTATGCAATTCTCCTTATTAAATATCATGTATGAAATAGTCTTATTTATCATCTTATCTCATTAGATATTGTCTAGAGAGGCAATTTTGAAAAAGAAAAAATGGTTAGGAAGACTTTATTTTAGTCAAATTAGATTTGATACTTCGAATGTTTATCTATCTAATACAATCTTTTATTAAACAACTCTTCAGCTCTAGTGTACTTTTTGGTAAAGTTTTAATAACTCTCTTATAATTAAAAATAGCATATGATATCAGAGACCAACAGTAATTAAAAGTAATCAAATTTAGTGAAATGTGTACAAAATAAAGAGATCTGTACGTATTTTATTAAGGAGTTATCAGTTGAATTTGCTGTTTCCTATGTGAAATGAAACAATGTTTATTACTAAAATATAGGTTAAGTCCTTTGCCTCATTTTCTGCTTTTGTAAGATGTATTGCTTGAGAAACAAGTTTTCAAAAAACAAGGCCTAAAAAATCTACTACTCAGGGTGCCTTTGAGGATATTTAATTAAAATCTAATCCTGCATTCATTAAGGCTCACATAAATTAAGCTGTCATTCATAAGATTTATGGATTCTCATTTGCATATTGCATACAATTCATCAATTACTCAAGTATGAAAGGAGCACATTTCCCTTGGAGCTGCCTGCTACCCTGCCAACATTTGAAATGAGGGAAAGAGCAAGACTGTCAGGCATTCACACAAACTTTCTTCCAAATGTCTGCTCCTTGATTAATCTAATTTTCTAGATATTCCCTACAAGATATTCCAACAGCCCTGGTGCATATTTCTATTATTTCCCCTGTCTTCACCACCAAAATCTTCTAGTCTTTGAATACTTCTTCATGTCTGAGTGATTATTGTTTCTTTGCTAATGGTATGGCATTGATGATTTCTTTTTATTAAAATGTGTTTGATGCATGCAAGCAAAATACAAAGAGGTAGGCTATACACTTTTGTTGACTTTTGAACATTAATATCTTGCTATCAATGATTAGCCTACTTCGTGTGTAATAAAAAGTTGAAAATGGAATGGCCAGAGAATGTTTCTCTGGAATAGAGTTAGTATAACTAACTAGCTTTTCAGAGAATCTTAACATGTCAGAAGAATCTAAAACAAAGCCACATAGTAAATCATCGATTCTATGCTTAAGGTAAAAATAGAATTCACTCATTCAGCTGTAAGTACAGGTTATTGTACTTTTCACAGTTCTAAGCAAAGTAGGAACCCAGATCAGTTTGTTTTCATTGTGCATAAAGCATACTGTGTTAATTCACTTGTCTCCTCTGGGGAGTAGATCTTAATTTCAGTGGCACAACTTGGAAGCAACAGTCCCTTCCAGAGCATACTCTGGAAATCTTCCAACAGGCATGTGATCAGGTGTGGAATTTAATGCAAAACACTGCTCATGTCCAGCACTTCTACAATTAAAATATACGAATGTATCAGCACTCTCAAAAATGACTGCGTCTGAATACATACTGTCTCTTTTATGTCAATTAAATGAAAAAATAGGAAGAAGTGCCTTTCATAAAGCACTAATTTTCCATGGAGTACATCTACTCCAGTACAAAAAGAAAGCATTTGATTTAATTTCAGTAGTCAGAACATTTTATTTGGTAATACTATGGATTTTGCCTTACTTTTTTATACTTGACAAAACTATGATCATATCTATTTGGAAATGCTTCCATATTTAGAACCCAAAATTGGAATTCCCCAAATTCAAACCTAAAGATGTCAGGTTAAGTGTCAAATTATGAGGAGAGATGCCTTTAGGTGGATGTCATTCTCAAGGAGTCTAAGGAAATGAGTAGGGGACCTTAAGGACTATACCAGCATAATCATAAATATTTTCACTTTACAAAAACTGTGCTTCAAAAGAGAAAAAAATATATACTTGTTAAGTAATTAAACTTAGAAAGTAAATAAAATTTACTTAAAAGTAATTGTCACTAAACCCTTATAAATACATTTAACATAAGAGAAATAAATGCCTTTATAAATGTGATCAGAGATATGAAATCATTAGCATGCTCAACTTATAAAATGCCTTTCAAAACTGAAAGCAAACAACAGACCAGCTAATGCTTTTGATTCATTCAAATTGGATGGTTCATCGTAATTTTCAGAGATCCATGCCTGTGACACTCCTGGGTGTACTGTCTGCGTTTTAACCCTTGCATTCTCTACATTTCAGTTTTCTCAGCATGAGCTGTCTACTTTATTCTACCCAAGTAATGTGTAATAGAAAAAGAATTGTCCTAGGCTAAAATAATAAAGCTTATTTTATTTCTTCAATACAAACCACCTGTTCAGATTCTGTTTTGTTACTGAGATTTTTTAACTATGTAAGTGAATTATGATAATTAGCTACCTTATTCCATTCCATAGAAAGTGAATGAAAATCATATGGTAGGCTTTATTTTCTTTATTGACTTTGTGCTATAAAATAATTCACCTCAGACTGATGGAGGAATTATGAGCAACAGAACACAAAAGATCTAGGAGTGATGGACAAAAAAGGGAGAAAAATTCAACAGATCACCTAGGGCACTTCACTTATATTGGAGATTTTGCATTAAACAGTTGTACAGATGAGGTGAAACTGTTTCAAGTCCCAGAGTGCAAACTTGGTTAAAATTAATTATTCCCCAAATGAATGAGCTTCTTTTTATTTTTCATACCCATGTCTTGATTAATAATCAGGTCTGAACCGGCATTTCTGAACCAAAGTCCACATTCTCGGCCACACACATGACAGAAAATATTGATAGATTAGAATGTCAAGAGGAACAGAAAAAATCTAGGTTAGGTAAAATTTCATTTCAAGCATATAATTTTGAGATAATTATTTCAAAAGTCACACACAGTAATGATTAAATAAGAGGACACTGTTCCTGAAAAAATCAAATATATTTTCTGGAAGGAAAACATCAATATGGCAATAACCCTGACAAGAGTCTTAGGTGATAATGGTCCATCAGGAGTAATCAGTATTGATATCCATCAAATGAAGATATCAAAACACTATCTCCATGTCAACACACTGCTATTTATGTTACATCACTTAATATTATTAAAATATTACTCAGGGCTTATGGAAGCTATGCAAAAGGATAACAAAGCACAGTGAGAGACCTGGGGACAGAAACTTTAGCATCAGTTAACAATAAAATAGGCACATGCAAATTCGTTAGTGTATATATGTAAGGCGATGAAGTTTTCAATCGTGCTAGAAGAACAACATTAGGTAATTAGTAATATTCAACATACAACAAAAATTACAGTACTTCCTAAAATTGTTTACAACAAGGCTTTAAAGCAGATTAAACCTGATGGGTATCTGGGTTGCAGAAACATACATTACTAATTCCACCTTCATGTAAAAATGCTGTGTATTCAGCACTGTAAATCTAATAATATGGAATAAACATTTTATTACTGGTCTTCTCAAAAACTGTCTTACCAAATTATTCTGGATATGTGTATTACTTCTGTAAAAGAATATGTAAGATCAAAGACATTCCCTTATGGTACGAGGAGCATTGATCAGCCTTATTAATTTTATAACAAGAAAAATAAAGCAACCAAAAGGTACAAAAGTTCCAAGAAAGGGCAAGAGTTATCACCTGGGGCTACCAGTCTACTCTACTCTGTACAAACCTGTTCTCCAAGAGGAATCATTTAAACTATTTACACATTTCTTTTTCCTAGGTTAAAAGCTAAGTACATAGAAGCAATAAAAAATTGTGTAAAACATATGTTTTCAATCACATAAAGGACAAGTTGCCTAATTCTGAATATATTTGTAATAAGCATAGGGGTCATGCATGCAAAGTCAAAAAATCCATTCAAACGAGATGTGTACTTCTTTTGTGCAATGTTGTCTAATTTAAATCTGTTCCTTTAAATATTATGCGGGTATATATTATACATACATGTATGTATGTAAGGTTGTTATAGATGTTATTAGCCATCCTAGCTAATTCTCATGGCTGTAGCATTAACACTCAAATAATAGTAGACTCTATGTCAGAATCACTTGGGTGTAAAATATTGGGAAATTAAGAGAAAATATGCTCAATTAAACTGGATGCCCTCTTGTAAGAAACTTAGCCCTGGATTTCTCAAAATCACTTCTCCATAAAGAGAAAAACACATGGCTTTATTGTTCAGAAGTTATTATTAAGATCAGATAGAATAAATGCTTTTAGTTCTTGTAATTCCAAGGATTCTTCTGAGGTAATCTCAGAGCCCTTTTCCTTTTTCATGCTGCCTCCTTAAACTGTCAACTCACAATTGAGCTTGCAGTCAACTACAATCTCCAAATCATTTTCACACACAATATTATTAAATAAACCATTTCAAACTCTTCCCATACAGGATCTTACATTCACCTCTATTAATTTTATATTACCTATATGTGATCTACCATTCCAGCCTGCCAAGATTTTAGTGATCTTGATTCCATCGTTATCTACTGTTTCATCCAGTTTCAAGAATAGGAAAGCCCACTTCTTGAATTTACCTTGAATTTTTCACGAAATGTATCAGCTCTATTTCAAAGGTTCTATCTAATCTATCCCTCCCCTTCGTTCTCTCTTCTCCTGCCCCAGTTCGACCTTTGGTTTAATTACCCCTCTTCTTTGCTTAAAAAGCCATCTGTTGGCTCCCTATTCTTTAGAGCAGAGGTGAGTAAATTACAGTGTGCAGGGCAAATCTTGCCTACCTGTTTTCCTAAATGCAGTTTTATTGGAACACAGCCACGTTCATTTGTTCACGGATTTTCCATGGTTGCTTTGGGACTACAGTGGCAAAGTTGAGTAGTTGCAACAGAGACCATATGGCTCACAAAGCCTATAATATCTACTATCTAGACCCTTCCAGAAACACTTTACCCACTCCCTCCCCTACAAGGTATTTCCAAACCCCTTAGCACGTTGCTGAAATCTCATTATGGTCTGATCCTTAACACCTGTTCTAGCATTTTCTTTCACCAATTCCTTCTCTTTATTCCCACTAATATTCCCCACTTCTCTATATTTATTCATATCATTTTCTCTAACTGGAACTATTTCCCCAATATCATTTCCAGAATACATTCTAAACATATAGCAAGGTCCTTTAGAAAGAAATGTTCAGAAATAATAAAGGGAAAACAATATAGCGTATGTGCTTATGTTTTATTTTACTTTAAATTGTTACTGCTATTTGATGTATTCATTCTTTGGACCGGCAATGATAACATTAACACTGGACTAGTATGTATTATGAATATTATGAGTTATTGAAATTATTTTTCACCAGAAAGTAATTGGACAGCACTAGGGAGCAAGAGCTCCTTAAATATATAAATATCACCAGGGGCTTCCCTGGTGGCGCAGTGGTTGAGAGTCCGCCTGCCGATGCAGGGGACACGGGTTCGTGCCCCGGTCCGGGAAGATCCCACATGCCGCGGAGCGGCTGGGCCCGTGAGCCATGGCCGCTGGGCCTGCGCGTCCGGAGCCTGTTGCTCCGCAACGGGAGAGGCCACAACAGTGAGAGGCCCGCGTACCGCAAAAAAAAAAAAGAAAAAAAAAAAAGATCACCAAATCGTCAGAGTATCCCAAGGGGTTGGTTACTTCCTAGAAGTAAGCTGATCACCTTACAGTTTTACATTAAAGGGTCACGTTTTATTAATGACAGTATTTTTCAAAATTATTCATCTATCATCATAAAGAATTCATATTATTCTCTTAAAATGAATATTTTATATATAACCTGAGTCCATAAAATCCTTTTTTTCATGTAAGTCAATTAAAGTACACCCATCAATTTAAAAAAATAAAATAAAACACTGTTGAATATATACCCCTTCTTATCTGTTTAAAGAAATTGCTCAGATGGGACCCAGGGGCCTGAAAGGGCTAGTTTTCTTCACCCAACAGTTTCCTTATTCTACAAGTAGTTTTGACTCTGAGGGAAAAAAGTCCAACTATTTTTACTTCCCAGGAAGTAATCCATTTCAAAATTTTACCCATATTTTCATAATACAACCCATCTTTTTTTCTAATAACACAACAGAATAGAAATTTGTTTTAGATAATATCAAGTAGTTGAGACCGACTGTGGCTGTCAGTGAAGGTGAAGGCATCCTGCATGCCATTTTTGGCAGCTGTGAATGATTGCTGGTTATTTCACATCTCACTTTTTATTAAAAGGTCATATAAAATGCTCTAAAACTCTATCTTCATGGTCCTATCCACCAGAAAGCACTGAGCTGCGTCAACAGAGTAAAGTAAATGTCAACAGAGTGTTAGAAGTATGCATGTATTTTCTGGACAACTACCTCAAGTATCAGCAAAGAGTTTTGAAGAACCAGAGTTTAAGAGAAGAGCTGTGGCTGTTTCCACTGACCAAATAATAATTATCATTGAAAATTAAGCTTACAGGAATAGGAAAAAATATCGCCTAGGCTCTTTGTGACTTGCCTTAGAGGAACAGATTATCACTATGACCAATTACACATAAAATTCATTCAAAACTTCATTGGTTACTTATACAGGATATGGCGGTAGACCCTCACTGAACTATAATGACAAAGGCCTTGAACACAGGGGCAATATAACTGATGAAACCAGAAAGACACATGGAAAAGCTTAATAAGAATTTAAGAAAAAAAAACACATTTGACCAAAAACCGTAATTGAAAAAATAGATGAACATAGAAATTCATGACTGCAGAAAAACAAATGGAGTACCGTCTGGTATTTTTGAGAGGGTAAGAGGACAGAAGGAAAGACATAAGAGCATTCTAATACATTCAAAGTACATTGTTACTTTTTGTGAGAAAGTTGGAGTCAAATCCACACAAACGCGTGCTCTTTTTCGACAGTTAGCCTACAAGTATGCATAGAATAGAAAAACATCAATAAGATTAGATCAATGACAGTAAGTTTTCTTAACGGATCTGATGTACATGAGTACATTCATTCATTTAGTCAATATTTCCTTAACTTTTATAGTACATGACGTATTACATCATCTGTGCTCTACTGTGCAGAGTACAAAGTTGAGTCAGACATGGGTCTTGTTTTCCTGAGAGTAAGTAGAATAAAAAGCATGTTTATGGATAACTATAACACCATAAACACGGTATTAAATGACATTTTTAAAAGTTGGGAGAAAGAGGTTTGAAAGTTCAGAAGAGAAACTTTCAAAGTATGCTTGAAGGAGGTGGCATTTGAGAGAGCTCTGGAACAGAGAGGGACTTGGAATTGAAGACCTTGGCAAGGAGGATTTGGGCAGAGAAGGTGCATTCCTGTCATAGGGACAAAAAGCAAAGGCATAAAAACCACACAATGTAGAATATTTATAAACAACAACAAGTCGCTTAGGTTAGCTAAGACATCATTTAAACTGGAGAAGTAAGAGATAAATCTAGAAGTAGTTTGGAAACAATTCACAAAAAGCCTTAATTTTTTTTAAAAAAAGAATAATCTTTATTTTTATAACCAATCAGTAACTATGGAAGGGTTTTGGGGTTTTTTTTTTGGTTCATTTATTTTGCCATTGTTAGTTTGTTTTCAATATAAATGGAGAGACTGTGAGCAAGGAGATCACTTAGAAGCATCATTTGTCCTGAAATCTAAGATGTCCCAAATGTATCAGCAATATTATAGGCTAGAGACAATAGGAATGGTGAAGTTGGGAGAATATGAGGTATAAAGGTAGAGAGCTTATAATTTACAATTCTTGATAGAATAGTTTACGAAATGCAGACTTCAAGTGAAAGAAAACTCTCTATTAATAATAACTGAAAATATTAGAGCCCTGGCTAAAATAAAAATGATCCCCTTGGAAACAGAAAGAGGAACAAAGATGAAAGTGAAGATCAATTTTGAATATATTTTGGTCATGGAATTTATATGACATTCATCAAGTAATTGGACATGTCCTACTAGTGCTCAGGAGAGAGAGGGACATATATTTGGAAGTCATCTGCCCAGAGATAATAATTCAAATCATAAATTTTTTTTATATTTTAAGAAAGAATAGCTCTTGATTATTCCAACGTGCTTGAAGGGTCTGATATATATTTATCAGTAAAGTCAGTCACCATGGAAGTGATTCTCCACCAACAGGGAGATGTAAACCTCAACCTTGTGAAATGTAGGTAAAATGGGGTATTAAGGCAGGGTAAGTGAGGTGAGAATGGATTTTGTCCCACGCTACTTCCAATGTTAGCAGTCTGATAAAAAGGACTATAAACTGTTCCTTAGCCAAAGAAAACCCATTTACAATATTAGTTGAGGAACAGAATTCAGGGAAGAGGGGATCAGAATGATAGGATGAAAACCAGTATAATGAAAATTTTAAAAGAAAACTGCCAAATTCTGGAGATAAAAACAGAAAGTTTAACAGGGCAAAAACTGAGACAAACTGGCAACTTTGAAGGTTGCTTGTTACTTTCAGAGGAAGTTGACAAATGTCAGTAGAATTTTTGTGGAAGCCAACATACAAGAAGTTGTAAAGATGGAAGAGACGGGTGAATCAATGACTATGACGAGAAATTGGTCAATGAAAAGAAAAGATGAAATCATCATGGCTTGAGGAGTGAACAGTTTTTAAGGAGAATGAACATGTGTCTAGAACAACATTGTCCAATAAAAATATAATGCAAACCTCATAGGATATTTTATATTTTTCAGTAATGATCTTTAAAAAATTGAAATTAAATTAATAACATATTTTACTTAACTCAGGATAGCCAAGACATTATCTTTTAACATGTAATTAATATGAAAATTATTGAGATATTTCACATTCTTTTTTCCTACCATCTTTTCTAAATGTGGTTTGCACAATACAGTTACAGCGTACCTCAATTTGGACTGTCAACATTTCAAGAGCTCAAGAGCCACAGTGGCCACTCTGCTCAAAAAGGACAGCTGGAGAAATTGGGAGCTACAAGCCACGAATGGCTTTTGAAGTTGTCACTTGACTGTTAAGTTTGGTTAGCTGGCTGATAAGAACTATTATGAGTGCATTTATTTTCCCTCTCTTGTTTTTTTTTTTTTCTTTTTTGTCATTAAATACAAAAAGAAACAATAAGAGGGTGTTTGAATGGGGGATCACAGAATACTGTTCAAACTTCTCTTTGGAACTAAGCAAGAATAACTGTTTGAGATGAGAACTTAAACTAAGACACTTTGAAGCTAATCACATGAGCTTTTGAAGATAGAGTGTAGAAGTTAAAAGTAGGAAACACTTCCAGGATTCCTGAAGTAAAAGACACACTATAAACAGACGACTAAAATTGGATTGAGAATTTCAAAACCATTCCTCATGAAATGATAATTATATCAACTTGTACAAATAAAAGGTCAAGAACTTTCCAAATAATTGCATCCAGACATTGTCTCATTAACTGGAATCCCACACGCAAAAGTAATTCAACATCTATTGGATTTATCCTTTGCTCACTCTATTTTCTCAAGACTGATGAAGACAGCCAAATCACACATCTGGCATATCTTCTTCAAGCCATTTTTTACTACTACATCAAATAAGATGAATTCCAAATACTATACTCCTTTACCGATCAAAAAAAAAATTTACCGTGAAACAAAACTGCATCATTTTAAGAGTATTTACCTTTAACAAGTATTTTTCTTTACAAAGTTCGTCTACCATTTTATTCACATTTAAAATTAAGCAATCATACAGCATACTGAATGAAAAACTAAACACTTTAGACTGAGATATTGTTTTAAATTTTAAAAATACAGAGAAAGCAAACTCCAGGCTACTTAAAAAAAAAAAAAATCCCTCAGTAGAATTCTGATTTATTTAAAGTCACATGAGTGTGCTTGAAAGAAAAGCTGTGCTTCTGGTAAGATAATGCAAATTGGTGGACCAACTCTCAAAGAGTTAAACGATACATATGTAAGAGCATCAACAGTGAAGCTGGATGAGACATAACTACTGCCTCATGTATACATTTAATATCTCCCAGCAGTCACTTCTCAGTACATAATAATCTCAAAGGGAAAGATTACTGGAACCTCCTTATAGTGATCATATAGCCACATGACAATACAATGTATAATGTGTGGTCCTTTTTCACATTGAAAAAAAAATAAATTCAAATATTGATTTAAATATTCTATTCAATATTTTCAAAATTATTTAAAAATAAAAGTCATTGCTACCTGCCATTTGTCCTTTATACATAAGTGAGGTATATCACTTCTTATTTCATATGACTAAACATGACGTGAAATGGCCCATAGTAGAACGGTGGTAACACATTCTCAAAATAAAACATTAGTGGGAATTAGTTTTCTTACAAAAAGCTAATACTAACTATTATAACTCGGAGGAGAAATGGAATATATCTTCCCCTTCTTTTTTTCTTTTTTTGAATTTATAATATATATATTCCTCTCTTAATGCAAATGCTGTTTTTATTATTCTATTTTCTTGCAGAGTTGACTTGCTATATATATATTATCTTCCAACCTAAGTTCAAACTAGTTCCTTGAAACAATGCCTATGGCATATTTGACACATCCTTCTACTGTACAGAGTACCAAACACGTGGAAGGCATTCAATAATTGATTCTTGTTTTGCTTATTGGAAGGAAAAAAGAAAGGCAAAATGCCCACAGGTAAGTGCCTTATCAAGTGATGCTAAGTAACAACAGACTGGCATTAAAAAAAATTGATCAAACAAGAACTTTATCTCATTGTTTTTCTAGGAAAGAACTTCAATTCTGTCTCATCATTAGGGGGAAGTTTTTTATTTTATTTTTTTAATTTATTTTATTAAAGTATAGTTGATTTATAATGTGATAATTTCTGCTATGCAGCAAAGTGATTCAGTTTTACATACATATATATATACATATATATATGTGCACATTCTTTTTCATATTCTTTTCTATTATGGTTTATCACAGGATGTTGAATATAATTCCCTGTGCTATATAATAGGACCCTGTTGTTTTTCCATTCTATATATAATAGTTTGCATCTGCTAATCGCAAACTCCCAATCCACTGGGGAAGTTTTTAAATGAAAAGAAATTGAGACATTTTATTAGGAGAAAATCCCACAATTTACCTGTTTATTTTCTTTAATATTTTATTTTCATTTTTCTGTTGAAAAGAATAAAAAAATAACACAATATTCCTTCAAAATGCTTGATAAAATTAATGATTCATCTAAAATATATCAGAAATTACTCTGTTGGCTAATTTTTAAATGTGAGTTAATTCTATTAACATTTAAATCTATAAAAAATAAAATTATTAAACAGACATAATGGGTAGATATTAAAACAAATAATTACCCTTCCCAAATCTTTTTGGCCAGGTAACATTTCTTCCATTATTTTCTAGGCTATTATAGCACGTATGGAAAAAATAAGCCATTTAACCAAAGAATAATATAGAAAATAATCTCATCTTATAGGAAACAACACCTAGACATAATCACTTAAAATGGAAAAAATAAATGATAATATAGCTCATGGAAACCGAGTTTTTACTAATAATCTATGGAAATTCAACTACTAAAAAAATTAGCATTTTCCTCAGTTCAGCTTCTAAGTATCAATGGTCTTTACTAGCCTTTCATTCTTCCTTCTCATTTCTCCAAATAGCAAACTACTGTTGAAACTGTAACATGCAAAATGTTCTAATCACCATCAAACACAAACTTGATTAGTTTATTTAACACGAGATATTCCTAAAATTTATTCATGATTATTTTTATATGATCCAATTTTTTTTTTTTTTTTTGGCTGTGTTGGGTCTTTGTTTCTGTGCGAGGGCTTTCTCTAGTTGCGGTGAGCAGGGGCCACTCTTCATCGCGGTGCGCGGGCCTCTTACTGTCGCGGCCTCTCTTGTTGTGGAGAACAAGCTCCAGATGCGCAGGCTCAGTAGTTGTGGCAACCGGCCTAGTTGCTCCGTGGCATGTAGGATCTTCCCAGACCAGGGCTCAAACCGGTGTCCCCTGCATTGGCAGATTCTCAACCACTGCGCCACCAGGGAAGCCCTATTCATGATTTTAAAATTGAAACTCTATAGTTACAATATTTACTCCCTTGGAAAAAAATAAAAAGAAGAAAAATGCAAACAGATATTTTATTTTTGGTTCTCTCAGCCAAACAGAGTTGACAATGAAAATCAAAAAGATGTTTTACTATTAGTAAAGGTATGTGTTTCTACTCCCTTTCCAGAATTGCCGACTCTTGCAAATGTCACCTTAGTTTGAATATCTCAATATCATTACCTTCTTCATCTTGTATTTTTTCCTAAGAGGCTAGAAATATTTCAATCTTTTTCTTTATTCCAGAAGATTCTCCAAAGGTCAGTATGCAGAGGGATCAGTATATATAATTCTCAAATAAGTAGAATTTGCCTTCACTTTTTCTCTTGTTCTTACTTAGTATCTCCTCTCTAAAGGTATTTTAATACTTTTTACTCCATATGCCATTTCTCCAAAGATATTTATGGAGCTTATGGCAAAGTTTCTTCCCCTAAGGTCACATAACAAATGTATTATAAGGGCCAAAATACTGGCTTCTTGATTGGACATCTCTTTAAATAACCATTATTGAGGTCTTGGTATTTGCACAGTGGTATGCTTAACAAAGTTGAGGAGTAAGTTTCCAATCGCATGGAAAGCAAGACATACATGTCCCTAAGACAGAAGTTAAACAAGACTATACAATACACTTAACTTAGTTCTGAAATAATTGACAAACTTAGTGTCATGTGAATGTAAAAAAAGAAGGACAGATCACTAGAAGAAGGAACAATCAGGGAATGCCTTTACGGAACCCAAAACAGAGCAAGCTCTAGATATGTGGAACAGATTGGAGAGAAAAGCCAAGGCAGGAGACACCAATATAGTTAAGACATGGAGATAGAAATCATGACAGTATATTTGAGAAACAGTGACAAGACTGCCTGGTCTGTCTCAAGTCAAGGGCTGCTGTTCAGATTATTAAAGGCAAGGAGCCAGAGACTTTGCTGTTTACTTTTTTGTATAATCCTTCCAAGAATTCTATGAGGTGGATATGCCCTTTCTTGCAGATAAGAATATGAAGAGAATTTAAGTATCTTGCCCAAGTCTCCTGAGCTGGTAAATGGCAAAGCTCAGGAATGAAACTTATTTAGAAGATATTCTATGCCAGGGAAGAGAGGTGGGACTTAATTCCTTAGGCAATTTGCATTTCCTAAATATCTTTTGACAGTTCTTATGATTTTATAAAATCATTTGAGGAAGATTGATATAGATGTTTGAAAAAATTTTTTTAATGTTTTCTAATATGTTCATGTTAGCACAAGATAAAAGATATACTTAAAAGGAACTTTTTGAGTCTCTTTCAAATAAAATGATTCAATCCTTGTGTAGTTATATTTCTTTCCCTGTGATCTCAGCTTCTCCTAATTATATCAGGAGTCAATGGTGTACAGAAAAATTTTATCAGGCTGATAGAAGCCCCAAACCTTGGAAAGTAAGAGAAAATACAACAAAGGAGCCACATGCCTTTTTTGCCTTCTTCTCACTTCCGAAGCTCAACAGCACAGAGGACGGATAAGGTGTGAATAAGGAAATTTTATTATCCTGACATGT
Source organism: Aethalodelphis obliquidens (assembly GCF_003676395.1). Taxonomy (NCBI): domain Eukaryota; kingdom Metazoa; phylum Chordata; class Mammalia; order Artiodactyla; family Delphinidae; genus Aethalodelphis; species Aethalodelphis obliquidens. Next base: position 33,263,794 of record NW_020837959.1, on the reverse strand, counting down.
GGTGAAAATCTCACTTTACTGAAAGTACTGCAATTAATAAATTTATTAGTTGCGCTGACAGACTCCCTCCTAAGTGGTAGAAAAAGCAACACTGAAAAGTTGAACACTTTGATGATTTGGAAATGATAATCTTTGGATAAACTGACCACCACCTTATATATTTTATTTAGCAATGAAGTTTAGAAACTTGCAAGAGAATGAAGTACAGTGTCCGAAACAAGGCACCTAAAACTCTCACCATCCTCTGCATGGGATAGCTCATGCCTGGAGGGCAGGAGAATCAAAAGAAGCAACTTGTCAGTCTTCAAATATATAGAGGATCATCATGCTCATGAGAGATTAGTGTAGCCCTTCCAAATAGGAACAAGGAACAAATAGATCCTTCCTCAAGAAAGCAAGAACACTTACAGTAAGTGGCCAAACAACAAGAATATGCTGCTAAGAATATTCAATCACAGATTTAACAACTATCTTTGAAGAATATTGCACATTGGTGACCACTAGGGTTGAGGTTTAAATAACTTCTACAAAAACTATTAAAAATTTTTTATGTAATTTTATGAGAACCCACACAAAAAAGAAAGGGGCTTCTATGACTGTTTTAAATTATTGAAGCAGCATAAATTAAAAGTGTAGGTAAGCCCAAGCAAACTCCAGAATTTTTCTTTTATGTTCCACCAGTTTTGTCTTGGAGTAAACCATGAATTATATGAGCAACCAAACAAGGTTTGGTTAAAACAAGTATTAGACTTGGAATCAGAAGCTTTGTTTTACTTTTTCATTTACTTTGGGCAAATCAACATCTCTGAATCTGTATATACATATATACATATATAAATTGGTAGTTATACTATCTGCATTACAGATTGAGGTGAATGTCAAATTAAGTCGCTGTTATCCAATTAGGTTGTGAACTATATGGCACTGATATTATGAAAGATTGTTCTCATTAGCTTTATAGTTTTTCAAAACAAGTCTCTGTCCACTTTTTATTTCCATAATTTAGTGAAGAATTCGTCTGTCCCCACTTCAGTTTACCTCTTCTTTTTCCTTCAAGTTCTTCTAGAGATTATCATGAGAACATATGTAAAAGCCACATAAATGCTTATGAAAAATGAATGTTCTTTAGTAGTGACTTCTCCAAAAGATAATTATCATACAAACTTCAGTATGCACATCAGAAGATTTGACCTCACAGTATCAAAGAGAAGAAAAGCAATAATTTCTTGCTACTTGGTGAATATACAAGTTGCATTATACTGTCATAATATATAATCCTAATAGATGTCTAAATCACCATGGCATGGCACAGAAAGCTGGATGAAACATAACTTTATAGATTTCAGGTTTCCACCAACAAATCTGTGTCATTCAAATGTGTCATCCAGATTAAGAAATAATTCAGTGTGAATCTTGCTGGAGAACCAATCATGAAGCAGTGCAAAGATCATATAACGACCTTGCATAGCTGTGCAACTCTGTGCCCCAAAGACAATGTTACAAAAGGAGTGGTTTTAAAATTCACCAACCTGGGCACAGCAACAGTGAAAACTACCATTAACTACACAAAACAGGGTGCCCACTCCCAAGAAAACTGGTGGGCTTTCTAGTGTCTTGCAGGAAAAATAAGGCAGTTGCCATGTTCCTCCACCACATCCCAAAACATTAGGGTCATTCATATTTACAACTTAACAACTTTTATTTATACTCTTAAAGAGTAATTATTATGTCATAAGTGACATCATTGACAAGGAACATTCTTCCAAAATGTAAGTTAATGAAGAGGAAACTCATAAATAGAGATAAAAAAGAATGTAGAGATTAAGTCCTTCCCTTTATGGACGAGAAAGTGGAAACTTAGAGGTGAAGAATATGAAAATCAATTACCTTTGGATTTTGATTGGTCACTGATGGAGTGACATCACTTACCTGTGATATATATGTATATTTTTAAATTAAGCCCCCCAAAAAGACATAATGATTTCAGTAAGATGAAATCCACTGCAAAAATTCCCAAGACACCGTACAACCTTACCACTAAGGACCTGTTTGGAACTCTCTTATGCCTCTGTAGCAACAAGCAACCCATTCCTTGCTGTGCCCATCTTTAGCAACTCAGTTAAAAGAAATGGTAAAAGAAATCTGACGGTATCTGCAGATGAGCTTTGTTATCTGATCAAGCCTTTGAGTGGCTGGTACCAACCTTGATCCATTTTACTTTATAGAAGTTTCTGGGTTCCTTCACAAAAAACAGTAAGACTCCTCTAATAATCTCACTAACTACAAACTAAAGCTATGTCCATTTATAGTCAATTTACTTATTTAAGTATATTTTAAGACATATCGTAAATACAGGGTAGCAAATATTTCCTCCCAAAAAGATTCAGCTTTTGGAAGCACACATTTCTCTAGTAACAGACATGCATTGAGAAGTTATATATGCAACTGTAAACACTATTTTTGCATGTATCTGTTTTATATTATATTTGTATGTATGAATAGCTATTTGATACATAATATCTGTTTTATATAGTAACTAGCTTTTATAGGAAAACATTACCTACAGTTCAACATACTTACAGCCATGAGGTTTAAAACTAAATTGTGTGATTTTAATCAGCACACTGTGTAGAATTAATAAATAAGAATTCTTAAAATCAAATTTCCCTACTGAAAAAGCGCTTATGCCCAAGCTCGCCTGCATACAGGGATGCCCTAGGGGATTCTAGGACTTTCCTCAGTACATATTTGGTTTAGATAAATTCAGGAGCTATATTTACCTTCACAGTGTCTCTCCTGGGTTCATGGGAGGAAGCAGGGAAATTTTAGTTCTGCCTTCCAAGCCTCATTTCCCTCGGGATTCTAATTGAACTATGTTCTAATGGGCCCTTGTATGGCACTATAGCAACTTTCTCAGAGCCAAGAAGCCGTGAGTATTTCAGGTAAGAATTTCAAGACCACCCTGGTCAATTTTCACATTCTTGAGGTGTTAGAAAGGGCTCACCCAGTCTACGCATGATCCTGCCCCATAAACAAACCAGCTATTCTGGGGAGAAGTGAAAAGCAATAGGGAGAACTTTTGGGGACAGCCTGATGACTCTTAACTATAAAAAGATTAAGTAAATTTAGGATATCTTTGCCATACAAATTAAACTTCAAATTTATTACTGACTGGCCAGCTTTACACATGCATTGGTTCAGATAAACATGAGTGAACCATATTCAGTTGATGGAACCTCAAAAAAAAAAAAGCCATAAAACAATATTGAGGTAGGAAAATGAAGTACACACTGAAGCAGGGTAGCAATGTCATTGCTTAGCTAGGGTGTTGGGAGACATTACCTAAGACAAAGAAAGTAGTGTGAAGGACAGCCTTGAGACCATATGCTAAAGTCAAAGAGCTGATCACTGTAAGTAGCAGCTAAAAGATTTTCAAGAGAAAATGTCACTTGAGGATCATTTACAGATGAAGAAAGCACAGCTCAGCCTCTTAGTTTTAAACAGGGAAATCTACTGAGGGGAAACCAGGAGGAGGGACTGCTTGCCCCATCAGGATGATGTTCCTGGTGCTGCTTTCTGTATCATCTCCAGAACACCCTGCACCATTGGGATCAATGTGAGAGCACCAATGGATAAAGATCAATGGGTTCCTTTCCATCTACTGCCACAGCATCCGTCACTCTCAGATCTTTGTCTCTGCCGTGTGCAAAATGATTAGAAATATGCTTCTCATATTTTCAAAGACCAGTGCCTTTTTATTAGCTCGGATAATAATGCAAACACTTCAAACCTACACAATGCATTTTCTTAACTAATGTGCAGTTCTTCGTAGCATCATTAAGTTCACTAATTCCTCTTTATTTTCCCAGAAATGTGAAAATGACACCAACTAGAATATCTAAGTACTTTAAATATTTTCTATTTTTTTTCCTGTTCACCAATCCAAAATCCAAATACCTACATAATGTGTAAAATATCAAGATTTCAATTTGTCTAAAAATGTACAATCACTAGTTTCTATTTATATATAATGTTAGAATACTTTTTTAAGATTTTATTTCAGTCTGTCAAGAAAAGTTGAACACATCAGATAAGAGCTGTGTGAATACACCAAATGAATGATGGAAAATTCTGCAAATGCCAGCACTTTGCACAGTACTTAGCACAGAGTAAGCTCTCAATAAATATAAACTATTATTATTATTACTATTATTATTGTTAATATTTTCACAAATTTTCCTGTGTCCTCCTTTCAGATGACAGCAGTCCAAGAATGTCTTTTAAATGCACGATTAAATCATTCTTCGATTTAAAACATATCACACTCATAAAATATAAATATTGTTGAAAGGAACAAAACATGGAAAACTTTTAGTCATTTTTACCATTCTCTGAAACCAACTAGGGACCAAAGCTTTCATCAACATTATCTCTAAGCCTCACAACAACTCAACACCACAGTCATTATAGTCAATTTTAAAAATAAGCACTGTGAGGGTGGGAAATAAAAGGCAAACAAGTGGGAAGCTGAGGATTTGGAGACTGCATGGCTTTCCAAGACATATGCTATCCACAGGAACCCGCATTCAGAAGGCCCCAGGGCTTGGCGTAATATTCTCTGCCGCCATCTTGAAATTCTTAATAATCTTTGAACACGGGGCCCCATATTTTCATTATGCACTGGGGTCTGATCATTATATAGGTGGTCCCATCTTTCCACAATACCGTTATTTTTCTAAATCTGAATTCTTCAGACCCATTTCTGAGCAGAGGGAGGAAATTCACAGACAGCAAGGGGTAGATGAATGATGAAAGATAGGGGAGCACCAGTAGGAAGTATAGCCAACTTGAAGACAAAAATAACACCTTTCCCTAACTCAAAGGTTTATGCTTTCAAACAACTATTTATGGAAACAACTATGTGTCAGGCTCTCTGTTGGGCATGAATATCATACAGAATTCATGAATTATGTCTTATTCCCTTTCATCCTTGCTTTCTTTTGCACTTTTCCTTTGCCAGCGGCACTCTTTTCCTTCCTCTCTTTCCCACTTTTGACTCACTCTTAGAGTCTACATTCAAACATCACCTCCTCCAGGAAGCTTTCCCTGATATATTGGGGCTTCTTGAGTTACCCTATATCTACATTCCAATAGCAATCACTGACCCTGCCATGTAATAATTATTTATTTTTGATTGTCTTCTTAATCCTTGGGCTGAGAAACTGTACCTTACATTGCTACAATGTCACACCTGTTTCTTTTTAATTAATAAATGCATCCATTTATATGAATGGATGAATAAATGAGAGAGAAATTAATAATGTAACAAAAAATATGGGAAAAGTTAGTATTTCAAGGAAATGGACCACTTAATGGCAAGTTAATGTACTATTTTATTTAGCCTGTGTCTTAAGTGGAGTGTATTATAAAAATAAGTGTTTAATTTTCTTTAAAATGCAAATTGTTTATTTAGAATTCAATAATTCAATGCTAAAGTGGGAAATAAAAGTGCTGTTTAATTGTTCTCCCTATTACTTGCATGGCTTTTTCATATTTTTAGTAATTAGCAAAATGTAAATTGACCTTAAAACCAAGAATAAAAGAAATATCATGAATAAATGTTGCCTGATATTTCTACTTTATTTGCTTTTTTTTTTTTTTTTTTTTTTTTGCGGTACGCAGGCCTCTCACTGTTGTGGCCTCTCCCGTTGCGGAGCACAGGCTCTGGACACGCAGGCTCAGCGGCCATGGCTCACGGGCCCAGCCGCTCCACGGCATGTGGGATCTTCCCGGACCGGGACACGAACCCTTGTCCCCTGCATCGACAGGCAGACTCTCAACCACTGCACCACCAGGGAAGCCCCTTATTTGCTTTTAAGAATTCAATCATTACAATAATAAAACAGCAATATGCAGTTCACACAGTTAGCTCTTGTAATAATCAACGGAAGGGGTGGGAATCATCAATGAAACACACACATTGCTGTCCAAGTTAAATCAGAAATTCTTGATGACTAACATTAATTGAAAAAAGACGGCTCAAAAAAAAAACCAATGTGAAACATTAAACAAAGTTATCTGATGTTTATGTTTTTCTCCTTTAATAATTAATGGAATGTAAATAGTCAGGGGAGGCTACAGTTTTGCATTGTAACTAACCACCATTATAAATGGCAGTCAGATGTTTACATAATACCCAGAACCCTTCTGTATGGAAGGAGGTTACAAATCTGCCCCTTTTCCCTGTTCAAAGTCAAAAATAATGGTGCCTGATCCCAAGAGCATTCACTGCAAAAACTGTTTGCATATTCAGTTATTGTTTCTGCTGCGTCAGTCATCTGTTGAAGTTCACTCTAATGTGGCCCTGATCAATTCTGCCAGCTGTGCTTAAGTGCTGTTTACTATAATAACATCACACCGCATTCTTATTTGGCAACAACAGCTATGACAGCACCTAAATGCATTGAGAAGCCAAGATTTTTATCATGTACACAGATCAAATTGAAACTGTTTACAGAGGGCAGTGATGTTCTATTTCTGTCCATTCTAGTGAATACCAATAGCACAATAATGGCTTTGCCAAAAGCATTACTATTCTGCCCTTTCCAATAAGGGAAGAGCTTGTTGATCTAAATCTTCCATAGGATACAAAAATTATTTAATGACTGTACCTTATAATCTTGACCAAATGGTAAGTATCTAACATGCTGATTCACTTGAAATAAATATTCACCTCTAACTTGCCCTAATGTAAGGTGTAGTGTATGTAAATTATCTAAAAAAAAAAAAATGTGTCTTCAAAAATATGTAGCAACCAAAAGAGTCAATGTGAAAGTGAGAAGGCAAACACTAATATCTTACAACAACAGATTACAGGTGAACAAAATATTAAATTTTATGGCTTCTCACCTGTTACAATAGTACACTTCATCTCATATCAAGCAATAAGGCAAACTAAGCCAAATATGTCACTAAGATGAAAAATCAGTATTTCTACACAAAACTTACACAGTCACTGTGGATAAACATTTGTCACCATTTTCTTACTTTATATTTAAAGCCTTTAGAAGTGAATTACATAATTACATAACATCAAATTTACTGTGCTGTTTATTGAGATTTCAAAAATCTCATTCTTGTTTCTGTGATTCCTTCAGCATTTCTTTTATAATCAATATGATATAAATTAAAATACTAGGTGGAGAAAGAACAGACAAGTCACTGAAATGCCATCTTCTCAAAGGTTTTAATCTCCCTAAAGCAAAATAGCAAATGAGTGGACATTTTAAAGAATAGCATAGAAAACATATGGATAACTCTGAATATAAATTCATGTCATAGCTAATAAACGCTCTAAAAGCTCCTTCTGGGCTATTATGGTGCTTGCTGTGAATGTGTACTAACAATAGTGCACAATCATATGTTAAATACTTAATATATTCACATATTTAGTTCTGTTCAGCTGCCAATTTTAAAGTATACTTTTTCCAAAGTACTATAGTCTTGGTTTCCAGTAGCCATAATTTTTACATTACTGTCTATCAAAATAGTCACCTCCTTTGACATTATTCAACTATTTAAATTACATTTAAACTCCTACAAACCAGGAAACTGTCTCTATCTTTTCTCGCTCAGTTACTTAGCTACAGCTGAAATTTCAGTTACTGAGAATTTCAGGAACTTATCTTTCTAAAGATGATCAACACTTTATATATTTTATATTAACACTCTTTAGTAGATAATAATTATTTCCCCAAACAAAATCTTTCATTCCTGCTTTTTTAGAAAACATGACATTCTATTAAAATCATCAGGTTGCCAGCAAGAATCCAAAACAAAAATAATTCATTCAAACTGCCTAATCTAGTCATTGAAGATTGACAGTATCTTTTATATTTTTGAAAGCTCTTTTAACATTAACTGATATTTTAGTGTGGGAAGAAAGAAATGCTTTCTACATATAAAAGTTCATCTTTTACCTCCTCACCACCATCAGATAAAAGCCTAGGGGGCTTGAAGCCACACTCAGACATACTGGTCCCAAAGGAAAAAGCCCAATGCATCAGCATAGGGACTGGCAGCAGGTGTGAGCAGTGACTAGAAAAGAGTCATGTTATACTAGGAAGACAAACTAAAGAACTGTTAAACCTGATCCATTAATACCACTATGCATAGGACAATAGAAAGCCCTTCTTGTTACAAAGGCCAAAGCTAGCCCGGCTAGAAAAATAAGCAAACCACTGCAAATATCGTAGTGACTGGCCTGTGAATGGACTGTCACACCAAATGACAGAACTCTCTCAATTCCACTTTCCAATAACTCCAAGGCACTCGGGATGTGACAGCATGATGAATACCACAACAGACAGCTCCAATATGGTACCATTTTACCAGATCAATATCTCGCTGCAATATAAGAAAAAAGGAGCTGATATTAGTCTACACAGTGTATTACAGATGAGGTACATTTCTTCTTACTGTACTCATGCTGAACCAAAGCAATAATTCATAGGTCCTTTAAAAGGTTTGTGCACTACCACATGCAAAAAAAGGCTAATCTTTATTTCAACATCTGCTGGAAGATGTAAAAGCTTAAAGCAATAAGTATGCAAGTTTTTTAAATGTCTCTCTTTATCATTTTATCTAGATACTGAAATAACAAAATATATCCAAAATCTGAAACAACACAAATGTTCATAGATTGTTGACACTGTTCTAGCATCAGTATAGAGAAAATTGTACTCGATGTTTACTACTAGGCTACCTTACTCCTTCTGCAAATGGAAGAGAGCTTTAGAACTTTCCACCTCTGGAGTGTGTGAAATATAATCAATTCTCAATTATCTGTGATGGTTTATTTTTTTCGGATTATTCCATATTTCCTTTTTAAAATAAAAGTCACTGTGATCAGCTACCCACACTTAGCAAGACCCATAGAATAGCAAGCTGTCACGAGTTCTTACCTACTACACAAGAAATATTGATTGCTATGTGTACAAATCATACAAAAGTAATATAATTAACTCTATTAACTCTCATAGTCAACATATGACTAAACGTTTCATTGTTTCAAAATACTCTAATTTGTTGAGGCCACAGGTACAAGAAGTCAGAATAACGTAATATGCTAAATCAGGAGCCACCTAATTCTGCCATCACTGGACTCATGATTAACATCTTCTTTAATCACACTGTTCATTTTCTACTGGAATGCTTTTCTTTTCCTCATTTTCTCTCTCTTTTCTTTATATCCTGTTTCAGCGAAACAAGTAATGACTTTCTGAAACAAAGTTCAAAACTGTTCTATTAATGCTTTATAAAGGAATTTCACAGCCAGCTCACCTGATTAGTGCTTCCTTTCTGATCATGCCCATTTCCCTTCTGGCACCACCCAGCGACCCTAACATGAAGATCCTCAATACATACCTCTTAAAATCTGAGACTCTCTTTGCAGTTCCTGCCAGTCTACAAGTAACAGTTTATTCCCACTTGCCCCCTTCACTGCCACTCACTGAAGTATCTTGCACTGTGCTGGATACGTCTTTGTGACACGTAGGAGTTAATACTTCACAAGGGGATGATTACTCCCAATATTTTCTAGGGCTGCCAACCTGAACCATGAAATAGGTCAGCACATTGTTTTACAGCACTTGTTTTACAGATAAGGAAAATGAGCTTTATGGAGGTTAAATGGCTTAGCCCGTTGACCCAACAGCTGTCAGAATTTAGTAACCATTCTCTGGGCCAGTGCTTTCCAGCCCAGATTTTGTAATACCCCAGGGTGTCTCACATGTCCTAAAGTATTTCATGAAATTCTCAAAAAATATTCAATTAAAGACAAATATAGGCCAAATTATATCTTTGAGACAAGCCAGGAAAATTGTCACAAATATAGAGTACATCACAACTTGGCAAGATGGGGAAAACTCCACTCTCTGGTAATCTGCTGAATTGCAGGCAAGTCTGATGAACAAGATAAAAACAAAGAGGTGGAAGGATAAGACCAATGTATTACCAATCATTAAATGTCATTTTGTCCTTTGCTCACATCACATTTAACATAATTCTGTTTGTATCCAGTAGAAGGACAAAAAGACAAGGAAATGATCATCATAAAATACTGTATCTCAATGTTTTCTTTGAAAGTTAGCAAGAAAAACGATTAACTTTGTCTATGAGTTTTGTTTTATCATCTTCAGGGTAATTATACATACTGAGATGTTGCCTAGAAACACTCAACTTGGCTAATATTGAATAAGTGTGTTCAATAGCGTAACCGCGAATATCTCACCAGTTCATACAGCTTATTTCTTTAAAGCAGACATCAGTCAAATATGGCATAAAAAGAAAGATCTGTTTATTTTATGGGCATTTATTAACAGACCACATGAACTGAGAAAACAGAAAGATATTTCAAACACTAAAGCTGTTATATAGTTAAGATGCTTAAACGTGGACCCTCATCAGAATAGTAATGCTAATGAAAAGGTACCAAATGGCTATCACAGGAACTGTATTCCTCAAGTTTAAATTGCTACAATAGTGTACCATACCAAATGGGTGTTAATTTTATTACTCTGACCAAAGCTTGCAATTAATCTTGACTTTCTCCTTTTGCAGTGGGGAAAACTGAGGCCCAGAAGTGTGAATCACTTGTTCAAGGTCTCAGCGTTAGTGGTAGATGTGGGAAGGTCTCTAAGTCAAATCCAATTTGTCTCCTTTTACAAATGGCACACCTGAGGTTCAGAGATGTCCCAAGGCTACTAAGCAGTATAACCTGGGCTAGAATGCATGTATTCTAACTTTCAATTAGGTAGATGAAGAGGGAATAATGCAGCCATCCATTTCTACACATGGATCTTTAAAAATATGAGATATTACATTCCATAAATTAATGTCTAAGAATAGAGATGAACTTGTATATTCAGTCTTCAAATTCAATTCAGTCTGTCTCTTGGCTACCCTCCTCCTTTCACATAAATTTCAAAAGTATTTATTTTAACCATGGCATTAGAAACAAATATATGCAAATACCTACTTTTTAAATTATTATACTCTGGCAAAAGAACAGAATGACTATTCACTACAGATCAGTAATTTGTTAGTTAAGTCAGTACAAGGTGAAAAACACCAAAGTGTGAAATGTTAAAGAAAAATGTTACATTATTTCAATTCAAAAATCCTAAAGAGCCTAAACAAGATATTTAGCAGTGTACTTGGATCCGACTTACTGGGATTCCATTTATATCTGTTTCAGGGTTCAGAGAGTTGAACATCCACCTTTATCATTTGTAAGAATTTTAAAAATCAGCTTTGAACTTTCTCAGAATGATGAAAGAACTTAGATTACGGTTTAGGGTTGGTTTTCAAAACAGAAAAAATATTTTAGTTTAGTAAAAAATACTATGTTGAATGCCAACTATGTCCTAGACACTGTATTAGGAATCAAAGAAACAAAGATCAAGATAGAGAAAATGATCCTTCTAACTGGATGAACTCACAGTCTAACAAGGAAGACCGATATAAAAAGAGATAATTATAATACAAAGCAATAAGCTTTAGGGTAAAACTATAAATAAAGAACTTCAGAAGCACAGTATATTTAATAGAAAGATCTGAAATTCATAATTGATTTTCTAAAAGAAATAATCATAACTTTCAGAACACATTTAAAAAGTTTGCTTTAAACTAAAAAGGACCAAATAGAAATATCATAGAAATGCCAAATTGGGGATATACTTGCATGGCTGCCTTTTGCTTGTGAGAATGACAATAGTGAATTTGAAGGATCAGGAGAAAAAACGGCCCACATAATATATTTGTAACCAAAAACTCATATACGGGCACTATCTGATTACTTGTTAATAAAATTCAATGCATAAAACATGAGAAATAGGTATTAAAAGTTCCAGTAAAAATGTATCACACGTTTGAAGATTTTTGAAAGGGCTCATTATTGACATAAAGCAAAAATAGTTTATTTAGCTTGAATAATTAATATTATGCCTCAGTAACTCATAATAAACATGCATTCAATTAAATGTTAAAATATCACTTAAATCAATACATAGTAATTCAAGTCTCAGGATCAAAAGCAAAATTAAGAAAAGCTATTTTAATGCCCCAAATGCCAAAAGCACTAAAGCAGGAGCAATAAAAGTATATTATTTGATTTTTACAAGCATTTTCTTTGGGGCTTTCGTAAAATAACATGGATCAGTGGCCAAGTCCTAGCTCTGTAGAGCCCTCGCTGTCTAGCCTGAGCAAATCATTTACTCTCTGATTCTTTTCCTAGTCACTGAAATGGGTGTAATAATACCAGTCTCACAGGTCTATTGTTAAGAAACCAAAATGATTTTTTAAAGTGCTTTGAAAGCAGCAAGTCGGTTGTCGATCATCACAACAGAACTTCTTTATCATCAGGCTTTTCAAGGTTGAATACATAAAGCAGATTTAGGAAGATGCAATCTCAAATCCTGAATAAAGGATTTAATATACAAAATACATAGAAACACAAGTATAAATTAATCTATGTTTCTAGTTCCAGTGATTGACTTCTAAGAAATGCGGTGCAACAAACAGATGTGCATTTAGGTCTTGAAATCTTTCTGTAGAAAAATGCCCCCAAATGTGTCTAGACAATTCTTTAAGTAATAGCCTGAAATACTTTGGAATGCACCACTTAATGAAAATGCAGTATCTTCATTAGGAGTTTGGGATTAGCAGATGCAAACTATTACATATAGGATGGATAAATAACAAGGGCCTACTGTATAGCACAGGGAACTGTATTCAATATCCTGTGGTAAACCATAATGGAAAAGAATATGGAAAATAATATACATATGTATAACTGAATCACTTTGCTGTACAACAGAAATTAACACAACACTGTAAATCAACTATACTCCAATAACATTAAAAAAACAAAAACAAACAAACAAAACCAAAACACAGTATCCTCTCTTCCTGAGCATGGAATATGTAACTCAATTCTTAATGGGGCTGTTGAAGTGAACAAATAAATGAAAACAGGTAAGTATAAATATCTGCTGTATTAAAAAATGACTGAGTAGCATATCATTTCTACAAGTAATTCTGCACCCATGTTGAAGTTGAAATTATTACACAGTTAATGCCTGCTTTGAAGGAAGTTATTATGTACCTTCCATACTGCAAACCAACAAACTCCCCTCCCTCGCATGTGTTGTTGCTAGCCTTTGTCTTTTTCTTTTTCCTGTGGTCCTGTTTAAATTCTCACCTTGCTCTGCCCTTGTCATCAAGTCGTTCAAGCACAAAGCAGGGAGCATGGGGAGTGTTTACTCATTTCCCAAGTCCATTATCTTACACATTAATCACTGGTCTGGAACTTTTGGACAATGCTGAATCTGTTACCTTTTTTTTTTTTTTAACCCCCATTCTGGCTGCTTTACTTGTGAGTCTGACAGTTCACCAGTTTCAAGCTGTACTTACACTTGATGACCTTCTCATCTGATTAACTATTTTTGTCCCTTAAAAAAATTATGAGATGGCATTTATAGTCCAGAGAAACCATAACGAACCTAAACGTGGAAGGTGAAGCCTTATTTTTCAACAAGTGCTTTTTCTTCGTGCAAAGAAAGACTAAAGGAGCTAAATATTTTAAATATTGGTTTGTGAAAGGAGTGTCTGTTTGTTGACATTGAGTTGATCCCTCCCACCCTCCCACCATTATTAAGTGTCATTTTCAAAACAAAACATTAGTGAGAAATTCTGGTTAACTTTGGGAAACAAATATTTTTTAAATTTTTAAAACAAACTTTTTATTCTCTAAAATCTCCCCAGTTCTTGCATAATATGAAGGACTATTCTGGGAATCCAAAGTTAAGCTTCAATAATGATTACTAAACCAAGAGAAATAGATGTAAAAAAGCAGGACAGCTGGAGGCTCTTGAACTATAGTTGTCAAAAGATTTGTTTGTGAAACATGCATTTTATTGCCTTGTATGCATGTTATAATGAGGCATAGACAACTGCAACATTACACTTAATGATTACATTTCTTGTTTCAGCCCGTTTCCTTGTCCTCTCGCAATTAACGTTTTCCCAGATCACCCAAGGCTACTTTGTCAGGAAAAAAAAAAAAAAAATCTGAAATTCACATAAATGAGCAATGTCAAAAGTTTAGAAAGAGTTTACTTAGAGAACAAAAGGCCCTTATGAGGCACTAGTGAGAAGAAATGGGGAAAAAATGAGTCCTCACAATGTAAGCCTTTTCTTAAAGAGACTTGTTATCAAGCAGTTTGGGATAGTCCCTCAAATCTGCATTAAAATGCATTTCATTCCATTGACTCATTTGCATTAATTTCTCCCATTATATCTGAAAATGGCTGAATGTCTACCCAACACAATGCCCCAGCCTATCACAGGCTACCACGGCGGCCCCAGGTGCCAATTTACTCCTCTTAGCTCTTTTCATTCTGTTTGCTGATTCTGACAACTGGAGTTCTCCTCTCAGGCCAAGGGACTTTTCAATTGGATTTGCTCGTGGTGACAAAATTGTTGCTTTACGGAGAGGAGGGGGTTCTTTGATTGAGCGTCTATCATGCTGCCATGGGAAAGCGAGAGGCGAATGATTCTCAGTGGCTTCTGATTTCCAGTATTTGTTCAGCATTAGGGCCACTTATCTCCAGAAGAAAAAGCAACATGTAGAAAGAAAGTGACAGGCAGAAACACACTCACTTGCTCCTTCATTCTCACTGCGCTCTGTATTCAAACAAGGGGGGCCGATTACACTGAAAGCTCCAGATCAGCCTCACTCAATTATCACAGTTAATCCTTATAGCTCTATAAAGTAAATATTTCATTACAATTTCAAATAAACAGTCACCCAATCTAATGAAGCAAGAACTCAAAGTGGCAATGTCATAGAACTCGTTACCGTCATCAAAGGAAAGGACATAGCCTTGTCTACTAATAATGAAAAAATGGATACTGGCATATTTATGAACTCAAAGACATGATGTAGTTTTGTGAAGGTTTTTTCCCCCCTTAGTGCCGTTGACCAATTTGTCTTTCCAAATACAATTCAATTATCAGAATTCTATCTGTTTTTCTTTATTTCTCTTACTTTTCACCCCAATCTCTTCATCTTCATCACACAGTCCAGTCATCATGCACTTGGCACATTCAACTATAACTTCTTTCATAAACATCCGAGAATCCTGACATGGCACTTCAGATTCAGGAAACTTACAGAATATAATGTAATCATGTTCATAATCCTTTGTCTCTACATCAGTGTTACCTTAAATCCTTCAGATCGTATGTCCTTTTATCCTGTTTCATCTATTCTTATACTCTGGGGCAAGAACATCTAAAAATAACTCTCATTTCACCAAATCTTAATAATTTGAAAAAAACTTGAATTGAATAAAGATAAGTAGATTAAGTCCTTAATCAAATGTTGAATTACCTCTATGCTACACTAACTCTCATTTTAATCCTAATCTTTAGTCCCTTGGGGAATTGTTTTTCTTAAATTATTATTTTATCCTTCTTATTAAATATTCTGATAATATTCATTATGTTTTCACACTTTTATAATTCACAGTATAGGACAGAGGAAGGTACAAGTTGTATAAGAGGACAATTTTGCCTGGACTTGTTACAGCCTGCTCAGAGGGGCCCCATGTTATGCAATAGGCACAAATCTCCTCTAGCAGATGGTGTCTACAAACCCCTCTTTACTCTCAGTTTAAAAACTCTAAGTTGAACTACCCTACAATCATTGTTTCTCAGGAAGTTACACGAATTGTCTTGGCTTAGTGGGAAATATTTGCATGATCTTTTTTCCTTTCCTCAGATTTCTAAAATACTTATCCTCCTTTAAAAATATCACCTAGGGCTTCCCTGGTGGCGCAGTGATTGAGAGTCCGCCTGCCGATGCAGGGGACACGGGTTCGTGCCCCGGTCCGGGAGGATCCCACATGCCGCAGAGCAGCTGGGCCCGTGAGCCATGGCCGCTGAGCCTGCGCGTCCGGAGCCTGTTGCTCCGCAACGGGAGAGGCCACAACAGTAAGAGGCCCGCGTACCGCAAATAAATAAAAAATAAAAATATCACCTAAAACTAATGCTTCCCCAACATTAATATGCATACAAACCACCCGGGGGGGGGGGGATTACTAAAGTGCAGATGCTGATTCAATAGATAGGAAGTGGGGCCTGGGATTCCACATTCTTAATAAAGTCACAGGTAATGCTGATGCCGTGGGTTCCAGAGCCATATACTGAGAAGCCAGGACCTAAACAACAGTATGGTATTTATAACTTTTATAATAAAATCAAGAGTAGAGGATCGTTAGAATATTATCAAGAAAAATAATCAAGCCACATGTAACATTTCAACACTGTTTGGTTAACTTCATTAATAAAAATATCTAAAGCATAGATGATTTAATAGCTATTGCGTATATTAATAAATTTTCTAAAATATGATTTTAAGTAAGAATATTGCTACTACTATTGATAATAATAGTGATAATTAAGTGGCTGTGAAGTGCATTATTAACTTGTTTTATCCTCACTACAACCTTAAAGGCCTATATTATTATATTAACTGTATTAATTATACAGACCAGAAAACTGAGACTCAGTGAGGTAAAACAACTGGTACAAGGAGGGGGGGGGGCTGGTACTTTAATCAAATATTGTCTACAAATGCACTATCAGTTCAGTAGAGTTCAAATCAAACTTACTCCCCCCATGTCATTGGATTAGGTTATGGCAACACCTTAATTCACCCAACACATTTTACTGAGGGCCTACTGTGTCCTAGGCACTTTTCTGAGCTCTCTGTGTTCAGGTGTGAAAAGACAAGTAAAGGTCCTGCCATGCTGGATATACACTACAGCTGAACAACTGAACAAAAACTAGTGAGCAAGAAAGTATCAGATATGGGTAAGTGCTATGAAGCAATTGAAATGAAGTGACAGAAATGATGTGACTATCACACACCACACAAAAATTAATTCAAAATGTATTAAAGACTTTGAACGTAAGACCTCAAACCATAAAATTCCTAGAAGAAAACACAGGCCGTAACCTTAATGACGTTGGTCTCAGCAATGTTTTTGTCAATTTGACTCTGAAGGCAAGGGAAACAAAAGCAAAAATAAACAAACGGGACTACATCAAACTAAAAAGCTTCTGCACAAGGAAGGAAACCACTGTCAAAACAAAAAGGCAACCTACTGAAAGGGAGAACATATTTGTAAATCATATATCTGGTAAGGGGTTAACATCCAAAATATTAAAAGAATTCATACAGGGCTTCCCTGGTGGCGCAGTGGTTGAGAGTCCGCCTGCCCATGCAGGGGACATGGGTTCGTGCCCCGGTCCGGGAGGATCCCACATGCCGCGGAGCGGCTGGGCCCGTGAGCCATGGCCGCTGAGCCTGCGCGTCCGGAGCCTGTGCTCCGCAACGGGAGAGGCCACAACAGTGAGAGGCCGCGTACCTCCAAAAAAATAAAAAAACATTCATACAACTCGACAACAAAAAAACAAACAACCCAATTAAAAAATAGGCAGAAGATCTGAATAGATATTTTTCCAAAGAAAACATACACATGGCCAACAGACACATAAAAAGATGCTCAACCTCACCAATTATCAGGAAAATACAAATCAAAACCACAACGAGATATCACCTCACACCTGTCAAAAATGGCTATTATCGAAAAAGTCAAGAAATAACAAATGCTGGAGAAGATATGGAGAAAAGAGAACCCTCGTATATGCTGGTGGGAATGTCAATTGGTGCAGCCACTATAGAAAACATTATGGAGATTCCTCAGAAAAGTAAGAATAGAACTACCATATGACCCAGCTCTTCTGTTTCTGAGTATTTATCTGAAAAACATGAAAACACTAATTTGAAAAGATATATGCCCCCTATGTTCATTACCTCATTATTTAAAATAGCCAAGATATGGAAACAACCTAAGTGTCCATCAACAGATGAATGAATATAGCAGATGTGGTGTATATTTACAATGGAATACTGCTCAGCCATAAAATGTAATGAAATCCTGCCACTTAAAACAACTTGTATGGACCTTGAGGGTATTATGCTGTGTAAGGTAAGTCAGACAGAGAAAGACAGATACCATATGATTTTACTCGTATTTGGAATCTAAAACAAACAAAAACAAAATTTAAGAAAAATAAATGCATAGATACAGAGACCAGATTAGTGGTTACCAGAGGGGAAGGGGGTGGAGGGGAGTGAAATGGGTAAAGGGTTCAGCTGTGTGGTGATGGATGGTAACTAGACTTATGGTGGTGATTACTCCATAGTGTATACATGTTTTTGAACTATTATGCGGTATACTTGAAACTTACATAATTTAAAAAATGATGTGATAGAAAATGATTTAGGAATGTGCATCTTAGGAAGAGGTATATTTTCAAAATTAAAATTTTAAATTTGGCTTTATTGAACCACATTAACAATATGTTTTCCTTAATCACTGCAGTTCATATAAAACTACAAACAAGCACAAATGGCTTATCACTGGTATATAAAACTGGTCACAACACAGATAAGGAAAGACAAGTTTAAAGACTGCTTGTTTTGGGTATCATCTCCCATATATGTTGCTTTGACTTCACAGTCTCTGAGCCCAGTGTCAAAATCTTCATCATAGACATTAACACTTATATAGAATCTTATTTAGTTGAGCTTGTTTGAAACATATACTAACTCATTTAATCATTAGAACTGCTTTACTAAATACAATGTTATTGTGCCCATTTTCCAGATTATAAAACTGAGGCACAGAACATTTAGCTGATAAATCCAGACTTATATGGTTGGTAAGTGTCAAAGTCTAGTTTGAAATCCAGGCAGCTGGGTTTTAAAGCCTGTGTTCTCGACAGCTGGCCCTGCAGCCTGTCATTCTGGTTTATAAAATATGACAGTTATTTCCAAGATATCTTTTTGTTCATAAATGCTAAAACCCTATGATACTGATTTAAAATATAAAATCTGAGTGGTCAAGCTGTGTTTCAGCCTGTTTGTTTGTTTTTGTTTGTTTGTTTGGTTGGAATATTTAAGTGCTTAATATTATGCTGACCTCTAATCAAAGTTATCCCAGTCTTAATTGGAGATTCTACATTCCTTCCTCTATGTGTCTTTGCACAGAAGATTACATTTAGAAATAATAAAGCCTATAACTGATCATAAAAATAAAAGTGACTGGAATATCATTTATAAAGGCTCATGCTCAACAGAAAATGCTAGTCAAAATAATTACATGTTTTTTGAATTTAATACAGTTGTTGGATTTAAAATACAAATTAACCTTTTCATAATATTCAGGAGCAAAAATGCCCTTCTTTGCCTATTGCAATATTTTTTATTCACTCATCCATTCATTTAGCAAACATTTAGGCACCAGGATATAAAGATGAATGGCTGTAGAGCAAATACAGTCACACTTTGGTATCCACTGGGGATTTGTTCCAGGACCCTGCAGATACCAAAATCTGCAAATGCTCAAGTCCCTTACATAAAGTGGAGTAGTACAGTTGGTCCTCCTATTCCACGGGTTCCATGTCCATGGGTTCTGCATATGGATGTTGAGGGCAGACTGTACCAGCATTTAGGACATTAAAAAAATGCAGCATTTAAGTAAGAATATCAGTACCACTATAAATAATATCAATAATTAGTTGCCTTTATGTGTGCACTTAATTTTTAACTAATTTTACTCTCACCACAATAGTCAATGCCTCTATTATATTATGTTATATTAATTATAAAGACCAAAAAACTATCGCATACCCACACATCCTACTCAAAAGAATTACAGTACACTTAATTGTATAAAACTGTAAACATAACTTAAATAAAATGTTCAATAAAAGCATAAAAAAAATATTAACAAGCCCCCAAAAGTTTCAAACTAAATATAAGAGTGAAGGCAGTGATGAAGTCTGAAAATATTGTTTTCCTTGGGATGTGGTTCACCAGCATATCAGTTTGATCTGTTTCTCTTCAGGTATCTAATAATTGCCTGATCTAGTGCTGTGCATATAATAGGTGCTCAATAAATATATTCTTAACACATGAAAGCTCTCTTCTTTTTAGGGTTTAAAGATATGCCAATGACGTAAATATCTGACTATTCCATCTCCACTAGGAGAATTCTCAGTAGACTGATTTCTTAGGCATCTTGACAACCATTTACATCATGAAATATATTGGTTTTTTTTTTAATTTTTGCAACAACACTGTAATTGATTGTCTTTCTATATCTTTTACCATGCCTCCCTTTTACATTGAATCCTCTCCTGCTTTTCCTTAAAAGTAAATATTACTCAGTTTCATTCTTAGGTCTTCCCTCTCTCTCTAAAACATCATACCCAGGAGTTTCCATTTATTCCAAATTTCAAGTGAGGTAATAAGTGGTCCCCCATTGATATCAACACATTCAACTAACTCTGGATGCCACCGCTTGGCTATTCCATAGTTATCACAAATATAACAGCTCCATGAATTTGTCAGCTTTTCCCAATTCTGTTCCTGCTTTTGTATTCCCTTCCTGCTGCACCATCCATCAAGTCCTATAAACCAGGCATTTATAAGACATTAACTTTTTTTTTTTGCAGTACACGGGCCTCTCTGTTGTGGCCTCTCCTGTTGCAGAGCACAGGCTCCGGATGCACAGGCTCAGCGGCCATGGCTCATGGGCCCAGCCGCCCCGCGGCATGTGGGATCTTCCCAGACCGGGGCACGAACCCGTGTCCCCTGCATCAGCAGATGGACTCTCAACCACTGCACCACCAGGGAAGCCCTATAAGGCATTAACTTTTGACTTCACCTGTTCCTTCCATCCTGTCCCACCCACAAGCATCTAATCTGTGACTTAATTCCACTAGTTCTACTCCTTAAGGAACTCTCACATCCATTTCCATTCCTGTAGTCACGGCCCCACTAAAGACCGTATTTATTTTCTACATGGTTTGTTTAAAAAAGTCTTCTAACTAGCCTTCTTGCCTCCATTTGTACTACACTGTCCAATTTGTTCCCTACTTGGCTGCTAGGTTTTTACTTATACCATGCAAATTTGGCTGTGTAATGAGCTGTCTTAAAAATCTTCCTCATGAGTAATATTTCCTCATACTTTGAGGATATAATCCAAACTCAGTAAATGAGAGCCTCTATCATCTCTCCCCTATCACTCCAGCCCATCTTTAAACAGTAATAATAATATTTGTCATTGTACGTACCTGGCACTGTTGAAATGCTGTCATACGCTATCTTATTTACTCTTCCTATCAACCCTAAGAAGTGGGTTTTAAGACCGCTGCTTTTATAAGTAATGTTCCCATGGATAATTAACTTACCTAAAATCACAGGATTAGAGAGTGACAGGGTCAGGGTCTAAAACAGGTTCCGACTAACTCTCAAGTTCCTGCTCATAACCATTATCCTACTCTCTCCTCCAAATTCCCTTCTCACCCCTCCCCACCCCCTCTCTTCGCTACTCTTTCTCTTTCTGCTCTCAGCTCTAGTCTAGCAACTTTCAAACCTGGAAGCACATTAAGATCTATAAACACCTGGGAAGGCTTTAAAAGCTCCAATGGCCTGGCTTCACTCACCCCTTGAGATTCTTACGTAGTTGGTGGGAGGTGGCGTCTAGGCCTCAGTATTTTTAAAAGCAGCCCAGGATTTTCTGAGGTGCAGCCAGGTTTGAGACCTACTGCCTACCAAAACTAAATTGTATATAGTTGCACCAAACATCATGTAACCTCTATTATCTCTTATCGCAGTGACTGTAATTTTTTCTCCCCATGTAACTGCCTATACCTGATGCCAAGCTCCCTGCAGGTGGGAGTCATGAACCACCTAAATTTATGACTGACATGTGGGTGGCAGGCAGTAGGCCCGCAACAGTAACTTGTGACATAAAGGCATAAGACTTGTTAATTGCTCTTACAAACACTTTGTAGGAATTATTAATATAAGTACTGAAAGGTAATATTTTGAAGTTCCTTGAATTTCTCAAAACCTAGAAAAGAATAAAAGTCCTGAAAAGAACAATTTCAATACATGAAATTACTTATGCATAAAAAGTTTGTTTCCTCCTAAGAAAGGGAAAGAAAGCTCTCACTTATATAAGAGCCAAAAAGTTGGTTTTCAAAGTTTTGTAGTGATTAGCATAGGCTAGATTGATCGAGTAAGGTAATAAAAGTCGACAGAGAAATCTTATTTTCTAGATAAGATCCTCCCTTCAGATAAAGCAGACCTTAAACATCACACCTTTATACTATTTTCCCCCAGTGACACTACATTTTCCTAATGATTAGTTATATAATCACTGCAAAATTAAAATATCATACTACTTGGCAATATCATACTATTTATAACTTTTTATCAGTAAACCAATTTAATATTATTACTGATACAATCATTTAAGTTTCTACTACTGTTTAAGTTATTCATATAATTTTAAGAAAAAAGAAATTTTAGACACTTCTTTCCATAAGGTTTTATTAAAACTTTAGTAAGAATCTAAAAATTCTGTGTCTCTACTATTATGTGAAAAACAAATCTAAGTTATAGTATTTCAAGGAGTGATTCCATGGGCGGATAAAATACAAAAGAATATAAACAGAATATGAATGCCCACATAATAAAAATTAATCATGGTGAATTGCTTTGGGGAGAATCATACACTTGACCCACACTGAAGACTGAAATATTAATCCATTTCTATGACAGAGATCAAGCTTCATAGCCGCTTTTTATCCTCCTCATAATAGAAGCAACAGTTGTAAACCATAATGTTATAGTTCAAACAATGCCCCCCTAAGACTTCAAATTTATTATAGCATTCATCTCCAAGACAAAAGACCTGGTGTAGGAAAAAAGCTCTTTTTAGCAAAAAGCATGGTTGTTATTTATGGCTCAGATGCAAAGAATGAGTTTGGGGAATTTATCAGAGATGAAGGTATGAAATGTTTTAGCTTGTTCTTCTCTCTCTAATCCATAAACCATTTTCTCAGCCACCCAAGTGAATTCTAATGGAACAGGAATGATGAAATAATATTTTCCTAGCCCTTTAACACTTTTTCTTCTGTGTAAGTTTCAATGAGATGAGAAGAATGTGATTTCTTAAAATTAAGGATATTTTAAGCAGCAAATAAGCAATATTCTCCAATAACATACAATTTAGTCTCCTAAGCAAAATTTAGCCTTTTTAGTGATAGTTTATTTTCTATGTGTTTAAGTTTTGAAATTCCTATTATTACTATTGGTGTTATTATGGGCTATCATATAATTAAAATTTCAGAATAAGTATATTTTCATTAAAATTATTTCAATAATATAACCCTCAGCATTCCCTCCTAATGATGCTAATGGGTCAATCATGATACTATATTTCTTTTATTTCAATGTTCTTAATCATTAGATATATTTACAACATCACTCTCTGAAATAAACATGCCATAATCAAAACAAAGATGTCTTATAGATCACCTATGTCCATCTTCTCTTTGTGGAATGAGTATAAGCCCCAAAAGGGATGTCATTTCTCTAATGACCAGGCCAGGGAGAAGCTCCATGAAGGTAGGAAGGAGTGGAATATGCCAAGATGTAATGAAACTTCATTCTTCATACTTAAATATTGCTTTTCTTAAGGTGAAAACACATTCAATAAATGTGATTGGAAAAAAATAGAAAATATATAGTACTTGCCCTCAAGAAAATAAAATATTTACAGTTTATACAGTTTTTAAAGTCCTATAAAGAACAGTTCCATGATCCTGAGCACAATGAGTGAGCTATACAGATGCCATTTGTTTTTTTTTTTTCTTTCCTAATTCAAAAAAGACAAGTAATTTTAGAACAAAATAAGGCAGCTGGAATAAAATATGGAATAATCTTTAAGCAGAAAACCTTTCCTGGCATTGTTTGATAGATGTTATACTACTTCTATTGTTTGCCAAATTCCATTTAAATTGTTGAAACAGCTCAAGGAAAATGTGGACTCTATCTGGACAGTTTTTTAACATCATAATTAGTGAAATTAAGAACAAGCCACCACTGAGTTACTTGTCACTACGTATTTCAATTGCACACTTGCTGACTGTTGGTGCTTTTTGTCTTAGTTTTGATACTATGATTCCTTTGCCACAATTTTCATTTGTATTAGACTACTTTAGCTTGACAGAAATAAAAGTTATTAATTAGTTTCTATGGTGACCTGTGCATTAAACATCGCTGTTCTTTAAGATTTGTAAATACATTCCAACTTAGTATTCAGAATGCAACATGTATAAGCATTCAATACAAATAGTGTGCATCTGTTTGCAGTTAAGATAGAATAGGGACTTGAGCTAGATGACATAATTCATTGGAGTATACAGTGTCAGTGGAAGATGCCCTAAATTTGACATCTATGTGCTATATACTCAACTTATTTAAAGCCACACGTCTTTCTAAATTTTTTTCTAACTGCTTTAAGATTTGATACAAACATTCCATGCAGAATATCTTACTTAGTCTTCTCGGCTCATTTTAGGTGCAAAGTGCTAAAAATGGACCCTTCCCATTTTGCCTATAGTTGGTACTTTTTTTTTTTTTTTTGCGGTACGCGGGCCTCTCACTGTGTGGCCTCTCCCGTTGCAGAGCACAGGCTCCGGACGCGCAGGCTCAGCGGCCATGGCTCACGGGCCCAGCCGCTCCGCGGCATGTGGGATCCTCCCGGACCGGGGCACGAACCCGTGTCCCCTGCATCGGCAGGCGGACTCTCAACCACTGTGCCACCAGGGAAGCCCCATTTTTTTTTTTGTACTTTTTTAAAAATAGTAATTCTCAAACTTGTGTGTGCAGTAGAAACACCTGTGGAACTTCTTTAAAAATATGAATTTCTCAGTTCCACCTCCAGATTGTGAAATTCAGCGTATCTAGGATGAGCCCAGTGAATCTACACTGTCATCAACCACCCTTGTTGATTGTGATATTTACTTTGTTAGGGTCATTTTTCTGAAAAACAGAATGTAACCTGGATGCTCTGTTACCAAATGTAGTAAATGAGACAAATTATCAGGTTACCAGAATAGCACGATTTTAGTACTCTTGTGAAAAATTATTCTTTATATCAAAGATATAAAACTCACACTTCTCACAGTACTACTCTAATTTTAACTTTTTTGGAACAATAAATGATAATCTTCAGAAAGAAATCTTCCAGGAAGACCAAATATATCAGTTATTGATTGAAATTAATAGCATGCAGCATGATCCTATGCATAAAGCCCTTTCACAAAAAGCAGATAATTTACATGGAAAAAGAGGCTAAATTTTACTATCCACTATTTTCTACAGACAATATTCTTTCTCCATCATGGGAAAAGCAAGTTATAATACATTATGCTTTGGAATTCTAATCAGAAACCTATAAACAATGAATAACTTACAAATGCCCTTCAGTGCATTAGAATACTTTTAGTACAGCTTTAAAATTTTAAATCAATTCTGCCATTCACTCCAGATTATTTATCTTCAACTTCTCCATATTTTAAATGTCACTATGTCATATTAAGTAATAAAAAGTTTAAAAGATTATAACCTGAACTTGGCAGATATTCACTTCATTACTAGGCCTGAAATCCTTGGCTTTTTCCATTTTCACTATCAAAGAGAGTCTTCCTTCTGGCTTTTATTGTTTCATTCTTGAATGTAATGAAATCTTCACATTCATTGAACAACCTAAAGTATCATAATGTTGTTTTAAGTCAATTCTAATAGCAAGTCAATGGCATTTAAAACATTTGGTTCTTAACCAGACTTTTTTGTCACTTATTTTAAAAACTATTTTCTGCTAGTCTAAATTGTCCCTTAATTCCATCAATTATGACATTTATAAGTCCCATAATCCAGTAACATTTCATTTTCTCCAATCTGAAGCTCAAGAAGGAAAGAAGATTGATTTTTATATGTGCTCTAGGTACAAATTATAACTAAGTTATATAATAAGCTTTATTATAAGAAAATGAGCTATACCAAAATATGCTTGGTTGGCAAATATAATTTCTTTTCTCAAAATGCCCCTCTAAAATAAGTGTTGTTTTCATTAACTTTCCCCCCCTTGAATCTATGTTAACTAAAGCTAATAAAATCCATGTAAATATTAGCAATTCAGGACTGAGAATTTTATGGAAATAAAACTATGGACAGAATAGCCAGGTGCCTCTGTCCAATATAATACAGATCTTTCCTTGACTACACGTTTTTGCTGTAACACTACTCTCATTAGATTGGAATTTGTGTTAACTTCCCTGTACCAGGACTTACTAATAGGATTGCTAGCAATTATTATACTGAAATGAAATCAGCACAAACTATTAGATCTGTTTAAACAAGTTAAAAATAAACCTTGATTAAATGTTCTTTTATAAGAAGCTGCTCATTAGGGCTACATGGCCTTCAGAAAAATTGGTGTTTCATTAACATCAAAGGATGTATTGCGTTTAAACTCCCTAGCCTAAAAAGTTACATACAAAATAAAGTTTTAAAAATATTTTAGATAATGAAATTTTAGAAAAGATCTTACTTGTGGTTCTTGGTTTAGTCAGTTGAAAGAAATATACTCTTAAGGTTGAGGAGTATTAATAATGAGATAACAAGAACATCATCACCAAAAGCAAAAAAAAAAAAAAAAAAAATCAAAAAACATTTCCAGAATGATCGAATGAAAAATTTCTTCTAAGTTGAGATACACCCTGCCATGAAATAGTTGAATTAAAAGGTCCTTTGACTTTTTAAGTGCAAATAAGAATCCACTTTTGCAATAAATCAGTAACTTTTGAACCACAATAGTACTTACAGAACTCTAGAAAGTAGAAGTGTACCATTCTAGAAAGTCAAAATAACTTTTCCCCTTATAACAATGAATCAGTAAACTACTATTACCTGATCTGGTGGAATTATTATGTTTATGATAGATAACCTAAAACAATTAGGATGTAGTGTTGGTAAATGTTAAGTATATGGCCTGCAAACTTATAGAAAGGATTTGGGTGAATTTTTTGTAATTTTCCACATTCTTATCTCCACACCATTAAGTGCACACATGCAAGAGTACTCACACACACACATACACACACACACACACTCACACACACGTTTTATCCCACTAGAATAAGGTTAATATTAGTTGCATAAAGATAAATGTTAGTTGAATAAAGGTGGACATCATGGCTGAGGGTGAGGAGAGGATGAAAAAAAGTCTATGCCAGAATTAGACAACCAATTAGATTATCAAAAAAGTCGAAATTCGCAAAAATAGACTAAAGTTAACAAAATTGGTCCATTTAAAGATTATAATTTACTAGAGTGTTCAAGCGTTTTTAAAAAAAGGATTTCATTTTTCTGAACAGTACATGTATTATCCCGAACAAGCCATGTCATAATTACTTCTGTAATTTAATCTCTTCATATAGACTGATATCCTCTACAGTGTACTTGCCCCTTGCCTACACAGTAATATGAATATGTTCTGGTTTTTTAAAGGAACAAACTTTCTACTTTAAGTAATTAGTATTCCTCAATTAAACATACTAAGGCACAGACAATGAATTCTTTATAAATCTGTGAGCATGCCTAAAAGCAACAAAATCACACTTTTGTTAAAGCATTTGTGTGTATTTTGCACAATTTTTTAAAGTTTAACCTCTGTAGATCAATGTGCTTCCTTAAAAGACTTTAATAAATTAAAGTGCAGAGAGCTTTTTTTCACCAGGCAGAAAAAGCTGATGAGACAGGTTTAGTTTAATCTCAGGCAATAGAAGTCATTAACCATTCTCCCAGGGATTAAAATATAGCTTGCCCTTTTCTTCTCTCACTTATCATTAGCATCACTTTAATCTCCTAGCGTTTCACACTGCTATTTTAATCATTACTTACTGCCTTTTGACAAGTGCAGAACATGCTTTTTCTCATTGAGGCAATATCCTGGTTTTAGCTGACAAATGTAGGACATAATGTAAAAATATCAAAGTGACATCTCTTAAACACACCTTCATCATAAAAATCTCTAAAGTTACAATATTCCTTTGTCTAGCATTCCAAGAAAATTATCATTTGAAAGGTTTATGTCTTAAACAAAGAAAAAAGTTTCTTCTAAATACAACAAAAACTAGTTTGGAAAAAATATTAAACTGAGTCAATTAGATCCCCCAATAGTCATATAAATGTTATTCTTTCACTCTAAAATAGTCAGGAAATTTTCAGTATTTACAGAAACAGTCTTTTGTTTCAATATAACTTTAGTAACATAATATACAATATTGAAATGGCTACTCTATTACCATTTGCTTTACAATCACATTATGTAATACGTAGAACCTAGGTTGAACCAAAACAAAATGCTACAATGATTATGCCTGATTCTACTATTCTGTAATACCCACCATATGT
The DNA here is from genome assembly GCF_003676395.1 of Aethalodelphis obliquidens. NCBI lineage: Eukaryota > Metazoa > Chordata > Mammalia > Artiodactyla > Delphinidae > Aethalodelphis > Aethalodelphis obliquidens. Next base: position 33,235,323 of record NW_020837959.1, on the reverse strand, counting down.
CTGCTCAGCCCAAAATAGTAAGCAATTCATAAGAGAAAATTTAGGTGGAAATAACAATAATTATAACTATATTAATATGCAACATTTGAAAATCTATTTAAAGTGTTACAACTGAACTTTTTGCTGCATTTTCTAAATTGTTATTTTAGATAAAAGAAAAAAACCACATGATGCTTGTTAATGTTCTTTTATCTAAGGACATTTAGTTTAGTTTACAGAATCACATAATTTAATCTGCCTAAACCTGTAGTAGATAAGAAATTTGGAACAAGTCTCTTGGGATTCAGGAATTTTGTTTTATACTGTCTGCAGATAAAAATATTATAAATATGAGAATATATTCTATCATCTATATAATATCCTATTTTAACTCAAAAGTAAACCAATGAAATATTTGGTAATTATAACATCCAACTTTTAAGACCAAAGCACCAATTTTTTGGTAACGATCACTCACACTTGGCCCCAAGCCCTTTAATCTAGTCCATCTGTAATGATCTCATAGTACTTTCAACCATTATTTAACCGTTAGAAGAAAAAATATGTTGCACTATATGTTTCGACAATAAAATCCCCTCTTAAGCTTCACAAAGCAGAACAATTCATTATTTGATCTCTTTCCAGGTTCAAAGTCTGTCTTATTACAGTACTTCAAAGAAATATGTAATCAAAGACAAACAGCTGTGAAAACAATCTTTTATTACTTTATTATCATTGAGGATATATCTTTGGAGTAAACCAATGGAAATGGCATACAAATAATCTCCATTAAAGTTGTTGTTTTGCATTTGTTCACAAACTATGCACATTTGTCTTTAAGGCTTTAATTTTACTTCCTATAAATAGAGTAATGGCATAGTCCAGTCACTCTATTGTCTGTCCAAAAAAAAAGACCACAAAAGAACAATGACAACAACAAAGAGTGATGGGGGGGGGGATGAACTGGGAGATTGGGATTGACATATATACTAATGTGTATAAAATAGATAACTAATAAGAACCTGCTGTATAGCACAGGGAACTCTACTTCACTTCCCTGTACAGTAGAAATTAACACGACACTGTAAAACAACTATACCCCAATAAAAAAATAAAAAATTTAAAAAATGTAGAGTTGAGGTTTTTTTAAAAAATAAAATAAAATAACCACTTAGAGTTAAGCCTGTGAAAAGTTAGTAGCCTCCACCCCAATCACCTTGTAAGTACTAGGTGCTTGCTACCCTGCTCTATCTCAGGCTGGCTTGTGACCTGGGGTGGAGGGCTGTCCTTCCCCTGGCTCACTGTATCCCCTTGCTTCTGAAATCTGTAAGTAATAAATCTTTTTAAATTAATTTTTGTTGGAGTATAGCTGCTTTACAATGTTGTGTTGGTTTCTGCTGTACAGCAAAGTGAATCAGTTATACGTATACACATATTCCCTCCTTTTTAGATTTCCTTCCCATTTAGGTCACCACAGAGCATTGAGTACAATTCCCTGGGCTATACAGTAGGTTCTTATTAGTTATCTATTTTTGTAAGTAATAAATCTTATGACTCTAAAAAACAAAACAAACAAACAAACAAAAAAACAAAGCAAGCTGCTCTAATGTCAAATAAATGTTTTTAATAAACACATTTTCAAAATGATATTCGGTGGTGTGACTCTCTGGGTTAACAGTACCCTGAAGTAAAATCATATTTTCAGATGTTCGTGTTAATCAGTGAGAATTGCAGTACTGTTCAACTACAAATTGGTATAGATAACTAGAATTTATACCGTAAATGTACCACATATAGTCCACTATGAAAAAAAGTCAGAAAATCAAGCAATTACCTTCTAAGATGGTAAAAATTAATTCCATATTTTGCACATTACACAATAATCTGGTCCTGTCTCTACTTCATAGAATGGAGGCTTTCTATCATCAATATGCAAATAGACTTGAAAATATAACATAAAGTGTTCTTTGGATGGAAATGACTCCCTTTATCTGCAGGCTGTAAGGCACTCTGCAGGTGTCAGAGTGAAAGTGATGATGTTCTTTCCCACTACAATTAAAAAAATTTTTTTTTTTATGTGGGAAGTAAAAGGAACAAACATCTCTTGACTGCATATTATATGACAGAAACCTGGTACATTATTCCATTTTGTTCTGACACCATATCTCTGAAGAAGTCATTACTATCCACAGTTTACAGATGTAGAAAGTTAAGCTAAAAAGCTGAATAACTTTTGACCTGTTCCTGGGTTAATCTAACTCCAAGTCAATGTGCTCTTGCATTAGACTTGATGATATCCATTCTAGAACAAACTTTCCAGGTATGTGTCCTCAAATACTCTTGAAAGACACTACAGTCTAACAAATCCAACTTTTCTTCAGAAAACTGTAAGGCATGATTCCACAGCCAGGAAGAAAATGGGTCACTATAACTTTCTACAAAAGTAAACTGATGATGCATCAACACAGACCACAATTAGGAAGACCACTGCGTCTAGGTCTCTACAAATATATTGCCAGACCAAGAGCAATATGGAATCTGCACCATTACTCTCACCAAAAGATATGACTGAAAGATGGTGTAAATGTGGTACAACATACTGACAAACGTCAGAAAATGGACAGACAACAGTAATTATCATGGGACTATGGCCATACAGACAAACTAAGTAATTAAGCTTGTGACATGAATTTTGAAAAGATAATGGTATGTCCACTTCACTGTTTGCTGTCTCAGTATAATCAAGAAAAGTTTTAAGATCTTTGTATTTATTTGAGTCTCTTTCTATAAATATAGTTAGGTAGCTAGCTAGCTAGATGGATGGATATATATGGTTAGATAGATATGAACATACACATGCAAAGACATACATACATTTGCTATCCTATAGGAAGTTGTTTTCTATTTATATGCAACATGGTCTTAGTTGTAAAATGTAAAGTCTGAAGTGAATATAGTTGTGGCAGACTTCCCTTTGTGGTGTTAAGGTTATCTGAAGGCCACTATAAAAAGGAAAGGAAAAAAAAAAATGAAGCAACAATAGGTAGTATATAGAAAGAATTTCATTAATTCTTTTTCATTGTAGGTAAACATAACTAAAAACTCTTAAACCATAATAGCTTAAACATTGTATTCTCTCTTTTAAATAGCAGTATAAAAATACAAAATTCCTAGAGACTCTTTGGCCAGCCAAGTGTAAGGATAACGAAGGAAGCAGAATTGCTTATTTGAAGTACTGATCCTTCAACTCATAGTACAGCTCAGTTCAGTTTTACTGGTTGCTAAATAAACAGTATCAGACTTGGAAATGCATTTAATGCATGACTCAATTTCCATAAAAGTTAATTTCCTGACTTTCAGTTTGATTGCATCAGAAGTTACTCAGTAAAGGAGGGCAAAACAAAGCCAGTCACTCTAGCTTTGGAATAATTAAGCAGTAATTTGATCAAACATTTCCTTCCTTCCTCTGTATTTCTCAAAGTCACTATTACACTACAAATTTTAGCAGAAACATTTTTAATGGGCACAATCTATAAGGGAAATAGTCCACAGTAAAATGTTTCACAATCAGGGTTGGCAGCACCATCGTGAGACCACATTTTACTGCTATTTTTAGGAGGTATTCCAGATAAACCTTTGATTTTCAGGCTTTTGAATGGTCAGATTACAGAAGTGAGAGTCAACAGGACCAATTTTCACATACAAGCCCAATATAGAATTAAGTTTACATATTTATTTAATTATAACACTTAAGAAAAATTAAATAATGCAGTATTATAACTTTAGATGTTATTTTAATGCAATATTTTGTTAACATATTGATTTATAAAATTTTGATTGTGTAATGCTATTCCAGTGTGTAATGTTATTCTAGTGTTTTTAGTCTGGATGATGCTATTATAAGTGATAAAGAAAGGGGGACTCTCAATCTTTGATTTCCTGGAGTCCTGGATCAGTTGCCTTTGGTAAAAATGTATTATTCATAAAATTATGTGAAACTGTCTTTACTGCTGCCTTCTAACTTTTGGGGGAGCACCTTCTTACATACCATTCCATTTCATTACTGAACAAAAATAAAAAGTATGTTTGAATCCTACTTGCCCACATTGGAAATTGCTGTTTCTTCTACCCGCCCCCCCCCCCCCCCCCCAAATAAACCCTGCTGTTGCTTTTACTTTGCAACTCACTGGTAATTTTTTTTTTTTTTTTAGTCTTCATTGTTCACCTCCACTAAATGACTTCTCATCTGACTTGATGTGTACAACTTGTTCTTCCTTCCTTATTCCCCACTCCCACCCTGTCTCAGAAATCTCAGAAGCCTTTTGGCCTATGATGCAAACATCTGATAAGCATCCTCAAAGCTCTCCAGGCCTAGGAAGTCTTTTTCTATCTTCATGATCAACTAAAATTTTACTGTTTGTTCTCTCAGCATCCCACAATTCCTATTAGCAATTGCATTTCACTGTCCTGCTTCCGCGATTTACAGCAATCACCCCCTTGTTATTTTCAGGTGCCTTTCTTCAAATGGAGTAAATGGGAACTCAGAGAGCATCTCCATCTTCTTCTGGGAGACAGAGCTGCATCATGACATTCAGGACTTGTAGCCTTGTCTCCACCAATCTGGTCTGTAACTTGAACAATGAGTCTCAGTCTCCTCATTATTGAAATGGGACTAACGATACCTATAATACATCATAGCGTTATTAGGAAGATTAAATGGACAAAATTTTCAAATTTTTCATGGTGAGTTGTAGGCATTGACCAAACTTGGTATCATTTCCCCTGTTCTAGGAAAATCATGTGTGACTAAGAAAGGAACTGTGCTCAATTATAATACTCTAGATTTTTAACAAGCTGTGTGAATCTATATGTAATTATATAACAGAATGATGACATCTACACCTGTTCACTAGTTAAAAAATAAAAATTAATCCAAACTTGCAGATTGGGGCTATATTTTTCCCTAAGTTCTTTTTTTTTCACTAGACAAACTATAAAAGGCTCACTGACCTCTGCCAGTCATTTAAAATTTTAAATGTTTGTGTATAATATTCCCATTATTCTCAACATTGGTTTAGTGTATATGCAAATTATCAGTGAGTTATAAAATAAAACATTTATAATTGAACTGGACCTTATAAATCAATTAGGTAATCCTCTCAGTTTCCAACTGAGGACGCTTCATCCCAATACACTAGGCCGCCTTAATAGCACTGGAAGCTGGATTTTTTGACAATTAATCCACTTTTTTCTAATTTTTGATACTTTGATTTTTATACAACTCAAATGAAGTTATATTTTAAAGATATATACTTTACTCATCTTCACCTTCGACTACAGAGCAAATGTTAAAAGAATTAACTGAGTGATTTACATTTTCAAATTTCCCCTCAGTGATAAATGGGAACACTCAGTAGTTCTTTAATGAATATTCTGTGGATTATAGCTCTACAATGTTGACCAAATGCCTCCAATTTTAAGAAAATTTTAAGTTTAGAAATTTAGTAAAAGCCCTAGCTTTCAAAAGACATAATTTATTTTCTTATAATAAAGTCTATTTGTATCTGACAAAAATTTCTTTTTATAATAAATTAAAGAAATGTAAACTACAACTTTTCCTCTACTGATTTATATAGATATCATCTCTCTTAAGATACGAAGAACCTCCCAGAACTGCATGTATTTATCAAGTCCACTTAAAGAATGTTTCCAATAAACATAACTTGGAATAAATTTCCCCCGTTATACTCCATAAGCTTGTTATCTTAGGAGGAACACTGGTCTAACATGCCATTCATTTATCATATGATTACTAAAGGAAGGTGGATAGGTGAAAGTTGGAGTTTCGTGTGGTATTTAATTTTAGCACTCCAAATGAACAGATTTAGAAAAGGAAGTTGTTCCTATCTTTTAGCAAAATTTTGATGCCATTTTACAAAATTTAGCTTTGATGCCTTTTCTTTTGTCCCATCTAACAAACTTTCTTAAACTACAGGTACACTGAAAATACAAGTCTTTAACATATAAACAATGAGCTAAATACTTAAACATATAAAACAAGCAAGAATAAAAGTTTTGAGAATTAGATTTTGAATTTTATAAGAAAACTTGACTTCACCCACTCAGAGATATTTGAAAAAGAACAGCTATATGTTAACAACTAACATTTTAACATCATAATTATATTTTAACTGCTCATATTTTAATATCATAATTTAGACAATAGGATGCAGAAAATGGTAAGGCATAGTTTGGTTAAGGCACTTCTTTGGGCCTCTTTGTCTGTAATGAATTAATCCTTGCAGAGTGCTGTGCATACAACTCAGACCATATTAGAAGCTCAATTGATGAAAATAACAAAACAAGACAAAACCAGTTCTATTTCATGGAGCCATAGAGTTACTTGTATTCCCTCTACTTTTCCTCCTTTCCCCTTTACTCCCAGGTAACTCTACTGAAGTCTTCAAAACGCAGCAAAATCTTCTCCCTGTCTCCCTCCTTCCCATCTCTGGCCACCTCTTCTCAAATGCAACCACCCATTTTTGTGTTTCCTGTTATGCAAATCTTATATCATTGGTAAAATTTATATCAAATACTGCCTTGTATTAAAGTTATTAGTATACTTATGAATCTTCCATAAGAATCGCTGAGTCAAGAACTGTCTTAGACATCTATGTACATTCCTTTTCCCCCATAGTTCTCATGTGTGTTAACTGAATTGACTTTCTTAGTTTCCCTCTCATACCTAACAATCTTAGGAAGAGTGAGATATTTATTTATGATAGTTATTAGTGCATGTTTGAAATTTAGATAGTGTAAAAAATATGTATTATCAGGCTGTGCTATTGTAGGGGGCAGGGATGAATTTGTTAACCAAAATCAAAATTATTTTATATAATTCCTTCCAAGTAAGAGGAATACTTTTACCAACATTTAAAAGAACAAAACACAACTTCTTCAAAATCCCCCAAGCCTATTACAAGAAGAATCAATAACAAGAGACTGGTTGACAAGTAAAGGACAGGATCAAAGATAACAAAGCTGTTGCTTCATATCTGGTCAGTCAGTGGCTATACATACAAACACACACACATGCACTTGCACACAGAAAGGAGGTAGGATATTATCACCAGAAAGATTAGAACATGTAAGAGATTCTTGGATCTAACACTCAAAGGTAAAGATGTCTAAATTCGATCCTTCCTGATGCCTTCATGAAAAAATAAAAGGCAACAACACCAACAAAAACTAATGCAAACTAGCTAATCACTATCAATTTGCATTCTCATTCTCAGCCTAAACTTTCAAATTAAGTTCTAGAAATGGGATTTTAAATTTTCCTACAGACAAGAAACAGTTGAAACTTAGTTGGTATTATATAAAAACAAGATCAAGACCTCTACTTATATCTTCCTATCAGAGGATAGACAGAGATCCCCAAATGTAAGATAAAAGAATTTAAACAATCATTATAGAAGGATTGAATTAATTTAATATCTACTGAGCTGTTCTGGCTCAGATATTGTTCCAGGTAACCAGAATACAGACATGACAACAGACAGTACCTGCCCTCTGGTACACAACATTTAATAGAAAGGGCACAGGAGAACAAATGGTTAGGACAGATTATAAGAGGAGCAATTGAAATTTAAATACCTTTCTATGCTATACTTAATTCCTGCTCAGAGTAACTGGGCAGGAAAAGTTTCCCAGAGAAAGTGTCACTGGAGCTGGCATTTGAACAATGAATGGAAGAAAATATCAAGGAAAGACATAAAATGTAATTTAGGTTATATTTAAGGATGATTTGTTTTCCTTTTGAGAGGCATAAAAATGGAAACAAGATAATATTAACCCTACTGTCTTTACTGACTAACATAAGGTTGGCTCTTACCCTGGAAGATGGAGGAGAGGTTCCCCAAGGTAAAGTAACAAAACCCAAAGTTAAAATAAGTATTAGCACAGAAGTAAGAACGTAAAAAAAACAATATAGTAAATTTAATTTTTTTTAAAGGTGACATATACCTGAGCATAATATTTGGATTTGTAATGGTGATATCAAGTATATGAATAAATAAATAAATAATATATGCAAAAAGTATATTTTCACTGATTTCCAATCTCTTATGTTTAAGATATTTTTTAACTACTAGAACTTCAATTTGTAGGCAAAACAGTGCCTGTTCCATAAATATGCTCAAGAAACTGTTTCAGTCAATGCCTAGAAAATGGGTAATTGGGTAAATGTAGTACTAAAATAAAAATGGAACAAATATGGTGCTCATGTAAGAAAGAGAACGTGGAAATTTTAAGGCCAGAGAGTTGTCGGGAATTTATTTTAGTTCTAAATTGGTACACAAAATGGTCTATTTTCCCTTATGTTTATGAGATTTACACTCACTCTAAGAAAACAGAATATATTTGGGTTAACATACTGGGCTCTGTCACTTTCTACTTCTCTCAAACTATCTCCAATCTTCCAATCTTTTGAATTCAATCACTGCAATTATACCAATTCTCTTAGACATCCACTGCCCTCTCCTACCCTTTCTCTACATATTTGAATTCATCTAGACATGCTCATTAGCCAAAGACAGTTTTGTCATTATGAAGTACTAGAAACAGAGATAAATCCCCTGAAGATTTTCTGATCCATTTCTTGACCTATTTAAAAAAATAATCAGGTTCCCTAGCCTTCATCATAAAGAATTTCTATCATAATAAAAGGGGCTGATAAACAGAATAGCCATTTGCTGAATTATCTAGATCTGTTCTAAGACTTCAGCAATATATGGATCCTAACTGACAACTTTCTTCCTTCTGAAATAAATAAGTAGAGTGATGGTAAACAGAAAAAGGAGGAACTTTAAGAAGTATTTACTAAACCATATAATGGGATTCCAGGAAAATAAAATATGCTAATAGAGTCCTTTGAACTCCCTAAAATACAATTCATTCCTTATTTTCAATTTTGACAGTCTAAAATATGAGTGTTTTGAAACACAAAATTAATAAGGGTCCAATTAGCTCTTGAATTCTCAAACTTAAATATATATACTCCTCAAAATTAAGAAATCCTGTTATATCTTTATTTGCCTCAATTGTATGTTATTTTTCACTAATTAGGAAGAACAAAATTAGGGAAGTATGCCTCTCTATGTTATCTGCTAGCTAATAATTCAATGAAAAAAATAAAACAAAAACAAAAACGCTGTTAGGACCCAAATGTGATTGCTGTAAACATTTAAAAATCACCATCCTAAAGCCAACCCAAAAAAGTACCCAGTGTTCAGATACATATTATGCATTTAAAATAGTTTTTAGAAGGTTCCCTTTACATTACTAACCAGTTTAAAGATAATAAAGCAAGAATAGTCTTCCTGATGCTGTTTTTAATAACAATCATATCTGCCTTATAATGTTAATGTGTTCTTAAAGCCATGTGTACTCTTGTATCAAGGAGATGTTTTCACTTCATGTGTTGGATCACTGCTTTTCAATATAGCTGAAAAGACTCTGTTGACTGGGTTCAGCTCATTGCACAAAGCGTGAAAGGCCCAGTGATTACCAATGAGAGAGAACGGTCAGAGTTAAAATCCATAATCCCAACCTCTAGAAAGGTATCTTCACATTTTCCGTTCAGCATCTTCCTTCTCTTCAAATACTCAAATTCCTAACATCTCCTCTTTTCCTCTCTAATCAATCAAAAAATCCTATACTATTTCCTACCATGAATTTTTCCATGGTGTCTACTCACCTATCCATCAAAAATGCCACTGCTATCTCTGGATTAAAATGGTCCCTCTCTCAACTCACTTGCAGACAAGTAACAAAGATCAGACAATTCAGGAAGTACCGTGAGGTGCAGGCACTTGTGAAGAAAGGCTTGGAACAGAGCAAGTATGAGTATAAGGAGGCTACAGGAGAAGAAAAAACGAGAAGAAAAGGAATACAGCTTATGAATGGAAAAGTTAAGAAGGCAGCAGAGAGCCTAAGACACCAAGACTTAAGAGTAAACAATAGAAATAAAATACAGCCTTGCAAAATAAAATATATGCTTGAGTAACCCATTTCAGTCAGAATAACAAGACATAGGTTTTAAAAAACACAATTAGTTTATGTATATATACATAAAGACATTTAAGCCTCAAACAATAAACAAGCATTGTTGTGAATGAAGATCAGTAGAGCTTCCATATTTTTTTCTTTTTTTTTAATCCAGAATTGTCCTTTAGTTGTCGTAAAGCAATATTCCGAAATGTTTTGGGGGACAAAGGTAATCTAATTCATAAAGTTGTATCTATACCCAGTTTCTAATGGTAAAATAAGTCTTTTTTTGTGGTACGCGGGCCTCTCACTGTTGTGGCCTCTAAGTCATTTTTAAACTTCCTTTTAGCATCCTCTCTATTCTGTTAATCTAGTAGAGGCTCCTCCTAACTTTTGTCTTTACTATTTTTTTTTTACATCTTCATTGGAGTATAATTGCTTTACAATGATGTGTTAGTTTCTGCTTTATAACAAAGTGAATCAGTTATACATATACATATGTTCCCATATCTCCTCCCTCTTGCGTCTCCCTCCCTCCCACCCTCCCTATCCCACCCCTCTATGTGGTCACAAAGCAATGAGCTGATCTCCCTGTGCTATGCAGCTGCTTCCCACTAGCTATCTATTTTACCTTTGGTAGTGTATATATGTCCATGCCACTCTCTCACTTTGTCACAGCTTACCCTTCCCCCTCCCCATATCCTCAAGTCCATTCTCTAGTAGGTTAGTGTCTTTATTCCTGTCTTACCCCTAGGTTCTTCATGACATTTTTTTTCTTAAATTCCATATATATGTGTTAGCATACGGTATTTGTCTTTCTCTTTCTGACTTACTTCACTCTGTATGACAGACTCTAGGTCCATCCACCTCATTACAAATAGTAGAGCTTCCATATTTAAGATACATTGAAATTGAAAATGTTAAGTAGATTCTATTATTGCCTTGTATCCTATCAGGATGAAAAACACAGAAAGTGGAAGCAGACATGGCAGCTATAGCTTCAAAGCCAGTGAAGGTGAAGTATACTTTGTCAGATGGGAAGAAAATTAAAATATTCATTTCAGATGTACGAATTCAAGCACATCACTTGTATGCTCAGAAAGTCAAAATAGAAAGTGAAAGGTTAATAAAACTAGATGTTTACAACTTAGCTGAAAATGGCATATATGTAAATAATTAACTCCAGAAATACCCTTCAGAATATATATTTTAATCATAGATAGATAGACTTAGAAAGACACCTAGAATGCCTAAGAAAGGGCAAAAATTAATAGTTTTTTGTTTACTCATTATACTAAGTATAACCTCTTTGCTCTGAGGACTGAGCCTCTTCATGATATTTAGAATCAGATATTTTATAAACTGGGTTACATAAAACTTCCACAAGAATTTCAGGTGGAAAAACATTAAGGCTTTCTCTTGTTTCTTCCTTTCTGTTTATTGTGCATGGTAAATTGACAATACTTATTTAAACACTTTTTTTTTTTTTAATCTGACCCTTTTCTTCCTGGACCAAGGAATTTTCTCCGTCATAGAGTAATAGAGCTTGAAAACTTCAGCATCAGCAGGGAAGGCAGGCACTCCTTAGCCAGCCACTGTGAGAGAGAGAAAATGCAATTAAGGCTCCCACCAGGGAGAGAGAACTAAACAAAACCTGTGTCTTCACACAAGAGCCTTTTCTTCCATGCGAACTACAAGGCCTCAAATCTTGTTGGTGAGATGCTAGCATTTAGGACAACACACTTTCAGATTTTCTCACAGCAGATCAAAGTAAATAATGCAAGGGCAGCAAACAAAAGGGAAAACTCCAGTGTGCTTACATTAAAAAGAGATTAGAGGGGACTTACAAGTGATTGAAGGAATAGATGACATTTTTAAAAACAGAAAACCCAGATCTTTAAGTACAGCTGGCAAATAAAGTCTAGTTGTGTTACTTTAGCGAGAGTGACAAACCACAAGGGACTTAACATCAGTGTGAAATTTACAAAAAGGTAATTTTATTTTAATATGGTATTTTCGACATCTAAAGTTATACCCATTCCTGTTCTTCCCTTCCCAGGTCTTAGGATTTTCAGCCGAGACTCATGACAACTGATAAAGGGAGCCATTAAAGTTATGAGCCTTCTCAAATCAGTGCCACAGAATATGCAGAGCACTCTGCGGACTGGAGATGTGGCACCGCTCCACTTCCCTCTTTCTCCTGAGGACAGTAATCTGTCATAAAAGCAGCTCTCCTCCTTCATAGCAAGGCAACAGCTGGAAACTCTTCTGCAATGTTAAATTTAGCACAAACCCTTTACCAGGCACTGAACTTAGTCTTGTGGGTCTGTTCTGCAGTTTTAAATGACTACTCCAGGGCCATAGTTTATCCTTTATTTTCGTGTAAAATTCTCATTGACTTTGGTGCAACTCTATAAAGGAAGCAAGGATCGAATATCACCCTTTAATGCCAAATTTACTACAGTTGAACAAAAAGAACGGAAATCTGGGAGGCCCGTGTCAATAAACAAAAGATATATGTTTGGGAGACTTAATAACTGAAAGGACCTTCAAATAGGACTTTTTTTGAACTATTTTTTGAAATAAAAGTGAGACAGTGGTGTCTAGAATTTAGCAATACTTAAACCAGTATTTATATAGTTTGCATAGTGTATATATTTAGTATATGGTACACATACACACATATATAATAGAATATATTATACTATACACATATATAATAGATGTATATGAATGTATTATACGTTTGTGTGTGTGTGTGTGTGTATATATATATATATATATATATATAGTATTCATAGTATTGATAGTAACTGAGGTTGTAGTTGGGCAGCAGGTTGAATGTTAGTCCACTAAAGATTTTCAAAGCAGTTCACTGATATAATAATGCCAGAATCAAAGAGCCAGTGTGGAGGAAAGATGCCAGGACTTAGAATCCATAGATGTGAGAGCTGATCCAGTCTGTACCATTTTAACTTTTCTGGGAATCAATTTGATAATCAATCTATAAAACAAGGAGATTGGATTAGAGTTGCTCTAAAATTCTTTCCAATTCATACTTTCTGTGGGTCTGCACAGACTGTAAGTCTACCTGAATCCTATAGCCATATAGCTGCTGTGCCACACCTGTGGCATCATGTGTGGGTATGTGTGTGTTTTTATATATATACACAGAGACAGATACATTCATACACAGACATATAACTTGAATCAAAGGATTTAGTATCAAAGTGATAATTTCCAAATAAAAAAATCAAATGTGTAAAGACATATCTTTGTACTTGCTGCCATAGCACCCTCTACTACACACACAAACATCTCCTCATCTACCTCTGTATCTGCTCATAGAAGGTAAGGTACACTGTACTTTTAATTTTAGAAAGGCTACTTTTGAAGAAATCAAGGACAGTTAGACTTGTTTGGCTAATACATCATAATAGGAATAATAAACCTAAGTTGAACCCCATCCTTTTTTACATCACAATATGAGAAAATGCATAAAGACATGCTTTTGTAATAACTTAAATAGCCTGTGTTTTCAAACCCTTATAAACATCCATTCTTAAGTATTATTAAAATTGATTTTAAATATTTATATCTCAGATGTACTTTCATTCAACTAAAACTCACTTAGAGAAATTTATTCCATAAGTCAAATCAATACTGACAAATATGATACTAAGTTCTGTTTTAATTGCCCCAATGAAAGAAAAGAAATATTATGTATTACTTATTAAAATTCTTTCTTCAGAAAAATCAGAGTGGAAAACAACCAGGCTGTATTCAGTTCACAAGACTCCTTTTTTTGCACATGGATAAAGTAAGCAAAGTTAAATTCTCAGTGCTTCATATACATATTTATCTGTGAAATTATTTAATCTTGTTTACTTTGTGAAATATATGACTATTCTGTTTTGAGCACAATGCATTTAATTTAGGAAGAAATTAGAAGGTGTAATACAAAAACTGGTAAGTGCAAAAGCAGTATTAAACTGTCAATCACTGCTGATGCTGCGGAGGTTAGTTATTTAACTGAATATGAAGATTAGACACCCTACATTATGCATATTGATTTAAATATAAGAAACAAATTTACTCCTAAGTTGGAAAAGTGCATAAAGGTTTGCTTAAACTGATGTAGCCCGAAGTATCCCTTGCAGAGTACCATTTCTGAGTCAATCACATGTTTGGGAGTAAGTCAACATATATACACATATCAAAAGTTTTTCTATGTAAAAGTTTAGATGTTTAGGTTACCCCTTTTCCTAGCCCATGTTTCCACAGCTCTAAGAGTATATCATAAAAATTAATCTTAAAATGGGGTGGGGGTGAGGGCAGTTGTTGCAGACTCATGCTAAAGGGCATCTTAACCCATTCATGGAGTTGTTTCTGACATACGCTAGCATGTATGTGTGAGTGACTGCTGTGCAATAAGCCTGGGAAACATGTAAATTGCATTTCCTCATGGCAAATTGCAACTGAATTAGAATATTGGGCAAACATAAACAATGCAATCAAATTCTGGCTTTTTATTGAGCTTCTATCTAGTATTCATTTGAAACAAACAAACAAACAAAAATGGTGTTTCTCAGGGTCTGTGACATTGCAGGCCATGAGGGATTCAATGTCACTGCCGGCATACAAATTTATTAGTCTATAAAATTTGACATTCTCTTATTTATTCTCAGAAAGGACAAATAAGATATTTTTTTCATACTTACCAGAAATATCTGGGAGTGTTTATATGCCGCTCCATCTGGAGGATGCAAATAGTCAGAACTGCTTTACAATTCAGTAGGCAAAAGCCTGCTGAAGGATAACAAATGACTTCATGGTGAAACTGCTATTGAAATTCTTTCAGTATGTGATATTAAAAACAACTGAACAAACAGAGATAAGGGACAAATAGGATTTGAAACAGACTTTTTTTTTCCTAACAGTGCAAAAGAAAAACAAATGAATGCTCTAGTCAAATCTATATACCTTTCAGTGATTTTACTGCATAGCTTTTCTTAATGCATGAAAGTTTTGAACTGAAACTTCTCTAAATGTTCCACTATACCCAACGAGACCAATTCTAAAATGCCTCCTTTGGATCACAAATTACGATTTTGAAGCATGAAGAAAAAAGAGTCCATATAACTCTTTTGCTGACTTGATTTACCATTTTACTCTTTGACATTTGGCATAATGCATGCATGGAGAGATTTAATAAACATTTGGTGATTAGGAATGCTGTATTTAAGGAAGATCTTCTTTCTTTTACATCATTTGTAAAGCGAAAAGCAGAAACTCTGAGTTAAATACTGTGAGAATGGAAGGATTACAATAAAAACTACCCAAAAGCATAATTGAAAAATAGTATTTCATTCAATTCAGTCTCTCTTACGTAGAAGAATTTCTACAAATATTGACTTTGCAAGTCAAACTAATGTTAGTAACTTTCAGGTGATTGGGGAAGTCAAAAATCTAAGAAACAAGAAGAGCATTACTTTGCAATGATTTTTTTTTTTTCCTTGCTTTGAAGGGAAGATGAAAGGCTATTTAGTCGCTATTTAGTTAGGTGTTCTTGTTTTATTCTATGGCCGGATCAAAGCAACTATCTCTAAATTTACAAAACAGTTCAGAGAACCCCTAGTAATTGAAGTATAGGCTAAATGATCCATATCAACAACATATGAACATAGAATCTGCCAAACAAAACTCATATTATTAGGTCTTCAAATGACCCATTATGTTGCCTAAAAATAACCCCAAACCAAATAGCTGTCTGAAACTCTGACATGACAATGAGTTCCAGATCTTCCCAACATAGCATATAGAGCGTGTGTTGATATCTAATGGGCCAAAATTAGCTCGAGCATATTATAGTGATCATCCTTTAGCCTGATCTAGATTATTCTTCAGGGCTAACTTTCAATGCTTATAGATAAAAGCATGCCATGTGCAAGCAGTTGTCTTTGGATACCTAACAAAGGTTTACATTAGATGAATTCATGTTATCTCCCTATGCTAATGCTGAACCTCTATTTTCTTGATAATTTATTATACAATAACAGTGTAGAACTAATTCTTGAAGTTATGACCTTCCAAGTGAATTCTTAGTTTCCCATCATTTTAAGTAAAAAAATAATTAAATACAAATTTAAATGGGTTTATAAATATTTTGATGAGCCATAAAAGTTTCACCAAAACTAGCATTGTCCAGCCAAAACTTAAGTATGTTAGAAAAGCAGATAGCTCCAATACAGTTTGCTCATCTCATATATCCAACTACCAAGTCTGGGTCAGGATTGTAAAGTCTAGCACCAGCTAGAACCCCCTTCCTCCAAAACCACCTCAGCTCATGGAAAGGTCACCTTCTCCTCCATCCAGTAATCATCTTCGATTATATCACTCACTTGGCACCTGTGATTGTGTCTGTCTTTGTAACTCGTCCTTTGTTTTTCCTTTCAATTATTTTTCTTCTTAGTTTCTTATCCTATAGATCTTGCTTCCTTACTAGATTATACAAGTGGAACCACATTAATATTTCTTCATATTTCATATAAAACTCAGAACAATACAATTTACTATAACTTCTACGTCCAGTAAACTTCTCTGAATAAGGGACATATTATGTTCCATTCCGGTTTCCAAAACTTAATGTATATAGAATAATTAAATAAAAGCAGAACAATGTTGTTGATTTAAAAGAAACATAGCTTCTAAAATAAGCGTTTGGCAAAGACACACACACACACAAGACACATACACAAACAGAAACACACATACCTGGAATCCAGGCAATAGGGAAAAAAAAAAAAAACAATTGATTATCAATCAACTTTTACTTAATTCTGAAGATAGTGACTAATTCTCTTCTATTTCCATAAAGATGAAGGATACGTTTAGTTTTGATATTAGAGAGTAAATCCTGAAAATATTTTATATACAATACATGTTAAACAAAGAATATTACAGAACTCACTTTATGAAAATTTTAAGATGTTAGAATGAGAATTCAGCCTAATAAAATGTTAACATATTTCAACCCACAGTCATCTTATGCTCAGTGTTACCCTCTGTTAAATGGAAATATAATATATGAGCATACCGTTACAAAGAGTCATATACTCTTAGTGGTGGCTGGCCATCATTCTGCTTCACCTAGACTTCATACTATTTTTGAGACATTAAGTTTTTAGGTCTTAGTTCTGATAAGCCACGTTCTACTGGGAAGAAATATTAATATCAGGTAACTGGGAGAACATGCATGAATTCTTCCTGACTCTTCATGAAAATGGAGGCAACGGAATGACAGGGAAAGGTAAGCTGAACAAAATGGAATAATCTGAAAGCTACAAAATACTAAAGGCGTCTCTCTTGGAACATCTTTTTAGGCTTTGTGGTAGCCACCTTCAATTGAAGAAGTACCAAATGAAGTGAGAAAAATACATTTTTTAACGTTTAACTGAAATGGTGAGGGTCACATGAAAACATCCATAAACTTGTTCCAAGAGTAGTGTTATGGTTAAGCAGAAAATAGAATAAAGAGTAAAACTAGTTATCAGTTTTACTTAAATGTCTGAAATTCTCAACTATCTTCAGGTTGACTTTTTTAGGAAGGATAACATTAGAACACCTATTTATTGAAGAACGGAACTTCCATTACTTTCATTCCAAAGCTGGCTAACTAAATCTTTAGGAGTCAAGAAAAAAGTGATAGACTCTTCAAAGCTTTTCAAAGTGGAGAAAGGATCTGAATTAAACTTGCATCCCACATCTGGGATGAGAGATTTCCCATCTCAGCGTCCCTCCATTGAAACTTTCTGATCCCTTGCTCTTGACTATTAAGGTAAAAGGGAAATCATCTGAATTAGCCATCTGAGCATCTATTTTATTTAGTTTACTTCTCAATGCATGAGATCTCTTTTTAAGTGAAAACATTGAGACTCAGAAAGTTTAAGTAACTTGACAAGGTCACACCAAATACATACAGCTAATGAGGACGAGAAGTGGAGCTGGAACCCACATCATTCTTCTGGTCCTAAAACCTTTTCATTTCCATTAATGATAATTTTTAATAAATATTTTTGAGATCTAATTATGAGGCAAGCATTTTGCTAAGAACTTTACATACCATAATGTGTTTGCCATAATCTGTGAGATTTGGTCAAATTATTATCCTAAAGATAAAGAAAGGGTTAGAGAAGTTAAGTAACTTTCTTGAAGTCCCAGAGCTAATCAGTGGCAAAGGCAGGATATTAGCCCAGCCAATCCAAGCCCATGCTCTCCGTCAACTCACTTAAGAGGTTAGAAACCTGAGATTCAATAAGATGACCTGCATAACCAGATGTTCAATGACCCCAATTCGTCTATAACTTCAGTGGTTCCTTTACCACTTTCTCAAGTGCATAGCTATGCATTATTCCATAAAAAGCGGTCTTTCAAGGACCAGGGCTGACCAACAACAGCACATTGACATGGTATCCCTATATCAAGATGTTCTGTCATCGTCACATAGGTTTACTTACTAATCTCCTTTAGAAGAAATGAAAGCCACTTTTAAAAGGTGAATATACAGAGAATTCCTTATATGAATTTTTAAAATTTTGAATTGACATTCAAGTACAAATGTTTTAAGTTTTCCATCATTTTAAGTAAAAAAATAAAAACAGAAAACAAAAAACTTAACGCCCTTTAATGAGGAACCTCATTTTGTAGGATTCAAGGTCTTCTTTTTCCAGGTAATCTTAACCATATTTCAAACCTGGCCAGCAAATAACGTATCTAGAATACAGTGGGATTTTTTTTTTGTTTTTTGTTTTTGCCGTACGTGGGCCTCTCACTGTTGTGGCCTCTCCCGTTGCGGAGCACAGGCTCCGGACGCGCAGGCTCCGCGGCATGTGGGATCCTCCCGGACCGGGGCACGAACCCGTGTTCCCTGCATGGGCAGGCGGACTCTCAACCACTGCGCCACGAGGGAAGCCCGAATACAGTGTTTTTATACCGGAGCCATAAACGGTTAAAAGAAAATTTCACTGAATCAAACAAAACATTTTTTGAATTCCCAGGTAATTAATACGAAATTTTATTTCACTGAATAATATAAATATGAGTATGGGGCTTCCCTGGTGGCGCAGTGGTTGAGAGTCTGCCTGCCAATGCAGGAAACACGGGTTCGTACCCCGGTCCGGGAGGATCCCACATGCCATGGAGCGGCTGGGCCCGTAAGCCATGGCCGCTGAGCCTGCGCGTCCGGAGCCTGTGCTCCGCAACGGGAGAGGCCATAACAGTGAGAGGTACGCGTACCGCAAAAAAAAAAAAAAAAATGAGTATGAAATGAGATATCACTGTTCCCAGTGACGTCTATTTCTTACTTAGAAGCACTTGTCCAGATTGGCTTCTCCACTTACAAAGAAAAATGATCAGAACATAAAGGAATGAGGTCTTTTAAGCTAAAGACATGACACTAATGGGACTCAAGTACTTAAAGAATGCTGTAAAGACCGGAGTGAGTTCACATTTCTAGCTTAACGACCTCATTTCTTAATGGTTCTCCCAAATCCTGTACAATTCACCGACAGAACTTCCTGTATTCCCACATCGTACCTTGTTTATTTTCTTGACTCATTGCCTTTTTTTGCCTTTTTACTTATATATACATCATGACTCAGTTCAACTCCCAGCTCTTCTCCAAGGCCTTCTTTCTCTCCAAGGCAGAACTAGTAACTCTGTCCGTAATCTCACAGCATGCTCATTTTACACTGAAGTCGTTTATTCAGAGTTCCTCCAAAAACTGTAGTAAAGAAACCATATGATTCTGCTCTATATGCACCTAGCATTCTGCCTGACATAGGGCAATAAATGGTCCTAGGCATTTGTGTTACTGACAAAAATCAAAAACCAAAACAAATCAGATTTTGAAATCAACCAAATATCCAACCCAAGCCTCCTATTACTTATATAAACTTGATCAAGATATTTAACCTCTTCACACATCAGTTTTGCAGCTCTAATATCAGGACTATAACATCTGTCCTATAAGACTGTTAGAAGGATCAAATAAAAAAGCTCATGTACTTAGCTTCGCATGGTAACTAGCATGTAAATGGGTGCTTATGTGGTGGACAGTTATTAGAATGACTAATTTATTGCAAGAAGAAATTAGGCTAAACATTAAAAAACTATTTCTTAAGAAAGGTATTATGAGACGTGAACATCCAGGCAAGGTTGTAGACTTGTTTTCCCAGGAGTTTTAATACAGGAGTAAGCAACCCTTTTTCTGGAATGCCTTATATTATTGGACAAGACAATTTCAGGAAATCCCTTTTAGCTTTTCATATTTTATAACCATTAACCTTCCTAATGCTGCAAGTTTAAAAATTGCTTCAATTCTTTGGGTATTGTCACTTTCTTCATGCAAAAGGAGTTAGAATAACATTACTTGTCTTTTCGTACCAGATTACAGTAAAATATTAAATAATGCTACAAAAGCTTTCTTTCAGTTGAATAAAAAATGGAGAGTAGAATCATTCCTTACAGATCAAAACTATAAACAGGTAAAACTATCTATGGTTATTATAAAAGTCTTATTTATTTTTTTTCCTTTTCAATAACACATAGTATATTATACAATCACTTCTACAAATCTGACCGATGACAAAGTTTTGACCTACCACCAAATTTTTAGTATCAGTAATTCCCACTGGAAAGGCCATGACACGTTTCAGTTTAACGATTTAAGGTTACAAACATTCCTTCCAGAAATATTTCCAACATCTCCCAAGGCATATTTATTCGAAAAAGTGACTCAGCAGGTAAACACACTAGAAATATTATATTTCAAGCTAATTATAAAGGCTACAGTTAATTAGGAAATCACCCAAAAAAAGAAAATCACATAGAGACACATCACACCATTTGTATAGAGGACTATATGGTATGCTGAACAGTTCGTGTAAACATCTTCAATTAGAAAATACACCATTAAACTTTGCCTTGTAGAATAGTTTTTCCCAAGGAGAGCTAAGGATATTTACAAATAGGAAATTGGTTTTTCCTATTGATCCTCTTCAACCATTATCTCTATTAAAAGAAATTTATAATGAAAACAGAAACCAGCTATTCTTTTTCCCTTAGAAAGAAAAATGAACATTCTCTTCTTATTTCAAACATAGAAAGCTCAGATAAATCTAAACTAATATAATCCTCTCACATGTATTAATAGTTCTAATATGATTCATGTTAATGATCTCCTTTCTCACTTTCTTACCTGATATATAATCATTCTACTAATTATGGTAGAAATATTTAGTTGCATATTGTCATTATTGGGCTACTCTATACTTTTTTCACTCAAAACTGCTTTAATACACACGCAGACAGAGGCATGCAGGCACCTAAGAACCCTTTAGCTTTTGTGTTTTATTTTACTTTAAGGATTACTAACACAAATAGCCTAATTTCACCCTGAAGCATTTAAAAAAGAAAATGTGGTGTTCTGAAATGATACATGTCATGTGAAAAGAAAATACCCAGCTGAAAATTAGAAATTTAATCCTCATAAAACTTAGGACACCTCACGGTAAGATGTTCCTCTTAAGATCATTCTAGACACCTTCCACCAACCAGCACATCACCTGAACTGCCTCAGTCCTTAAAGGGTCAAAACTTATTAGCATTTCAGTTCATCTAATAAGTAATGTTTTTGCCGAACAAAACCAATTCCCAATAAATTCTCACTGTATTTGTGTGCTCTGATTTGATTTAGAGGCCTGTGGGGAGACACCATTTGGTAGCACAGGAACACAGAGGGGTAGGTGTTGCTGGGGAGAAGTAGGGCTCATGTGCCAGAAGTGTTATTGTGTCAGGTTGATTTATTGAGTGAGCTTCACTTCACCGAATGTTCCGAGATATTTATTTCCCTAAAGGCTCTGCAAAGATATGAACAGACCCGCATCCACAGATGTCATCATTGCTCATTTTACCGAGTCATGAAATTTTCTCAACTGCAATTTGTCCATCTAAAATTGCTGTAACAGAACAATGTCAATAGTAGCATCCTACTCCAGCCCCACCTTCTATCTAAGGCTCTGTTGCCAAATTCGGTGTGTCTGTGCAACTTCGTGGTAATTAAAGTGACAGAACAGCTTCACTCTCATTTCAAGAGTCTTCTAGAGAAGTGGCTCCAATTTTTTAACACAACTTGGAGTACTCAGATAAAGTAAAACCATTAAGGGGAAGCAAATAGGAATCCCTAAGCACAGAATCATTTATCCCCGTCAAAATTAAAGTAACACTAGGCGGAGAGAAATCAGTCAGTCAAGACAGCAGGCTGCGTGTCACCAAACCCAAAATTTCAAAAATGCCACCTCTCAGAAAAACCATCCCGAAATGTAGTACCTTCCACTGAGGGTAGACTTTTACCTGTTTTATTTCTCCCCTCTCCATTATCAAACGAATGACTGCAAAAGTTGATTTTTAAAAGGAAGTTGCTATATATACACAACGATCGCCTGTAACCTTTATTCAAAAACACTGGTGCAAACTTATGAAAGTAAGTTCTTAAGGTGCATTCATAATGCTAAACATTTTGACTTGGGCATGTTCCATAATTTCATCGAAAATCATCTTCAGTCCCTGATAGAATTTCAATGTCTGTGTTAAATAAAAACTGCATGCTTGTGTTATGTGTCAGAATTTTCGGGTTTATTTAAATATGTTAATATTTCTCATTATGCCATTAACAATAACCTTCATCCATTTGTGAAAAACATTTTGCCAAGCATGCACATAAAAAATTAGCAAGTGAAGCAAAATCACCTTAATTTGCTTTGGACCAGCAAATAACCAACTAATTTGCAGAAATCCCTGCCAAGCACTCATATTAAATGCTTCATGCTTATTTTATGACCTCTGCTGCTCTTCCCCTTCCCCGGGCCCTGAATCATATGATCATTAACATATTGCAAGGTCGGAAACTTTATTTTTTACATTCTTTAATTAATGCCTGTTTATAGAAGGCCATAGGACTTCAGATCCAGTTAATGAAACTTCGCTCCCCCAGTCCCCTGGAGCCCAATAGAGAGCTCTCTCCTCTGTTGTTTTAGTAGCTTTTTTCCAACTGTTTGTTTATACAAACTTAATTGATCTCTTTAGTCCCAGAAGCATTCCAGAGACACAACCTGTTTTGAGGCAAGCTAAAGTTTCCCCCCTTCCTTTTAGAAAAGCCTTGAATGCCCTAGGTTATCAGTTTTAATTTGAAAGTTGAAGATTCAGCTTTATTTACACTGTCTAAAAGTACAAACTGATACAGGCCCTGAAGTGTTTATTTTTACATTCATATATAGCAGAGGGGATCACAAGTGCATACTATATATAATTATTTTGATGTAGAACTAAGTAATTACTAAATGCTGCTATGTCTTATTTTAGGGCATTGAAGAAACGCCGTCTTTAAAACACGTTGAAAATAAAAAACAAATCAGGCTGCCAATGCATGAAATTTCCATGGCTCTTCAATTTACATTTTACATATTCCCTACGACAAGAACTTCTATTTTGCGATTCTCTTTTTTCTGCTATAATTAAATTAAAAAAGTAATTGGCTGGTGCTGCACACTGCAGCAATGTCTTAATCACATAGACAAACAGTTTTACAATAGCTTACACCATTTGCCACATGGGGCAATGACATTATTGTACCAGACTATAAACTCGAGACAGATATCACATACCAGCTTTCAACCACCGTGTTGGCAAGAACAGAACACGAGGTGCATGCAGCACCCTGACTGACACGTCCCTGATGGAATTCCCAATTAAGTAAACGTGGCGCAACTCTGGCCATGTGGTGCTGAAAACTGCCAAAAATCGAAGCATATGAATCTGCACATATATGCTTATACTCTAGGTATGGAAAATATGTCGAAGGGCCAAAAAGAAAAATATGGCTATGAGTTATAAATGCAGCAGGCATTACTGGCAATGAGAAATAATGATTTCTGCCTTTTCTGATGGAAAAAAGTCTCAATTGTACATATGTTTTATATGTCTGTATATTCTAATTTTCCTTATTAAATGTTCAGCTTATGGATATTTTTCTATTTATATTTACAGTGAAGACTGCACTAAAAGTTATTGAGGCTGGGGGATTCAGAGTCATAAAGTCTTTAGTGTTTCCAGAAATCTCACTAATAAGGGATTCATGAGACCTGGGTCTTCATTCTGGCCTTTCCAAGAACTCACAGGGTTGCCTTTAAGTGAGTTCATTTTAATTCTCTTGGGTCTCAGTTTTCTCATCAGTAAAAGGAGTAAGTTAGACTAGATAATATCTAGGGTTCCATTCTGCTCTCACTTGCTATGATTATATACAAAGTCAATCATTTTTATGAATTATATCCAAGAAAGAAACTAAAATAAAGCACAGATGCTTCCAATGGAGGCAAGGAAGCAAAGGGGAATAAAAAGGTGAAAGATCTAATTTGACATACCCAGAATGCTAAAAAGAGTAAAATAAATAAACACAATTTGAAAAGCACAAGGGGAAAACATTAGAAGAAGCAAGCTATTTTACAGATCAGCTTTCTCTATCAGTTTCAGTGACGCCCTGTTTAAAAGACATTAAAAAGCTAAAAATTTTAGAATGGAGTTCCTTCTAGATTGTTAAGCTCTCTGTTTAGCAATGATAACATTTGCTCTTTCATAATAGGCACCTTTTCTTCCCACTGTCTGTCTATGAAGAAAGTAGGCACAGCAAGTGAAGAATTATCAGAAGAGATTTTTCTAAACTTTATAAAACTAAGATGTTCTCTGAAACGCCTACACTTGATTTCTTAACCAGGATTCAAAATCCTCATTGAACTGAGACCTCGGAAAAATATTAAAACAGTCCATTCTGATAAAATGTAAGCCAGTTTTCTAGAATGGAATTGCTTGATCCACAAACTACAGTTTAGTGGCTAATGTGAAGTCCTTCAGATACTGCTCTTTGATCATTTTAATTATTATTAATAATTTAAGAAGTCCCCTGGAGGAGACGTCTGCAATAATAAACAAATGTATACCTTGCCATTTCCAAGGAGATATTGCACATGGCTAATATGCCATTTACAAATTAGTCTTAAGTAGAAGGAAATGATGGGATAAAGCTAAATAAAACACATAGAAACTATGTATTTTAAAGTAGATAAAATATTTTGAGATGCTTTTCAGTGCACATTATACACATATAACTTACGGATAAACACAGGACAGCATCTTCTAGACGTTGGAGAAGCCCACCCTTCTCTCCCAGGCAGCCCACCCTCCCCCGCTTCCTCACTCTGAACTATCTGCCTTATGTAAAGCGAATTCAGTCATTCCTGGCAAGGTGCTTAAGAGCTGAAAGTCTTCAATCTTCCCATAAATAGGGTGCAAATCAAATCTTATGATGGTATATTCAAGCTTTCAGGATCTCTGTTTGCCACCAGAAATGTCAGAGTTTAGTACCTACTAAGCCATAGATTTATGAGGAAATGCTTGTAGATTGACAAGCAATTTTGTAACAAATGCATCTTCAGCGTTAGATTCACAGGAATGCTTAGGACATGCCTAAATGATTTAGTATTTTATACCTCTGCTCAAAAGAACAGTTTATATAAGTCACTTCTATCTGAAGACTGTCAATCAAGCAGAAACTAAAAGTAATTTTAAAATATCATGATTCATTTACAAAAAAGTTTATCTCTAGAATTCAGGAGTGCAAGGTTCCAAGTGATGGACTGATAACAGGCAAACTTTGAAACACTTTAATTGAAACAAGGCAAATTACCTTCTTATTTAGACAGGAAACGGAGCATTTCTGATTACTTTTATTTATGAGCTGCCAATATTTGAACATATGCAAACTTTGAATTGTTTCCCATTTGCCCCAGACTTTAAAAAACATAATTCCTTTTCTTAATGTGCCACCCTTCAGGGCAAGGAGTTGTAATGAACACCTCCCACTCCCACAGAATTACAATGTTCTTTATCTCCCCCAGTACTGAAAAAAAAAAAAAAAAAGACAAAAACTTCCAAAGGTTTGGAATCCTGAAACCTGTAAACAAAATCTGTGGAGCAGATAAAATTTTAAATGGCACAATGCAATTAAAGCTGAATTCAATTTGAGCACACCCTGTCCATCTGTCAGATGGAAACAAAAGCCGAGGAGCTCCATTATTGCTGAATCCCTGCTCTTGTTAATTTGCTTGCTGAGAGATTTCAATTTCTAGGAAGTGCACAAATTAGTGTTCAGTCAGGGCTAGATCCTCAGTAAGTATAAGCAGATGGTGGAAATCAGCCCTAATCAAGTGGCCAAAGCCTTTTTTTTCTGTCTGATTAAAGCATTTTAATCCTTTCAGATTGTCTGCTTTTTTAACAAATATTCACCATCCTTTATTTTTCTTATATTCCAGAATAGATTTAAATTTAGCCTATACACAGGGGAGGAAAAACAACTTTAGAAATATAGCTCTCAGGCTCTGAGTTACAAGCAGTGGCCAACTGGATTTGTGAATTCATTTAATGCCTTTTTTTTTTCTACTTTATGTTAAATAATTGTTTGAATCATTATTCATTTATATGTAAATATAAATAAGACATATTTCACCTGTCCTGGTGGAACTAAATTACTGAAAGACAAAGAGTTGGACATTTTCTCAGCTTTAAGATTAAAGCTAGCAAAAACAGAGGACAACCAGAAAATGTAACATGTTGTAACTCTCTCATCCAGACAAGAGAAAGAAAAATATTTTATTTTTTACATTAACATAAACTAGTGAATATATAAAATTTTAGCAAGGCGATATATTTAAATCAAAACCAGGAAGATGTAATAACTAAAGAGCTGAAGCCTTTTGCGAATAATGAAAACAAAAATTAATTAGGAATGAAGACTATATAATTGTGTTCAGAGTATGAGACACACACACACTCAAAATGTAAAACTGCTACCATCATTTTAAATTTGCTAAGAGCTTGGTTTATTAAAAAACTCACCCACACATTTACAAGCCAAGGGATACATGAAGGAAAAATTTAAAAAATATGCAGAGAAGCAGTATTAATTGAGATTTAATTGCGTGTTTAAACAAACAGCTGGCAAAAAACAAAATCCTTCTGCCTCCAAAATCTACCCAGGGTATATGAAAAATAAACTTTCCTAATTATATGAAAAATGTTTGTGATAATAACTTGAGAGTAGAAGTTCAAAGTGTATGAGCACATTTCAGGGTAAGTTCTCATGTACGATTTTGAAACCTCTCTTAAACTTAGGCATACCAGTGAGAGGTATTTATGGGGAAAAAAACACCAGTTCAACATCAGAAAGCATTTTTGAACAAGCTGAAACCTTGCGTTGAACATTTGTCTGATTTCTGATATGTTGAGTATTTGTAAGATGCCTGGTGGTGCTTTCACATCCTGTTTAGCAATGTCCTTACACAACCTGATTCTTAACAAACACCCTATCTAACAGTTTGGCAAAATTTTACAAGTGTTCATGTATATTTTTTAGGTGTTTTTTTTAACTAGGATAATTACTAAAGATTTGGGGTTCTCATTTCTTTATTTGAACATTTTATATTCATATTTATAGATTCTAAACTGAAAGACATCCTATATGACAAATCTTTACATGGCACCAAGTTCATGCATTTGCCCATGAGTATAAATAGGCAAATTATCCAAGTTTAAAAATTGTAACTACCATATATAAGGATTAAGGGTTCCTTATATGTACCACTTACCCTTATATTTTGAAGTTTCTACTTAAAGTACTCTTAAAATTCTTATTCAAAAATAAGTCAAAATGGGATAAATTAGAAGTTTGGGATTAACATATACATACTACTATATATAAAATAGATAGCCTATTGTATAGCACAGGGAACTATACTCAGTATCTTGTAATAACTTATAAGGGAAAAGAATCTGAAAAAGTAAATATATATATATATATATATATATATATATATATAAAATATGTATATCTGAATCACTTTGCTGTATACCTGAAACTAACACAACTTCAATTAAAAAAAAAGGAAATTAAAAAAAATCATAAACAAAAGACCATCAAACCCACTAGACATTCATTTCATGGAGAGAGCTTTAAAGTTTTTCCACCACCTGCAAAGATGAAATAAGGCTCAAATCAGCTTTCTCAAGAGAAAGTGTATATTTCCTTTTTATTCCTCCCATCCATTCACTATCTAATAGTGTAATTTAATAGCGAAAAGCTTTCCTCACATCTCAACACCCTCTCTTTAAAACCAGCCTTAAAGCATTAGATCCTGCTAGATTCTTAGACATTTTGTAACTTTACCTGTTTGTGCCTAGGACTGGGTAATTGACAGTACATTTCTATAAAACATAATTAGGTACTAAGCTGAGAAGACTACAGCATGTGCAGGAGGAATAGAGTTATAACCCCATTTTTGTTTAATATGCTACCATGAGCAGGTATAGGAGAAGGCACCCAAGAAATCCATGCCCTTCACCTTCTTTTTTTTTTTTTTTTTTTTTTTGCAGTACGCGGGCCTCTCACTGCTGTGACCTCTCCCGTTGCGGAGCACAGGCTCCGGACGCGCAGGCTCAGCGGCCACGGCTCACAGGACCAGCTGCTCCGCGGCATGTGGGATCTTCCCGGACCGGGGTACGAACTCGTGTCCCCTGCATCAGCAGGCGGACTCTCAACCACTGCGCCACCAGGGAAGCCCCACCTTCATTCCTTTATCACTGTCACCACTCGAATTCTGGACTCATACCTCTTGCCTGGGCTATTTCACCACCTCCTATTTGGCCTCCCTACCTCTTTAGAGATTCCCTTCTGTAACTTTGCCGATCCTGTTTAGGTTCTTGATGTGATGGCCCTAGCCAATATTCAAAGCTCCTCTTTTTTGACCCTCCAGCTAAATCTTATCACTCACTAGCATGATATCACATGCATGATATACCCTCTAACTCTCCAATGCCCCGATTTTACTCACAGAGTTCCTTCCATCTTGGAATGTCATTGTAAATTAGGTCCAACTGTCAAGGTACTACACAAAGCATGTCTAAAGTTTTACTAATTTCATAAACCCTTCTCTTCCATCACAGACTAGAACTGGTGTCTCCCCACTTTTTGCTTGTTTTGGTTTTTCTGGTGTATCTAGTTACAGCATTCTGACTTGCATTATATCCAATCATTTACGTACATATTTATCTTATTTTCCCTACGATATGGGAAGTCTTTTTTGTTCGTTTGTTGGTTGGTTTTATCTTCTCTGGAACACAGTACTTTCCATGTTATGGAGCTTCACTGCTCAATATAGGTGCCACTAGCTAGGTGTCTATCTAAATCAAAATTAATTAAAACTAAATAAAATGTAAAATTCAGATCCTCAATTATGCTTTTGCCACATACCAAGCACTCAGCAGCCACATACGGCCAGTGACTACTGAACTCAACACTGCAGGCATAGACTATTTGCATCATTAGAGAAAGTTCTATCAGACAGCACCATTGTAGAGACTCAATAAAAGTTCAATTCGAATATATATTTAATTACCATCAAAGTGCCATGAGAATAGGAATCAAGGAAGGAACCCTGACGGTGAATTTTTTTTTTTTTTGGCGGTACCCTGGCCTCTCACCGCTGCGGCCTCTCCCGTTGCGGAGCACAGGCTCCGGACGCACAGGCTCAGCGGCCATGGCTCACGGGCCCAGCCGCTCCGCGGCATGTGGGATCTTCCCGGACCGGGGCACGAACCCGTGTCCCCTGCATCGGCAGGCGGACTCTCAACCACTGTGCCACCTGGGAAGCCCCTGAAGGTGAATTTTTTGATGGTTTGTAGGACAGGCTCATGTATACACTCAACTATCTTCTCAGGGAGGTTTTGGTAAGCTCAAAGCATCCAACATTTGCCATCTTCAGCATATTAAAAACCACCCCAACGAGGTCAGGACAATTTTCTGATACTTCATATATAATTAATAGTGGTTAAGGAAATTTATATGGCAACTGTTTTGCAGAAGCTTTAATTCACACTTTCAATATTTAAAAAGGCTGCTGTCAAGGCTGGTAGGAAGAAAATTAAACCCACCAGCTGTGGTTTGTTTTTTGAGGAAAACACATAACATTTTATTTCTGCTTTGTCTGTCGTCTTTGTAAATGTCAGAAATACAGAATTGAAATGTAACGAATACCCTGGTTTACCATTAGAGTTCTTCTGAAAATGCTTGTTTCTTTTTTTTTAATTAGATGGAATTTTAGTAATTTTTCTTGGGGTATTTTTGTCTCTTTGTATAGTGACATAAAGCACACAGTTCTCATATTTGCTCAGGAAATGTGATAATAAAATGCATTTGAATACTTCGTTATTTCTCTATTCTTTGTGAGACTTTTCATCCAATGATAATAGAGGACAATTTTTAAAAGAGATATGTTTTTCAATTCTTTAGTTTATTGGAATTTTGAGGGTATTCCAAGAAATGTCATCCTAGATTATTTAAAATTGACCAGGTGTCTAGCCATAAAGGTCAAGAGTGTTTTGCTGAGACTTCATAGTTTTCACGAGACATTCTAGAATCACAGCACTGAATTATAAAGTTTCCTTTTGATCTATGGCATTGATGTTACACACTGGAATAATAGACCTTACTTGTCACAGAATTCACCTAAAATGTACGATAATATAGTCTGACAATTTAATTTTTTCCATTATTTTTAACTAGGAAAAATTTTGCTCTATTTGTTAAATGTTTTTGCCTTATAAACCATTGGTAATTACCCTAAGTATAAAGACTTAAGCAGAAAAACTTAAGCATTACCTATTACATATCAGCACTTGTTAATGTCATTCTAATCAAAATAAAATTATTTAAGTCTAAGCAGTATTACATGTTATGAAGAGTTTCCTGATCAGATTTCTCAAAGCTCACTATTATCTCACAATATTATTAACAACTCTTGGTCTACTTGCCTCCAGATATTTCCTTTATTAACCTATGATGATATCATCACCCTCCTCTACTGAGTCTAAAAGCTCCATGGAGAGAGTGGTTTATGGGAATTAAATACAAAAAGATAGAGTCCTTCCAAAATGTCATGCCCTTTTCAGGAACATCCCACAACTAGTTAATTTATTTCATCAGTTGATTATGAATCTAAACATGATAAAGTAGACACGAGTTTATGTTGTAGTATAAGAAAGAAGGAGAGAAAATCATCATGGGAGCCCAGGACACAAGGGAAGTAGATGGTGGCAATATGAAAACTCCAGGGCAGAGTTACCTTCCAGGAAGGAACTGCAGGAAGGCACAAAAGAGGTACTTATGGCATTTTGCAGTTTTGCCGAAGGCGGTCTCTGCTTTTGCAGAACAGAATGAACAAGTTAAATCAGTATCCTTATATCAGCCCTTTTAATATGTACGTTAAATTAACAACTGGCTATTAAAATAATGGGTTTATATCCAAAAAACTCACAAAAACATGCCAATAAAATTATTTGCTAATATATTTATAACTCAGAACTGTAGCTTCAGTGAGATTAAAATAAATAGTGGAACC
Organism: Aethalodelphis obliquidens; assembly: GCF_003676395.1. Taxonomy (NCBI): domain Eukaryota; kingdom Metazoa; phylum Chordata; class Mammalia; order Artiodactyla; family Delphinidae; genus Aethalodelphis; species Aethalodelphis obliquidens. The sequence goes on along the minus strand of NW_020837959.1, from coordinate 33,203,737 downwards.
TCATGTTTGCCAGTTCATTCGCACTTTCAGCACCCCTGTCATTTTATAATGCTCTGCCAGTATTTATCACAGATTGCAAAACAGAAAAAAAAAATCCCTGAATATGTAAAAATAGCAGCTGTTATTTGCCATTAACAAACTCATGGAGAAAACAGAAGCATGTGGCTTTAAGATTGGTCAAAGTAAAATTTTATTGTCTTAAAGCCAAAAAATAACTTAAGTTTTTATTTTAAGCTATTACTCCTTTTGTTTATAAATATTTCTGAAAATAAGAATCTAATAGTTTCTCTTCAGTCACTACATCACATGGATGCTAATATCAACATTTGGTGATTAATTTTCTACAAATCAACAGAGAAAATATAGATTAAAAAAATGTTTCTAAGATATTAATCCACATCCCAATTTTTACTCCTGTCCAAACAAGCTGGCAATGTCTCCCAGTCCAAAGCTCAAATATTTCTTAGATCTATCATATTGTCTATGTCTCAACTGACACTGCCTGGGTAAATTAAGCCTAAAATCTCCTCATAATTTCAAACCGTAAAGATCACCATTGTCTCCTGAATACTCTCCTTAGTGGTAACATCTCCCCCATCAAATGATGTTCCCAGAGTAATTTATTTAGTCTAAAAACACAACCCGAATCATATCTCACGTGCTTAGTATGCTGACACATAGATCTTCCATGATCTGACCATTACCTTACCACTGATATCCTCCAACTTTGGACCAATTGGCCCACCACACCAACACATGACAAGCAGAGCTCAAACTGCTTTTGCTCGAATTTCTACACTTTTGAAATGCTTTTCTCACTGCTTTACACAGTATCTTCAGATTTTTCAGGAATTAATTTAAATGCTATTTCATATTTGTAGTCCCTCATTAATGTGCTGCTTCTAGAAAGTCTCCAAGAGATTTTTTTGTTGTTAGTATTCCACAAACCTGTTTCTGTGACCTCAGCTTTCATTATTGACCACAGTTATCCATGTTATAGTCTCCCTTGATTAAATTAAACATCTGTTTGCAAAATTTCTACAATACTTTTGCTATGGTCAAAGCTCTAAACAAATTTTCTAGTAGTTTGCAAAGAACTCTCATTATCTTCATAAACACAAAAGTAATCAAAAGAGAAACAGAAGCATCTTTGGAGGCACTAATGTAATCTCTTTCTGGTAATTTTAATATAATATCATAAGATATTAAATATCATGTTCCCTATTCTGTCAAGGTCATTTGGTCACTGCTTTCAAAGGAGTCGATGTTTTGGAGCAGTTTGACATCCTACTTGTATGTCTTAAGCAAGGCTGAGCCAATATAATAGGAAGTATCATTAGTTATTCAAGGTAAAACTTTCAAAAATGCGACTAAGACACTTTGACCTTCTCTGAATCAGGAAATGCTCTGTGCATCTTTATGCTCTTTTAAATATAATTTGTCTAAACTGTCTAAAGTAAATCAAAAACTATCACGCAACCCTCTTAGTAAAAAGGGTAAATCTTAATTGCAGAACTTAAAACCTCACAATTAAAAGCAGTGCTGCTACTTAAAGCCAGCACAAACACGGGAATGAACACTGATGCATACAGATTAGATTTCTTAACATAGTTGTAATTCTGAAGGATACTGTAAAGCATAGACCATTTATATGCTTTAAATGTTTTCATAAGGGAGAAATAAAATGGATGATTGATTGTTATACTTTTATAAAGTTTTGTCATTTATGTTCTTAGTAATAACTTCATGACTATCAAAATCTTTAATCTGATGAGATATTCATAATATACCTCAAATAGAAAACAGGTGAAAAGGAAAAAAAATCCTTTATCCTGAAAAATGTACTTAGAAATCTTAATATTAATATGAGCACTCAAGATTACATTGAAAATGGTGCCACTAATTAATAAATAAAACTCAAGAAGACAGTGTACTCAATATATAAGGAAAATATTATAAGAAGGAAAAAAATAAATGTTATTATTCCTAAACATACAGTAATATCATTTTTTTCTTCTTTCCAAACAAAGATGTCCTGCCTTCTACATGGGACACAGTCTTATATAATAACAACTTTATAACAAAATGTATGTCCTCAAATGACATAATTCTTCAATACACAAACAAATGGGACATATAAGTATCGAGATATAGCAGTAAGGAGAGCAAGTATATGGTGATATTATAATTAAATATGAACTAATATGCAGATCCTAATGTTAAAAGAAGCTAAAGAGAAAAGACACAGATTTATTTGCCTACTTCTCGAATGCTCAATTCCTTGTGTTCAGAATCCTCAGAGAAACAGGCTGAGGAGGGAGTAGTAAAGATTAGGTAGTTTTCTAGTGTTCAAGAACACCATGGTAGAGAATACTCTGTGTGTGTTCGTTGGGGTGGAGGTATAGAGAGAACAAAGTCACCATCACTGAAAGAAAAATAACACACACAAGTATTCAAAGGGGAAGCTGATTTGAAGACCAACTTTGTTAATTCCACAATTTTGCAGAGGTTAACAATATTTAATATAACAACAACTAACACATACCGAGAGCCTATTAAATACCAGGGACTGTACTAAATACTTTGGTTATGTTATTGAACACTCACAGAATCTTATCATTTACAAAGAATTAATCTACCTACAGATATGAGAAAAGTTAGAGAACATGGAAGAGATCAAGATTTGAACTCAGGTTTATCTAATGCCCAATCAGTGTCCTTTTCTGTCATAATATTCTTTACAATAGAAGTCCAGTCAAGCAAATATTTTTATCATATGTAACCACCAATGTGTTAACTTTAACAGGGATAATGCGATTTAGTAGACTAGTGAGTACCTACAACAAATCACTGGATTTGTGGGGAATTTTGTTTAGCATGAGTTGTTTGTAAAAGAGCCTCATTCCCAAAGAATTCATTAATTAAGGCATAAGTTATAAAAGCATTGACAAGATATAGACTCAGGTGACTTTTTAAATTTTGAATAGGGAGAAAGAATACTATGAATTTGCCTGTAGAAATGGCAGAGAAAAGATAAATTGACCGCCCTAATCTTTTAGCACAATCATAACTAAAAGCTCATACAGCTTCAACTTCATTATTTTTAACAGAATTCACTACGTTACAGTTACTTGTGGAGTACAAAGCACCATAAATAATTTAAATTAAACTACACTTGTCAAAATAAATGAACAAGTAGGTTTTATGATGCAGTACATTTTATGATGCCCTTGATTCTTTAATTTGTGTGTTTTGCTTAGTTGCTAATTCCCAAAATGCTATAATCTGCGATGGCTCTTCTACTCATTAGTATAGATTACCAATGTCCCAGCTCAACAAGAAAATCAGTATGGATAAGCATTCTAATGAATCAGAATGTTTTTTCAATAACATCTTGTGAATATTTTATAATATTGGTTTGAAGGAGATAAGAGAACTAGTTCACCTCCCTTCTATACTAACTCACATATATGTACGCATATATATATGTATCTATAGCTATAGTTATATAGCTACAGCTACATCAACATCTAACCTAATCTGAGCTATCCGATTATATTTGCCAAGCAAAGAAGTTTATTATTAATTTATTAACTTTGACTAAATATATCAAAATTTGGATTATGACTTTCTTTGATATTGTATTACATGTATACACATAAAAGGTTTTCTTCAAGACTGGTCCTAGAGTTCTCCAACAAGACCTAGGTAGAATTATCAGAGGGTAAAGTATTAAAATAATTTTTTAAATATTAATTTGAAATTATAAAATGCCTAATTGATACTGTACCAAAGAAGCCTGTAACAGAAATGTTTCATATGTCTAATATATACTACACAATGATTGAATATAAAACACAAATCCCTATGAAATAAAATGTTTCTTGAAATTAAAGCAGTTTCCAAGTCCTGGATAGGGACCATCTGATTTTTTCATCACAGCTATAGACTAACAGAAATAAAGCTCTCTCAGAGAGCTGCATTACCTCCACAGACCACTAGTTTACCATTTAATTATTCAACCTCTGACATCTTTGAGAGTATCTAACTTAACACCAAGAAACCACAGAGAAAAGTCTTGGAAAAATCATGAGTGTACTTCGATTTTGAGCATATGAAGCGAGCAATATTCCCCTCCTGTTATCTCTTTGTTATTTTACCTGCCATTTTGCTGTAGAGCGCAAGTAACATGCAGGCAATAGAAGAATCTCTTGATATAGTCCCTTAAGCCTCAGTTTCTACTTTTAAAAAATAAGCTTAATAATATCTTCATATGAAGAGCAAATTAGTTAATATTTGTTAAAAATATTTTTGGAAACTGAAAGTCTATATAAGCTGTTAAAAGTTATTTTAAAACTGACTCTTTCATTACAAGTTGATCTTAAGTGTTTATAAGTTAAAGCAGCATGAACTAAACAGTATTTTCCTTTATTTCTCCTCATTGTCTACAAGTTTACACATTTTTCTGCCTTTCCATGTGGTTAAAATCTTTAGAAATTGACTCACAAATTAAGTTGTCCTACAACTGTTTAAAATTGTGCTCCCAGTACTAATTGCAAGGATCACAGTGGCCTTCCACATATTTTATTTTTACTCTGGATTTATGATTTATTGATATATTTCACAATTGGTTAAACTCAAGGAATATATATATTTAAATATTAGGCATAGAGCTCTAATTTTATACGCACTGTAATTTACAAAAATGAGTTTCCACTCTTAAGGATATAAATTGACCTATTCATGATCCTTGATTTCCACTTGCCTCTCTCACAGAATATATCAGCATAGTACATTCTGATGTTACATTTTCATGTCTGTTTTGCTGTCTTTTTTTTTTTTCTTTTTTTTTGCGGTACACGGGCCCCTCACTTTTGTGACCTCTCCCATTGTGGAGCACAGGCTCCAGATGCGCAGGCTCAGCAGCCATGGCTCACGGGCCCAGCCGCTCCATGGCATGTGGGGTCTTCCCAGACCGGGACACGAATCCGCGTCCCCTGCATCAGCAGGCGGACTCTCAACCACTGTGCCACAAGGGAAGCCCTGTTGTCTTTCTTTAAAAGCCTAGAGCTATAGAATAATTTTGCACACTTATGGCGGTTTTGATAGTATTTAATCAACTTCCACTCTTAAAAGTGTATTCTTATCTTGATGAGCTTAGATTAAAAACATTATCTTTATTCCAAACTTACGTACTCTGATCAGTATTAGAAGACAAGTCAGTGATGGTTAGGGGGCATCAGAATGGTGTCATCATGTACATAAATTAAAATAAATAAGGTAACAGTTCCCTGAAGTCTATTTCCAATTGACTCAGGCATTTAATATAAATGCCCTATTAATGTGTATTTTATATATTATTATATAGTAACCAATCAAATCTGTGCTACCATGTAATTTGGGATTTCTCTTAATAAGAAGAGGCTAAAGTCATGGGCAACGCACACACACAAAAAGATATCTGGAAAATGCTTATTCCCTCTATCATGACTGCATTTATAACTCAGTTATTTACATCACCTAAACTGTCACTGAGTTATTACCCAATGAAATCACACTTTGGTGATCCAATCACGATTCCACATAACTGCTAAATAACACCACAGACCAGCAGCCTCAAATTTCTTGATCTGTCCTATGCCCACTTTTGTTAGATGTGAAAACTCATAGCTACTCTTCCATACAATTACTGCCAAGTCAAACTTCTCTCTATAGGTTTTACACTTGGTTTCTACTAAAACGTTGTCTGATATGCCTAGTTCCTTAAACATATTTAGAATTTCAAACAAAGATAATGGACTTTATACATTAAAGTATTTATTAAGTACCTACTATGTTCTAGGCACAGCACTCAGTCCTCACACGAACGTCAGTCCTACGAAATGGGTTTTACCTTTTTTCTTTCACAGAGAGAAAGAGCGACTGAATTGAACTTGAAAGTAGTCTAAGTTTACTAAGTTAGTAAACATGACTACCATTTATAGAGCACCTACCAAGGATCAGATGTTTTACCCACAATCAGTGTCATTTAATATCACAAAATTCTACAAGGCAGGTATCAGTCTACACTTAGGATAAAGAAACAAGGATCCTATGAGTTGAGTTACTTGCCTAAGGTCTTACCATGAGATCAAGCTAGCAATCAGAGCCGAGAGCTCACACTCAAGCTGCAGTCCCATCATTCTCCAGACCCTTGTTCTCATCTCCACCCACAGCTATCTTCTCATTTTGCCACAAATGAGGTTCCTTGTCTTCATTCCAAAGGAGAATTCACTCCTCCACCAACTCAAAGACAGTACAACTGGGAAAGGGAAGCAACAATACCATGGAACAGGTTAAAGAGCAAAATTGCAACATAATTTCATTTGACTAGTCCTCATTCAAGTCATCTAACAGACTAGTGATGTGCTGGAAAAGTCAGGTAGGTTAAAACATACAATGCTCAAAAGCACAAGTTCTAGAGGCACATCATATCAATATTTAAATGGATAGCCCTTTCCTAATCATAATGTAAAATAACATGTGAATTTATAATTTTTAGACTTAGAAGAAACATATGAGATGATCTAGCCCGGTGATTTCATTTTACCGATCAAGAAACATGAAGCCTAAATAAATAAAAATATCTATTCAAGGTGATATGGCAAAGTGGGGACAAAATGAAGGACTGAGTTCAGACTTCAGGCCCCAGGCCAGGGACTCTCTGTACTGTAATGTTGTATTCTTGTATTATTTGAGGGCAAAGGATAGAATTAATGCAAGTGGTAAAAGAAGTGGATTATGATCTTGTCAACAAATGAATTAACTACGGCCTTATCTGCTAGGGGAAAATAAATGAGATGAAGTGGATATAAATTTAAAAACTTTCATCTGTCAGTTTCGTTGTGTTTGTCCATAAAGTCAAAGTTCTCCAAAAAAGGCAGTAAAAAAAAATGACCTTTGGTGAACGAAACTTTCTGATTGTTGCCACAACTTTGTGGGTTTATGAATTACACATATTGCTTAGCTTAGCTACACAACCAACCCAAACTGCAGGAATTAAATAAGTTATTTCCATCAATTCACATACTATGATTGTATTAATTATATATTCTAGTATATTATAAAAATATATTTGATTCTTACTTCACACAATTCACTAACATAATACCCTACATATATGAATGCAGGATTGATATAATAAGAGAATATATGAAAGTAAGGAATGAAGTATCTTATAAAACATTTTAAAATGGGGTTCTATTAATAACAGTGGTAAAAACCTGGCATCAAACAAGTTGCATATAATTCAATACAAGTAAAATCTTAAAACATTAAAGGACTGAAATTAGATTGTAATGGACTCTTTGGATTAAATCAATGCAATTAAGAATATGATGAAGTATCCAGTTATCTGTTTTCTGAGCCTCTGAAAAGTGGAAATATTAATGGAACTGTACAAGAAATTAGTGCTGACTAGATTAATTGCCATAGCAATTGTTATATTATAAATATGTTATTTGTGACAATTATGCATCAGAATAATGCACGGGTTGTCGTATTACTTGAACAAATCTTTAGGTTCCAAATAAAAATCATCAAGTATTTCTTTATTTCCAGCATTATTATAAATTTAGAACATTTTAGAGTTGAAATGTGAAATTCTGTGCTAACATAGCATATGTTTTTAAAAGTTTACCAGCATTTCAACTAATAAGTTGGGGGAAATTAAGCAGTAAAAATGTAACCTGAGGAAACCTCAACAGGAATGTAAACTAAACGGGTGCGGAGGTCTGTAGGTGTCAATCAAGAACAAAATGCAACTGTCAAGCTTGCTTTGCTAACAAACTGTCACATCAACAATATGGAGTTAATGACTACAAATTAACTGTATACCAGATGCTTGACACTTTGTTATGACACTTAGCAAGCTAGTTGACATTTGGGGATCAAAGCTTCTTTAATTACACTTTGTATAACATGTGCAACCTTTATGCTAATGTCCAAATATTCCTTGGAGCAAGACTGTCCAAGTAAAAACGACCACAGACTGTTTTCTAGGTGTGGGTTTGAAAGTATTCACGTGCCTCTAAAAAAATGGAAGGAGCGGAGAAAGAGTCAGGCTTAGATGCACAATGTTATTCAGTATTACCATTGCCTAAAATAACACTGTTCCTTAACTTGGTGAACCACTTTTTCTCACATACAGACTCAGTCTGTGAAATAACACATTTTTAAACAAGGTGGTAATAGCACTAATAGCCATTTATAAAAGGAAAGGCAACTAGGCATATCAGAATTTAAAATAACTGGAAAAGGTATTAAAGGGTAGACTGATAAAAACAACAAACAGTAACTGCCTTTCAGAACACTGATTTGAGCGATGTTTCAAGTGGTTTTTAGGGAAGTGGTGTGACATTTCCCCAAGTGAATAAAACTTAATAAATGATATAAGCAAAATTTCACATTAAAGGTATAATACTTAATGCTAAACATGCATAACCATGAATTTTAGGCTTTGTCAACATAAGAAAATGTTAACATTTCTACCAGGTTTTTTTTTTTTTTTTAATTGCGGTATGCGGGCCTCTCACTGTCGTGGCCTCTCCTGTTGCGGAGCACAGGCTCTGGACGCGCAGGCTCAGCGGCCATGGCTCACGGGCCCAGCCACTCCACGGCATGTGGGATCTTCCCGGACCCGGGCAAGAACCCGTGTCCTCTGCATCAACAGGCGGACTCTCAACCACTGCGCTACCAGTGAAGCCCCTCTACCAGGTTTTAAAGTTCAGATTAACCAAAAAAGAAAGAAAGAAAGAAAAGATTGTCTTAAAACTAACAAAATTTAGAAAATAGCTGATAAATCAAGCTGATAAATCAAATATGTGAATAAAAATATCTACATATCTATATTAGTAAGTTAATAATGTAATAACAATACGAATACTACTCCTTTGGAAAAGACACTATCTTTGTATAAATGATAGACGTAGTTAAGCAATACTGTCATAAAATTCAGTGGCATGTCCCACTTTTGCCTGGATTGTACTTCTTGGGAAAAGGCAAGTTTGTGTATGTGAAGAAAAATAAAGATGAGGAGAGGGAAATATATAATACTAAAACTGCGCCTGGTGGCGCAGTGGTTGAGAGTCCGCCTGCCGATGCAGGGGACACGGGTTCGTGCCCCGGTCCAGGAAGATCCCACATGCCGCGGAGCGGCTGGGCCCATGAGCCATGGCCGCTGAGCCTGTGCGTCCGGAGCCTGTGCTCCGCAATGGGAGAGGCCACAACAGTGAGAGGCCCGCATACCGCAAAAAACAAAAAACAAAAAACAAAAAAACTGGAAAGAACATTGAGGGTCATCTAATCCAACCTTTCTACTCTGTTGATAGGACAAACCATGACCCAAATAAGTGGAATGGTCCAAGTCATGGAGGTATGCACAGACTCTACACTACATCCCGGGATTATAACATGTCTAAGAGTGATGTTTCCAGTACAACACTTGGAAGGGACGTGTATCTATCAGGGTCTCAGCACAGGTATGGTCCATTCAAATGCTGTAACAGAGAAGAGTTACATGGCCTAGAGAGTATTTTCAAAAGCATCAACAGAGATGAAGTAAACCAATAAGGGAGAGTGTGGTACCCTGGGGCTGCCAGGTGTGAGAAATCTAAAAGGGCAAGGTGGTGGAATGGTTACTGCAACCAGAGGGGGCTGCCCTGCAAGGACTGTGGATATTGGAGGAGGGGTGAAGCCATCCTTCATTAAGGCAGCAAGAAGGGAGAAAGGGAACTAAATGTCCTGACCCCACTCTCTCCTGCTGATCTCAGCTGGCACTTTCCATTGGCTGAACACATCCAGGAACCAGAGGGCAAGAGAGACCAGTAAGACAGTCCATAAAAATCTGGCTCCTGGAGCGCAGGGCCAAGTGGCAAAGGATGTAGTATGGATCTGAGGGGCACATGGAAAATATCCAGCACAGAACCTGACAGAGTGTCATGGCACCCTCTGTCTTTTTATTTTATGTGGTCCTGGACTGAGATTGGCAGCCTCTAGCTAAAAGCCTTTTTCCGGGTCATAGGTATCACTTGGTACTTCTCTAGCAGATGTAAAAATACATTAAGAACTGATCCTTTCTTTATACCCTCCTTTCCATCCTCCAGCAAAAATAATAAGCATGTACAAACTCCATTCTCTATTACTGAGAGAATAAGAGCAAATTAGGGAGTGTAAAGGTACTGTTTCATTATTCGTTTAACAAACATTAATTGATTCCTTACGAAGTACCAGGTGCTATTCTCAGCACTAAGAATCCAACAGTGAAAAAACAAAGAAGAATTTACATACTAATGAGGAGAAAACAAAACTAAGAAAACAAATAAGATACTTTTAGATATTGATAAGATCTGAAACAACAATAACATAGCATGACAAAGGGTGTCTAGGGTGAAAAGATGTGGGCAATGTTAGGATGAACCAGAAATGGCTCAGTTTCATTGAACTGACACCCAATGGATAAGACTGAAATTACTCACAGGAAGGTATTAGGGGGTATTAGGGGGCAGACTTTCTGTGGAAGGAAACTGGATCTACAACCTTGTCAGAGAAGTGTGTGGGCCTGCTAAGGAAGCCCCCAGTGCCTGTCACCACGCCCTTACCCTCACATGCAGCCAAGAAGAGGCAAGCTTTGCTTCACACAGTCAGTGGCAATATCCTCCTGCTACTGAGTGGATTTGGTTGCTTATGAGACGACTTGTTTTAATTCCCAAGGATGCGACAGAATCTAGCTGAAGCTTTGCATAGGGCTTCTAGGTCGTGGTAGGATGCTTGGATTCTATTCCTAGTGCTAAGGAATACATTAGAATTTTTGAAGTTTCAATTTTTAGGTTTCATATAATACTCTCTTGATGACTTCACTTTGGACAAAGGCATTAAACCTGGGATAAAAAAAAGAACTCAATATATGTCAAATTAAAATATTAATATACCTTTTTGGAAATGCAAATCAATTAAAATCACAAGTAGAGAAACATACAGTTATAAATCCATACTCAAATGTATAAAGAGCATTAGAAGTGTTCTTTTCTAATTGATCATTTTCCTCGTATGATTTCTATGAAGAAAAGATAGAATTATCAATTGTCCTCTAAAAACTGTTTGACAGTGGTAGCAGGGCAATTATATTCAAATGGAACAAGCAAAAGAGAAAACAAACATGGGAAGGAAAAAGGTGTTTCAGCCTTCTCTTCTGATGATCTCATCACACCATGAATCACATCTCAAATGAAAGATATGCACGAACCTTGCCAATCTAATACCTGAGTTCTAGACCAGAACACAGGCCCAAAAGATCCTTAGAGCTGATAGCTGTATTTCAAAGTGGCCAAATCTGTCTGCTCATGAAGACACAGCCTGAGAAAGCCAGGACCCACTCTGGAAAAGTTCATAAGTGGACACAGTAGAAGATGTATCTTTACAGATTACTAATCAAACTGCCTGAAGTGATGGCCCCATTCAAGAGTTCATCCGCTTCTCCAATTTGTGAACATAGACTTCAGTAGATTAATCCTTTTATGCAGTTTAGCTCCTTTTAACTGATTTAGTCTTATTTTTTTTCTATTTTACTAGAATTGAAAAATAACTTATTTATCCACATACTATAGATGTAACAGTGCCTATCTAGTAACAAACAGCTTTTTCCCACATAGGTAGGTACATATATCATATATAATATGTAAGTTTCTATCAGGTTATTGGCATATTTTGAAATTTTAAGAATTCAATTCAGTAAAATGTCCACTACTTTGCCATCAAAATCCTATCTTAATATTAAGACTTAAATTCTTTTTAAATTTTTATGCTAAATGATGAAATAAAAAGGGTTTCACTCCCACTTAACAACAGCCCAACAAGCCAAAAACAAAACAACAACAAAAATGTGAGACAAAAGAAAGAAAAAGAATACCTTAGAGAAAAGATTTTTTTTTTCAATACTGAAACTGGAATAAGATTACATTTGAAGCCTCCAAGGAGTAGAGAAGTTGAGATATGATGTAATTCACAAGATATGATAAGCATTACACCTGGAACTCACCTAATTTTCTTTGCTCTAAAAGTTGAATAAACTCCCTATGCATAGCCTCAAAACTTCTCTGTGAGACAGGAAACAACAGAGATGGTCAGGGATGACCAGAAAACCATATGTAAGATTAAATAGTGATTTTCCATCAACCTTTTATCCAGCTCCACAAGTGGGTACCACTGTGTGCAAAACTGTCTTTGAAGGTGGAGTACCAAGTCAGTCTTTCAGCTCTCAAATCTTCCATAGCAAGTTACACTTCATCTACAATTGTGCCTTTTTCTCCCTCACTGGACATTTGGCAGTTTTTAATTGCTATCCATTTTTAAAGTCTCAAAATATATTGTGAAATGAATCATACCATTAGTTTCCAGTCCCTTTTCTAATGGAACTCTTATAATAAAGAAGAGTGCATCACAATGATTATGAAATTGTCTATGTATTACAATAGATCCTTCCTCTATGGTTGTCCTCCACTTCCAACATTCCTCCAATATTATAGAGTCTTCCTCTCCTTTTGGGTCATGAAGCCTGTCTGTGAGACTCAGTCCCTCATCTGTAAACTGAGGAAGTTAAGTAGATGATTCTGAGGTCCCTTCTTAGTCTGGTTATTCTAAGATTCTAAATAAGAGGTAGCTTGTTCATTAAAATATTATTTTCTAAACCATCTGCATACTCCTTCCACACAACGTTCAGTCTTTAAGTTATACTTGAAACGTTCCTATAAGATGGAAATGCTTAGGAAAACCTCTTCTTTTTTTAGACCTATGCACTTGAATTATGAGTATCACTATTGTTTTAAGTTACAGTAAGACATCATTTTTATTTTTGCTCTTCTATCCAAGCATCACCCTGTGGTTTAAACCATTTAAGATATTCACAGTATCCTTACCACGATATTGTTTAGTAAATCCATTTTGGTAACTGTTAAACACGTGGAATATCATCCACTTCCTTTCCTCTCTCTTAAAATATAAACCAGTAAAATTATACTCTTGCACTCACACACATGCGCCCAGACACACACATACTCACACACATACACATTTCAATGATATCCAATCTTAAATATGCTTAGGATTCTTTTAGTATCATTTATGAAAGTAGCCTATGTTAAATTAAATGATACTATACATGGAAAAGAAATGGGAATGCCACTCTATTTGTAGTGAACAGTGCTATCTACAAAAGATCAAAATTGCATCTTGCAGAATGTTACATGGATTAATATTACTACAACTACCTTTGAAACAGGAAAAGTAACACTAAGAATTCCTTTGTTTTCTTCAAGGCCCTTCTAATGGAAAGCTTAAATTAAGGAAAAGTGCTCTTATTTGCACTTGGTACTGTTCTCTCATACCCCTTGTGTCTCTTTAGTATGTCTAATACACTGCATGTTTCCAAAAAGTTGCAATGAATTTGAAAAGGCATGTATTGAAGAAAATCTACCTTGGTTAGAGTTCATTTCCCTAATACAAGGATTTCTAAAGACAGCTCTATTTTAGTTATGTAAAGCATGTAAAAAGTGGCATATGCTCAATCAAAACTGAATTCGAAATTAACCTGTCACTTTAGAACCACAATTTAAGAGGAAGGTTAGGATGTACTATTTTTTCAAAGTCTCCATGATGGAATAAGTGGCTAATAGTCCATTTTGTGATTTCAAAGGAAAGAGGAAAGAATTAAATGAAATAATAATTAATTAATTAGTTAAAACAAAAACTTATTTTCACTGTTAATAATTCTATAAAAGAGAAAAGAAGCCAAATCATAATTTGAAAATAATATATTATGCATAAAGAATAAATACATTTTTACATATTTGAACTTATAGTTTTATAGTTACAAAAAGTCTACATAGAAATATACCTTTGGGGGACTATATCATAGATAATAACACAGTTACCTCCACAAAGGTGGTGGCATGTTTTGACTCATAATTTTCTGCAGAGTATCATTAACTTTATAAATAAGAAAAATAAAATATTCAAGAAATGGGTTTTTATCCCTATTCTGTACACAAACATAAAAGACAAAAGCATCACTTGCTTCAAAATGCCCTTTTTTGCAGGCTATAAAGACAGCAAAATTATTCAATCCCATGTTTCCATTTAAAAAAATCCAGGAATCAGAGTTATTCTACTTATTAAGACAAAGGAAAGGGTCAATGTGTTCAAATCAGAAATTAAAAGGGCCTCATATCTTAGCTAAACCTCCCATTTCTAGATGCATGCACATAATGATACTAAAAAGTGACAATGGAACTTTACAAAGCTATCGAGCTATGAAATGAAAGGCCTCATAAAAGACATGTGATTAACTTATTTAAACTTTTTCACTGATGCGCTGAGAAATGCATTTTCTTTTATTTTGGTATTATAATCAAAACCGTCATATAATGAAATACTCCTGAATGTTAAATTTGTATCTAAAATATGGAGCAGCTGAGAAAGTCATTTAACGTGTTATATCACAAATAGCCAAAGGTAGCATTAAACTTAGAGCTATAAGAAAGCGATTGTAGATGAAACTTATCTGTATCTTGATTGTTTTTAAAAAGGCATTCAAGCCAAGTTATTATAAACTTGAAAAAACCAAAATGCTTGCTATGCCAACATAGTTATAGGATAATCACTGTGCAAATCATATGAAAGTGTTCCAAATTCATCAACAAATGGAGGGTAAATGATACTAGTTTAAAAGGTTTTTCATCTGAAGGCTGATGCTTTCTGCAAAAAAAAAAAATTATGTACAATTATTGAAATACATTTCCCCCACTCAAAATAGAAGGATAATTGACAGGAATTATAACCAAAACTTGCCAAAATTTACTTTGTAAATTCCAATTTTTCATTGGATATCAAAGAGAGATAGCACTATTTTTTTTCCGTTAGCTCAAAATCCCTTCAACCTGTCACCACATACCATGTAATAAAAGAAGTAATAAAATTATATTATTCTAAATAAGAAAAAGAAATGTAAGTTTCTAGAAATTGATCTGAAACTGTAATCCATTTCTTCTGTGAAACTGTTATTACCTAGTGTGGTATTATGTATATAGAGTCTTCAATAAAGAGTTGTCATTTACTGTCTACAATCAGCCAAGATTTAAAAATAAAGACACATGGTCATTAAGCTTTATCTGCATAATAACCATGAACATTGTATATTATTATTATTATTACTATACTACTAAGATGAGTCAGCTGGGACTCAGAAAGGTATACCTAAGATCAAACAATTACTTAGAAAGTGAAGGAGTAAAATGATGCTAACCATTTCCTATAACAAGTTGACACACTACAATTTGGGAAAGAGGAGAGGAACTTTTCCTAATACTCTGAACAAACAATCGATAGCTGAATGTCAGGAAAGCAACAAAAATATACTAAGTAATGAGAGGTGAAAAAAAAAAAAAAGGGCTTCCCTGGTGGCGCAGTGGTTGAGAGTCCTCCTGCCGATGCAGGGGACACGGGTTCGTGCCCCGGTCCGGGAAGATCCCACATGCCGCGGAGCAGCTAGGCCCTGAGCCATGGCCACTGAGCCTGCGCATCCGGAGCCTCTGCTCCGCAACGGGAGAGGCCACAACAGTGAAAGGCTCGCGTACCGCAAAAAAAAAAAAAAAAAAAAAAAAAAAAATAGGCTAAGTAATGAGAAGTGAGAACTTCTGAGAAGTGAGAATGAGAACTCCTGCTGTAGAAAGAGTAATGTGTGCCCAGCATGTGGCAGGGGCTCAGTGAATATGTTCATAAGGAATAAGAAATAAATAAATGGGAGAGTGAGAGGGTGAGGGATCGGGAGAGAAGGAGAGAGGGAAGAAAAGAACCAATGGGGCAAACTAAGCCATGGCCAACTTGATTTTTATTTAGTATTTTCTAGGTCTGCAACTAGAGTTCAGCTTTCAGCTAAACTACAATTCTCCATTTAGTTTCTTTAGCAACTTTAGATGACCCTAAGTCACTAGGGTATTATTTCAATTACTACTTCATCAAAAGAGTTAATATAATTTCTTACTTACTCCCAGGGAGTAGTTTACACAATGGGGGAATTTGCCCTAAAATGCATGTGTTTTGCCTATCATAAAGTCAATAAAGTAGAAGCTCTGTCCAAAAACATTCATTTCCTCCAGCAATATAGGGCTGAGGTTATCACCATTTTATACATTTGTAAACGTGGGAATTTTAACACTGTTGCTTAAAATTTATTTTAATAATTGAAGGAAAACATACTATTAAATTCAAAGAATGTTCCAAATAATCAAGCCGTAAATTAAGGAGACTCTCACAGGAGGAGAAATGGGAAATGCATCACTGATTGGCTTGGGAGGTAAGAGAGCTATTAATTTATTAATTTTCATACCTCACCCAAATTGATGGATTAAAGGTTAAAAAAATTTAAATGAAACAATGAAAAAGATGCCCTTAATAGTGTTATTAATTATGTGTTTCACATTTAGTTTGTTCTTTTAGTTACTAATTTAGTCTCTATATTTTATTTAAGAACATTATAAAGAAGAAACATTTGCATAGTTGATACTTTTGTATTATTTATCTCACCTCCTTATCCAAGCTTTCAATATATCACTCTTTTTTTCATAGCTTTATGGAGAAATAATTCACATATTGTACATTCATCCATTCAAAGTGTGCAATTCAATGATTTTAGTGTATTTACAGAGATGTCCAGCGTCACCACAATCTAATTTTAGAATATGTTTATCCCCCTAAAAGAAATCCCATACCCATTAGCAGTCACTCTCCACTCTACCCTGTAGCCATAGGCAACCACTAATCTACTTTAAATCCCTGTAATTTTGCCTATTCTGGTCAATTTCTACAAATGGAATCGTATAGCATGTGGTCTTTAGTGACTGGCTTCTTTCACTTAGCATAATATTTTCAAGGTTTATCCATGTTGTAGCATGCATCTGCACTTCATTTCCTTTTAATGCTGAATAATATTCCATTGTATAGATATGCCACATTTTATTTAGCTATTCATCAGTTGATGGACATTTGGGTTGTTTCTTTGTTTGGACTGTTACGAACACTTGTGTACAAGTTTTTGTGTGGACGCATATTTATTCAATATATTTATGATTGACACCTAAAAATAAAGACAACTTGCCTTTATATTTCAAGAATGTTATTATGTGTTATAATACTTTACCTCTGGGAAACAGCTGATATATGGAAAAGCTTCTTGGAGCCCCTGGTCTAACAACTGGCAACAGCAGAAACAGCTGTATCCATGCACATGTAAAACTAAAGCAATGGAAAGAATTAACACCCTGAGTCCATTGCCTTCGGCATATCCATCTAGATCCCACATTCTGCATCTTAAAAACTAGAAGCTAAAATGTGTATTGAAATGTCAATTTGACTGCTTAATATGAAAAGAAACTTTTTTATAGCAACAAAATAATGTTGCATATAGTATATACATATCAATACAAAGCATATTTGTCAACTTGATTATTTCCTTTCCTGACGCTGATTGTGTATGGTATACTGCTTTTCTAGATAAACACTAGTTTTAGGTTTGGTTTTGCTTTTTTTGAAATGATTCTAAATTAAATCAGTCCAGGGAAAAAAGTGAAAGAAACTTCCTTTAATCTGGACCTTTCCTATCTTTCAAGAATTTTCTCCTTCTCCTCTTCCTGAAAATGTTTGCAGTTTTGTAAGCTATACAAACTGTTTCTTATCTGCAAGCTTGTGCTCATGCCATCTCATGTGCCCAGATGCTTTCCCTCCCTTTAGTCCTCCTTTGAAACTCAGCTGAGATATCACCTCAGCCAGAAGCATATATAAGCTGCCTGCCCTCCCATTTCCACACTTGTCCATGCCATCCCATAGAGACTTCTTTGGGCACCCTTCCTCTGCTACCATAACAACCTGTAATTGTGTGTGCATGAAGGTGCAAGTAAAATAAAGTAAGGTTAGAACACTTAACATGAGATCTACTCTCAACAAATTTTCAGAGCACAATAGAACATTATTAACTATAGGAGCTATGTTGTAGGGCATATCTGTAGAACACATTCATCTTGCATAATTGAAACTTTACATCAAATTGTGTACATTACATATGTGTAGATTTTATATTAATTGACCTCAATAAAGCTGTTAAAAACAAAAATAAAATATGGTTTATTATATGTAATTATGCCTAGTTTACCTACATGTTTATACATTTATAACTATGTTCTGTGCTAGACCCTTGAGGACAGAAACTAGTGCTTTATTTACCATTTTATCTCCAGCACCTAGAAGAGTGTCTAACCAAGAAGACCCTCATAGAATGTGTGTTAACTACTCAGCTAGGGATGATTGCTTAGATTCTCATTAACCATAGGTTGGAATAAGGAAGCATCACAAACCCTGAACCTAAGTCTTCCGAATGCTTTCCAATTAACTCCATAGAGAGTTCCCATAGGACATTCAAATTCCACTAGGACAGTGATTAAGAACATCTAAGAGAATGGGATTATTATCATCTTGATAATGGGTTCTAATATGCTAGGCCCACTTTTATCATCTAAATTTAAAATGATTTTTGATTGAAAATAAAGAGATAGAGCAGAAGAGGAAAAAGTTGGTGCAGGCTTAGATTCCAAACTCTAGAGCACAAATCCAATTTTATGCCTCTAAACAGCTTGAATAGTTCCAACTTACCAGTATCTATGGAGGTTATGTTCTAATCACGGTCTCAGGGATGTAGGCAAGGCTGGATCTGGAGCCTATAGACTTACAGGGCCCTTACAAACTAGATCACCTCCTCTTATAACACACTGGCTGTAGGAATCTAAAACGAATCATTACAACATGGGCTTCATTAATTTGGAGAATACAGCCTTCAATGCCAGGCTAGTTAAAAACAAAATAAATGTGCGGCTTAATTGGTAAGGCATCCCTGGGTTGTGTACTAAGTTCCAAACTTGAGAAAACATTCATTCAACCAGGAAATGATTCCATAATAGCAGAAGCGCCAGCAGGCGCAAAGAATGAAGCTGAGAGCAAAGGAGTGATGACTACATCAAAGGATTGTCAACGTACTTCAGAAGAATAAGGTCATTGATAGAACGTTCCTTATTCAGTTTATAAAAACATTGGATTCACCTTCAATGGGACAGTGCCCTTTTAACATTTACAATTTAATTTATGTCACTAATAATAAAACTTCAGACTTGCATGCCAGTTGAAGTAGAGGGAAAAGAATAGAGAAAAAAGTCATAAATATATAGCTGATTAAGGTTTCCAACTTCCCTGATTTTAAGGCACCAATTAAATAGCAAATCCTTTTTCATGGCAATTGTCTCTGCTTCTTTTTTTGGAAAATTAGCAACTGAATTTTAGAGCGATTGCACTGTGGAGTGGACAGCAACAAAGAACGGTGCCATTAATCTCATAAAACCATTTAATAGTCACCTGAGTTTATTTGATAAATTTATAATTCTTCTGATAGCTTTTGTTTAACTGGGTTGAGAAAAAAGGAATTCTGCAATATAGGTATGTAAATTCAGGTGCTGTGCCCATAAGTGCAACACAAGTTGGTTATCTTTAATGCCATAAAGCAGAAGCCCTCTGCAAACAAAATTTACTCATAAAGAAGACAGAAATACACTGCAAATAAAATCACATAGGGAAAATTTTTCTGGCATTGTTTTCTGTGCTAAACTCTTCTGATGAAGACTTAAAGCCTCTGAATCAGGAAACCACAATCTTTCAAAAGTGGAAAGCTGCATCACAAGTTAACAGAAGGCCCACTAGACCAAAAGATAACATCCAGGTTCTGCTTCTCTCTCTGCAGCTTACTGTCCTTGACCTTAAGCAAGTTCTTTCGCTCCCTGTGAAACCCACATTTCCTCCTGGGTGTATGAAGCTAATTGTACCTGTGCCGTCTACCTCCAAATGGAATGCAGATTAATCAAAATAATGTTTTAAAACATCTTTTTTAAACTTTTGTACTTTTTGTACTACAAACCAAGGTGTAGAGCATCAAATCATATATTCAACCATAAAACCTCAGCATCAGCCTAATGTGCATCTACAAAAGCAAATTATTTGAATAAGACATAGGGTGGAAAATACTCATCACTGTTCACAGAAGTAGGTTATGAGGTTTTAGAGCAGGCTCATGCAAGATTGGGGAAAAGACTGGGTTATTCTTCATTGTGTGGTCCTCATGTGGTTCTGTCCTGCCCTCTCAGTCAGACAGTCCTTCGCTTGCGGTGGCTCATCCTTGAATGGCCCATTCTCCCTCACTTCTGTCCTGCACTCTCCAATATCTAAGACCTGCAGTCTTTCGGCTTGCCTCTGGGTTCCCGAACCCTCCACTCATTAAAGCTATTGCTGACGTTCATGTATCCACTTGTCCCCTCCTGCCCTCTCATTTTCCATACTCCCCTCCCACATAAACTTACTTAAATCTTATTCCCTGAATTCTGTTTTCAATATTAGATAAAATTGTCTAATCTGACATTTAATCCACACTAATGTACTAATGTTAGAAAGTTAGAAGAGTTACCCTTCTCAGGAACTTAAATATTTTAGCTTAACTTATGACTTTGAAATAAAATGTCCATGTATTGGGGAATTTTAGTAGATAGGTAGTTGGGGGTGTATATATATCTATATCTATCTATATATCATCTATATGTTTTAATTATGTAAAGTTGCTACAAATCATATAGGATAAATTCAATTCATAACTAGGTTTAATTTTGTGTATGTGTATGTATGTGCATTTAAAAGTGTAAGTAAAAGAAAACACCTTTTAGTCTCTAGATGGAAATTAACAAAATTCCATGTGGGAAATTCTTTTTGAAAGATGTAATAGAATAATTTTAGACTTCATTTAAAATCACAATTAATTTGGCACTAGGATAAGTTTATCTAATTTGAATGAATTTGATTTTACAGATAGAGTTACTGCAACTGAGGATGTACTAGCTGTAAAAATTCTACCATATAAATTCATATAAAACTCAATTCACTTTATATGTCTATTTCCTCCTAAAAACTAAGCTCTGACTTCTTTAAATTCTAAACAAGTAATTGCAGACTGCTCATCCATTATATCCAAGCACTCTCTCCCTGTACAGGACCCACCATGGTAATAGTTCTTTCATCAAAGCCTAATGGTTTGTTTCAAATAATCAAAGTAGTGTTTATATCACTGTCCTCAGGTGCAACCATTTTGTTTCCCAGAGAGCAGTATGGTACATGCTAATGTCACAAGTGATAAATCAAAGTAAGTACATTTGTTTTTCAACCTTAAGCAGTCTATTCAGTGCCACTAACAAAAATACATGTTGGCATTTGCATTTACATTCTATTTGAGACCGTCTAGCAATAAAGATTACCAAGAAAAAATACATATGTAAAAGAGATGACTATGTGCAAGTCTTAGTTATATGGGAAATTTCAGTGTTTGATGGGAGTTGTTGTGAATTAATTTATAAGCTTTAGCTAGGGAGAGCGTAGACATAGAGAAGTATTTCTGCTATGAATGATCGATGATATGTCTTCTACATATAGGAAATCAAATAGCTTACTCTCCTAAAATCACCGTATATTTTAAGTGGATATATTCATTTACATTGTTACTATAATAAATACTGAAAAGAAAATAAGAGTAAGAAACTCATCTGCAACATTACAGATTCAGAAGAGGTCTGAGATATTGAGATCAAATATATCTTATTTCTATATGCAAAATTCTTATTGCAGTCATTGGGAGACAGTAAAAGTTAGAATAAGTTAGAATAAGGATTTGGTTACTATTGTCCTGGTGACGTTTGGCTTGAATTTGCAATGACATTCAGAGCTTTTGTTCTATGGAAGGAGGCTGTGAAAGTCACAAAAGTAGTGTTTTCTATATTTGAAAAGGAAAGAAACCTGTCTAGATATTATTGATCATTTCCAGTTTCCAGTTCATGGAATGGCACTTTTTAGCAGCACTGGAGACATTATGAGACAAAGAGACACAGTTGAAATCTGCTTCCTCACCTACTTAAGCATATATAAATGAGGAAGAAACAAAGAGAAACTGACAACTAGAAAATAACTGAGATGAATTAAAGACCCACTATGTTTAACCGACCAGTCTAATATCCTTCGAGAGTCTGTATTCCCTTTCACATTCATCTCTGCTCAAGAAAGTAAATGACAGGAAAACCATGGGGTCTGTGACTTCTACAGGGAAAAGGAAAACAGACAATGAACATAGCCTGCAAAGTCCATCTCATGCCTAATAAAAAATGAAGAGCTACAGACTCCATCTTATTTACCTTTGTGTTTTGGACCCGTAACATAAAATATATCCTTGGCAATAACACCTCACTCTGTTTTTCTCTAAGTGATGGCTTCTTCACAATCAAAATTCAGTCAATAGCCTAAGACTGATAGGACTTATCTCTAGATGTCAGCATGGTTCCAGAGGAAAAAACTGACAAAGCGAAGGCGATAAGTTAGGGAATAAAATCCATTTAACTGGTAGGACGTCTGATTATGGTCCCAGAAATGTATATAAATCAAATAGTGCTGAAGACAAAGCTTAAGTACAATGATAAAATGACTGAATAAAGTTAAAGCCTTCTTTTCACCACCACATGAAGTGTTGTTAGGGCAAATAAAGAGGGATGTTTCATTTTTAAATGTCACCAAAGCTAGAGTTTTACTTCAAATTTTTGGCTACCATTTCCTCAGTAACCCTTAAACTAATTAGAGTGATTTTCTGATTCCTAAATATTTTAAAGATAAAACTGTTAGCTTCACTCGTGTCAGAATAGGTTATTTAAAATATTTAGTACCCACTTAGTTAAACAGCATATAAAAATAAACATGTAAACTAACAAATACAAGTTAGTATTATAAGAAAGATTAAGAATACAAGAAACAGTCAAATCTGCTAGTAATTCACTCCAGACTTAATGTTTGTATCTCTTTTACACAGTTTTATATAAAAGCATGTTTTCTTCTATTAAATAATTTCCGCATGAAACCAATCCTAACGTAACTTGTTGTATACATGGGTATTTTTCCATATTAATATATATACCCACTCGAGAGTTACTTCACTAATTCTGTGAAAGACCCCCTTCCAATGAAAGGCTTAATAATCTATCACCAAATCATGATTAATTTTCTATCACCATGCTCCATACTGGGATTACTCCCAAATGTTCACTTTAATTTAAGTACTTTCTGATTCATGAAGCGGAGGATAACATACAGCTATAAAAGGTAATCCAATACTAACATGGCCTTAACCCCTATAATCTGCACTTCAATAGCAGGGAAACTGTATAGTTTTGAAACTGTAATCAAGAATTTTTTTTTTTTTTTTTGCAAACACACACTGGAGCTGTCCTTTGCTCCCATCTCTTATTAGATTACAATAAAACGACCATGCTCTCTTTATGGTGGGAACAGAGTGACCCTGGGGTGATTTATAATCTTGTGAAACCCTGTCCACACTGCTGACCAGACTTTTTTTGAGGTCACTATCTGTTTCTTCAACTGATGTCTTCCTGCTGTGACAACACTGTTGGAGAGCTGTCAGCACACAAGAATTTCTCAGGCGACGTATTGTCTTTGAACGCATTTCTTGTGTTATTTCTATTAAGAAGCATTTGCGTGCTTGGTGTTTAGACAGTCAAGAATCTTTCGGAGATTTTCTCATTAGTCTAAATCCCAACAAAAAGAAGACAACTAAATAGGAATAAATGAAGTGGATCTCTTATTGACAAAAGGAGAGAATATTTATTTCTTTTAAATGTATACTATCGCTCTTGAACACAAACAACAAGGCAACAATTCATTTTTAAAATGGGCATATTGTTCTCCCCAATAGTAAAATAATTTGACTCCAACATGTTAGATATTGTCAAAAGTAAGCATTAGTTGAAACGCCTGGGGTTTACATAAACATAAAAAAGAAGTGTGCTTTGCTATTTTTCTTTAATGTGGGAAGTAGGAGGAAAAGTTAAGCTAAGAAAATGTTTTAATAGTAGGTTCTGATAAAATAAGTTGCAATCTCCACTCTTACCAAAAAGCAGCTGTAGATAAGTAAAACTTATATTCATTTTTGCCAAATAGCAAATGATATTTAAAAATCAAGTAGATGCTAGTTAGAATTAGAACAAGCTAAAATTTTTTTGTTATGATAGAAGAGGAACTTCTTCAAATGACAGATCTGGATCAATTTAGCTTCTCAAAGTGACACTTTCCACTAACCGAAATATAAAAATGTTAGAGAAGGTGTGGTATCCAGCCTGTTAGGTTCAATTGAATCCATTTCTTCTCTCATTTTGTTTATTCTCATTTTAATGTATTTGGTTAAATTAAACAGGAAAGCTAACACTGAATTACTTTGTTTTTATACTTAAATATCTCCTACTGATTCTAAAAAGGAAAGAAATAAATGTTTCTGCATTTTTTCTTTGTCTTTTTTTTTTGAGAGAAGGCAATTAAGAAAAGTGAACTGAATTCCTTTTTTTTTGAGAAAATGAAGCCCATATGGCTTCAGAAAGATATTAACAGAGAAGTTGTCACTCCTTCAAAATGTTCCCTCCTTAGATCTATTTGAGAAAAAACTTTTGAAGACCACAAGGAAAGAAAATATTTTGTAGGGAAGAGGCAACACTGATGTAAAAGAATCCCAGAGCACTGGATCCATGTGTAGGGATGGGTCAGGAAGATTGGGGAAGATCAGCTGAGGGGTGCCTGCAGCAGGAATTCACTCAGTTATGCGTTCTGTGGTCTTCTGGATGTGGATCCCACCCACTCAAACACAGAGCTGTGGTATTTTGAGAGGCCATGAAGACCCCTCACTTCCACACATTTTATTTTGTCTCCCTGTGTCTAAATGACAAAGACCCAAGGTTTTCCTTCTACGTATGAGAGGAAAATATACGTAAACTGAATTTTATTTGAAAGTGTCATAAACCTAATCTGCACATACCATCACTTGAAGTATAAGCAGACTAGTAGAAAACAGAGGTGTGGCTAGACTAAAACTATGATTTACAAACATATCATGTAACATCATGTTTTGTTTTTTTTTACATCAGCCAATTTAGGGAGGGGGTAATGATATTTGAACTTTAAACTTAACTATCTGAACTTGTATGAACATCACAATCCAGAGTCCACACCAGCTTTGGGATTTGGCAAGAGAGCCTGAGGGCTTTATAAGCTTTTGAGTCGCTGAGATTTATAAGACTATTTAGTCATCTAAACTTTTGTAACTTAGAGATATTGTAAAGACCTCTGATAGTGTCGTGCAATTTTGGCGAGGTATGGCTTTCGGAAGTTAAAATAAGAAAATATTTTAATAGTGATTGTATTTGACACAATAAATTGTGAGCCCTATTCTTGTCAAAAAGCTGCCACAGATAAGTAAAACTTATGTGAATTTTCCCAAATTGCACATGATATTTAGAAATCAAGTAGGCCCTAGCTAGAGTTAGAACTAACTGGTCCACATCATTTTATTCATCATTATAAGCTATTCTGAAATGATGAGAAAATGTTTAACTTTAGGAAAGTATGGACACATTGGTAGTCATAACAGATAAGTTAAGTGTTCCTTTGTTTCCGGAAGTAATCTACCATTTACCTTCTCCAAGGACCCTTTTAATAAAATAGACAGAAAAAAAAATCAATTAAAATAGTGAAATGCCCTTTAGGATAAAGTTATTTCAGCAGCCACTGCATTTCTCAATAATCTCTTTAATCTTGTGCTGCAGTAATCCACATTTGTGCCGTGTTTTTAAGTACTATATTTTTCGTAATGAGGCTGTTTAAAACTGAGCACTGGAAAGAGAATGGGTGCTGATACAGCAAGTGTTATAAAACTGGGGTTATGAGCGAAGTACACACCAGAAATGGAAAACGTGATTAGAGGCAAAATGGATGATGCAAGTTTCTCATATAACAAGTCAGTGAAGTAAACCAGCCTCAAAGACCCTGAATATCCACCTAATCTCTACTATCTAGAGCTATGGTGCCCAAGAGCACCTCTAAAAATACTATAATGGGGCATCATTTCTGGAATCACTACCTATATAATAGAAAGTAGTCCCAAGAATGAAGTCAGAACCTGAAGAATTCAGCAAATAGTTCCACACACTTTTTTATGCCTCTGTTTCCTCACAACATCTCTCTCTCTAGCCTGCATTTGACCCACTCTCTCTTTATAAAAGGTGTAGCCATCTTAGAATTTCAATGACATAGTATTTTTTGATGCACTATTAAAATTGGTTTAGTTTTTCCCATCTCAAAAATTGTGACTCTCGGGCTTTCCTGGTGGCACAGTGGTTAAGAATCCTCCTGCCAATGCAGGGGACACGGGTTCAAGCCCTGCTCCGGGAAGATCCCACATGCCACGGAGCAGCTAAGCCCGTGCACCACAACTACTGAGCCCGCATGCCACAACTACTGAGCCTGTGCTCTAGAGCCCACGAGCCACAACTACTGAGCCCACGTGCCACATCTGTTGAAGCCCACGCTCTAGAGCCTGTGCTCCGCAACAAGAGAAGCCCACGCACCACAACAAAGAGTAGTCCCTGCTCGCAGCAACTAGAGAAAGCCTGCACGCAGCAATGAAGACCCAAAGCAGCCAAAAGTAATAAAGTTATAAAAAAAAATACTATACTAATAGTAATAAAAATAATTTTTAAAAATTGTGACTTTCCATTTGCAGCAAGATGGATGGAGCCAGGGATTATCATACTAAGTGAAGTAAGCCAGAAAGAGAAAGACAAACATCAAATGATATCACTTATATGTGGAATCTTTAAAGAAACAAAGAAAAGATGCAAATGAACTTATTTACAAAACAGAAAGAGACTCACAGACATAGAAAACAAACTTGTGGTTACCGGGGGAAAGAGGGAGGAGGGATAAATTAAGAGGTTGGGATTAACATATACACGCTACTATATATAAAATAGATAAACAGCAAGGTCCTACTATATAGCACAGGAAACTATACTCAATATTTTATAATAACCTTACAGTGAAAGAGAATCTAAAAAAGAATATATATAAACTGAATCATTGTGATGTACACCTGAAACTAACATGACATTGTAAAATAACTGGGACTCTAATATGATATTGGCAATAATACTCATTTGAGATCATAGAAATAATGCATATATTCTTATTTTTTTGACATCTTTATTGGAGTATAATTGCTTTACAATGGTGTGTTAGTTTCTGCTTTATAACAAAGTGAATCAGTTATACATATACATATGTTCCCATATCTCTTCCCTCCTGCGTCTCCCTCCCTCCCACCCTCCCTATCCTACCTCTCTAGGTGGTGACAAAGCACCGAGCTGATCTCCCTGTGCTACGCGGCTGCTTCCCACTAGCTATCTACCTTACGTTTGGTAGTGTATATATGTCCATGCCTCTCTTGCGCTTTGTCACAGCTTACCCTTCCCCCTCCCCATATCCTCAAGTCCATTCTCTAGTAGGTCTGTGTCTTTATTCCTGTCTTTCCCCTAGGTTCTTCATGACATTTTTTTTTTCTTAGATTCCATATATATGTGTTAGCATACGGTATTTGTCTTTCTCTTCCTGACTTACTTCACTCTGTATGACAGACTCTAGGTCCGTTCACCTCACTACAAATAACTCAATTTTGTTTCTTTTTATGGCTGAGTAATATTCCATTATGCATATATTCTTGATTTGAGAATCAGAGGAGCAGCATAACTTTTGGAAGCTAAATAGTTACTGATGTATTAGCATTCTGAAAATGCTCCATTGTGTTTTTACCTCTGCTTTTTTGACTCCTTCCTTATCCCACCTCTTCTTTCTCTCAGTGGTTGTCCACGCACGGTGGAGGAATTTAATGTTGAGGCTTGGTCCAGAAATTTGCTGGTCAGACAGAGCACAAGGAGACAGAAAAAGCAAGCCTGACAAAATTTTCCTGTTTCTCCCCAACTCCCTACCCAAGTCATTAGTCTTCTAACATATTTGCTGGTGAAGACTGTGGCTAAAACATTGGGAATGTTGGCCCATGTGGTCACAGAAGACCAAAACAGACGAAAGGCAGCTATTTGAAAACAGTAACTACCAGTCTATTCAAAAACAAACCGGCCTGTACTCTTGGTAAATGAGATACCTAAAGCTTGCCAAGGCAAATGTAGGCCTTGTTTATTGAGATGTGTAGAAATACAAGAAATGGAGCAAAAAGACTTGAAGAAGTCAACTAAAAAAAGATGTCTTAAGAAGTATAAATTAAAATGAGCTTTTAATCAATTTTGTAACCACTGGCATTCATGAGAAACTCTATAACCCTTATTAAAATGAAAATAAAAAACAAGGGTAAGAATTCTGCTCTCCTGGCCTGTCTCCAAGGAAGGTAATTTTGTTTTGTCTACTCAAATTATCCCTGAGGTAACAATTATCTCATACTTAATTTTAAGACTGCTCATCCCTAAACTACTGACTAGAACTTCTACGTGTTGGTGAAAAAGTTGCTCTGTAGCTCCATGACCCTACAACCTATTTGCCCGGGATGGTCCTAGATTTTACCTGTTGTCCTAACATAATTGTTAATACTGCCTGTGTTTATTCTAAGAGTGTTCCAGTTTTGCCAGTAAATGTTATGGTTGGCCTACCTATGCCATCCTGGGCATGATGAAAGTCA
This sequence comes from Aethalodelphis obliquidens, assembly GCF_003676395.1. Classification (NCBI taxonomy): domain Eukaryota; kingdom Metazoa; phylum Chordata; class Mammalia; order Artiodactyla; family Delphinidae; genus Aethalodelphis; species Aethalodelphis obliquidens. The sequence continues at coordinate 33,175,008 of NW_020837959.1, read as the reverse complement.
ATAGCAAAGGAAATATCACAATAAGAAAGTTTACATTAAAGCATAATAGACTGGCTTTCTAATATTCTACTAGAAATGTTCTAGTGCCTTTTAAAGTTATCCAGACCTGGAAGTCCTCTATTGTCTTTAGGACTTTAAATATTTCTTAACACAAGCTAAATGAATAGCAAGCACTTGAGTCTATTTATCAACTTGAGAAATTAAAATATTTCTATGAAACACCAAATAAGGACAGAACCCTTAAATACAGACTTGATCCTAGGTACTCAGTTTGGGGTATTGGTAACAGTCTTACCTTGTTTTGATCAGATATTGCCTAATAATAATGTATGCAAATCTTCCCAATCACACATTTTATTCCTTTGACCATAAAGAAAAACAATGTACCATAAGAGAAAATTCTTAATACTCAAAAATTTCTCTTTAGAAAGAAAGCTCCACTTGGTAGACTTTGAAAAATTCTGCATTTTCAAAAACTAAGGTTAAAATATTAAATTAAAAAATTAATGCTTAATGTTTATTGAGTAGTTAATGTCAGTCACTGTACTAAGTGCTTAATAGGAATGATTTTATTTAATATAAGTATTATTATCTGACTTTTAGAGATGAGTAAGCTGAATCTTACAGTGTTTAAAAAACTGCCTAAGATCAAAGAGCCAGCAAGAGGCAGAGACAGATTTTAAAAACCTAAGTTTTAGCTGTATTTTATTTTATGTTCTTGTACCTTAGAATTGCGATAAATTTTTAACCTTTCCCTACTTATATATAAGGAAAAGCCTCATTGCAGTAACTCTGACCCACACTTCCCTCCTTTCCTAAGCTGGAAATCAAAGCCAGAGAAAATGCCAAGAGAAATATGCTTTGTTAAAATGCCTTTGGGCTCTTCACATCTCCTTTAAATATTGACTCAAATATCATTTTCTCAATGAGGCCTACTCTGACCACTTTATTTAAAATTTCAACCGTCCCATTGCACACACACTTCAAACTTCCCTCACCCAATCTGTTTTTATCGTATTTATCACCTTAAAACTATGTGATTTGCTTACTTATTATGCTTATTATTTATCATCTGTCTGTCCACCCCAACCCTGGCCACTAGAATATACGCCCCATGAAGGCAGAGTTTTTGTCTGTTATACTCACTGGTGTATTCAAAGCACCTAGAAAAATGCCTGCCACCTATTTAGTATGTAACAAATATGCATTGAATAGATGCATAAAACAGATGGAAAACTACCATCACTTCATGCATGCACACACATACACACATACATTATTTTGAGTTCTGTTGAGCAGTAAAGGGAGAGTAATAACAATGTGAAATAGGAAAGATTAAGGACAAAATGCATATGCAGCATTCTCTAGTAGCAAATGTAAGAGAATATTTACTAAATATACTCCCTCATTAGGAATTTATTTTAAATTAAATCTCTATGCATTGAGTAACTTTACACGTATGATAATATATAGAACCTTTCTTTCTTGAACACTTTTGGGTAGACTTACTATGAAACTGTAACTCACCAACTTCAGTGGTAAAGATATCCTATATTTATACACATTCAGGGAAGGTATTATTTATTCAGTTGGAAAGTAGTGTTTCTAAAATATGCTTTTTAACATTCTGCTGAAGTTAAGTGGTGAGAATATAACAACATCTGAGCTGGAAATATGGGTAATTACGATTCCCAGTTATCACTGCTCTCTCCCAGGTAGGTATAAAGTATAGATGGTCAACATTGGTAAACCCTAAAATGAACTAAACTCACAAACAAACAGAAAAAGTTAACACCACTTATATTCCCTCACCAATCAAATCAACAGTGACCTTTTTAGAGGAAAAGAATAAAGGCTGGCAAGTAGACCTGTCAGTATGAAAACTCTAAGCAGTGCCTACCTACAAAAGGCTAGAAAAGCTTAAACTTCAAAATCATGATGATATTGCATTTAATTATTAGTAAACAGATACAATAAAAATATAAGCTCAGGGATTTCCCTCACGATCCAGTGGTTGAGACTTCGCCTTCCAATGCAGGGGGTGCAGGTTCGATCCCTGATCGGGGAACTAAGATCCCACATGCCTCGTGGCCAAAAAAAACAAAACATAAAACAGAAGCAATATTGTAACAAATTCAATAAAGACATATATATATATATATATATATATATATATATAAACTCAAAACTAAATGCAAACTGATAGACTCATGCTGAGTGGGATAATTTTTGTTAATCAAAAGCTGATAGATATTTTGAAATTTGCAGGTAAAACTTTGTGGCTGAATATATAATTTTTGTGCTGCACTAGACAGTCACATTAATAGAGGAATCTTAGCAAAAAGGAGTTCAGTAATCTCAGTGCATTATTCCCCAATAAATATAACTGTAATAGCTCTCTAAATTATTTTTGATTATAAATATATTCTCCTATTTAAAAAAGACACTTTGTGCATACAAAAAACTCAACAATTTAGTGCAGAAGGCTTTCTCTTATACAGACTCTAAGAATTAGATTGGCTAGCTATGATTAAATAAATAGTATTATTAATAAAATGAGGATATAGGAACTAAAATTCTGGTATCAATTCCTTGAAAGAAACATGTCACCAAAAACAAAGTTCATTGATGTTTATAAGGCATCTGGTATGAGAATATTGAGTTTAAAAGTAATTCTGAAACAATCTTATTTTATCAATGTTGAGATTGATTTACAGTAGATCATACCCTCTTGCTTTTTAAATGGTATCATGATATTCTTTTGCTGTTCATAATTGTTAATGTTGATTTTAAAACACAGTCCTTAACACTGGTCCTGCCTTCTAGCATTGGATTAAATCACCCAGTGTCAGCCCATAAACTCACTCTTCAAGTTGGATCTGCTGCTGCCTTCCTTGGAGCCAAACTCAGTGGTTTACAGCGGCTTTCTTACCAAAAGGCCAGCTGAGAGTTTCAGGTGAGCTGTGTTAACAGAGCTTTCATTTTTAATCAGTGGTATTTTTCAAATTCCGGTACAGAATGTTCTAATCTTTTGACACTCATTATTATTACAAGCTTAGAATCAGACACAATGAAGCTATTTCTTAGAGTCACAATCATGACTCAGCAGCATAGAAGGACCTGCTCTTTGTAAGTCTCTACCTCTGACTGCCATTTAACTCTGAATAATTCATAATGGAAAAATAATATCTGACCTCTGGGAATAACGAATAATTTTTAATGTAAAAATTTCATGTATGTGGTTTCAAAAAGTTATTTAAACCAGAAGAGACAACCAGCAGTGTTTTTTAATATCAGAGAGAGTATTAAAATTTTGTCAATTCATAAAGTAATTATCAAATCCTTCGGAAAACCTTATTCATTATTTGACAGCCACAACCCGCAGCTCCTAACTTCTCCCTCAATATTTCTTCAAAAGTTCACAACAAAATCGATGGCTTCACTCCTGATTTTTCCCATGAATCCTCAATATGTGTTTTTGACATCACCTGGATAATTTACAAGCATCTCGAACTTAAAGCCTTTGAAATGGAATTACTTATATTCACCAAAACCTTCTTCTCTTCATGGTCTTATGACTGAGAGCCTTGTTCATCAAACACTCAAAAGTTAATCCCAACTCATTCTTCTTTCCCCGAACATCTTACTAAATCCATTTTAATTTAATTTCTCTTCTTTCTGTTTTCCTCCCTCAAACTCCACTACTGCTGCCTTAGTTATTTCCAACTGGATTATTGTTATAGTCTCTAGTTTAAAATGCTACTAATTCACACTTCCTAGGGTCACAGTTATCTGTCCAAAACACAAATCCAGTCATATCACTCTTCCAATTAAAAATCTCCCAAAAGAAAAAAATCTACCAATGATTTTTCATTATCTACCATATAGTGTTCAAATTCCTTAATGTTAGAACATAGAGCCCTTCCTGAGCTTTTGCCAATATCTCCATTTGCAACCCAATCTCTGACTCCTGATTAACAGATATAACCCGATCTCCAATCTCCAGCCAGGCCAACGACCAATCCCTGGAAAATAACAGGGGCCATTTTTTATAGTTATCATTCTAGGCATTTGTACATTTATGTCTGTTTATTTTGCTTTAATTTCAGAATACCTAAATTCATTAATGTAGACACATCCTTTGCTAATACTACAAAATTAGGATAAAGAACAATGAAAAATGCAAAATTAATAAAAGGAGAAGAGAGTGATAAAAGGAAAATAGAGCAAGGCAAAAAAATATGTAAAAAGAATGCAGTCAAGTCCTAAAGGCCACACAAGTATCTGAGCGGATAAATTTGATTTTAATTTTCTTCATATTCATGTTTTTAAGCTTGGACTTCAAGAGAGATATGACTTATGAACTTGGACGAAAACTTTATCACTTTTCTTTCTGTCTTAAAAAATGATAAAGAGCATGTGTAAAATTAAGGAAGAACACCAAAAAATTCCTAGTCTGTATCTACATTATGGTGGCACCGTTGTTCTACATGCCCAAGGGAGTATTTTACAGTATGTTTTAGGATGCTCCAAGAGTAATTTTCATAAAGAGGACTTTCATTTTCCTGATAGCCATAATGTTTTCTGGAGCACAAAATATGTGGCACCATAAAATCACAAGATTTTAACTAGAAAAACTTTGTAGATATTGAACCATTTTATTTACTTGTTTGTTTATTTATTTATTATTTATTGTCTTCTAAATTCTTTTCTATGTACTGCAATATTTTCCTCCCAGGATTTCTGACAGCATTAATATAATAATTATATATATATATATATATATATATGTGTGTGTGTGTGTGTGTGTGTGTGTGTGTGTGTGTGTGTGTGGTACGGCAACTCAAAATAGAACTTTAAAAATAACTCTACCTATTTTCTAATGAGAAAGCAAGTCTCTATTCAATTTCATCTTTCCTAAAACCCTAAAGTTGAAACTCTTGGTCAGTGACAGGATATGCCCATTTTTCTTAGTCCACTGGAAGGATGCTTGAATAGAAGCACTTCTCACCATGAATAAACTGTGAAATGTAGATGAAAATTATATTTAGTTACAACTGCCAGCCTTGAGTCTGCTCTAAACAAACATATCTGTTTGTGACATTGGAGACAAACAAGCATTGCTTACTGAGTAGGACTGACTGTCTAGGAATGGGGAAAACCAGTCTACGGCTTTCTAAGGTCACTGAAAAACTGCCAACAGGAAGTCAACACCATGGCTTTTCCATTGCCTGACTATAAGTGCTAATTCTTGAATTCTCTTTCCCAAATAGGACCTGGCAAAGGATATTTATTGAATTCCTACTAATCTCTATGTATTCCTAGTACCCTCTATGTATTCCTACTAACCTCTGTGTATTCTTACTAACCTCTACGTAGTTTGCTATGGCATTTAACTTTTGACCTCCCTTCTGTAAATCCACTTCTTGTTGGTTAGGTTTTATGCTCCCTGACGGGCAAGTGAGAAAGCTGAAGCTCAAAATGGGTGTATGCAATTTTCCTTAGGATAGGAGTCTTTTAGTAGTTAGGAGTGTAGGATCTGGAATTAGAAGCCCTGATGTCACCTTCTCATTTAACACTCGCTGCCTTGGGTGATTTATTTAACTTCTCTGTAACTCAGTACCCTCCTCTATAAAATGAAGATAGGACTGTTGTGAGAATTAAGTGAGATACCTAGGTTGTGCCTGGCATACCGTAAGTGCACAAAAAACTGTGTTGATAACAGAATAGGAAATATCATAAGGCAAACTTTGTAAAGGACACTGAGAGCTGAGGAAAGTGAAGAGTGCAGGAAGAGAATGAATCCCAAAAGAGACTGGGAAATAAGATGGCAAAGAATCAAAGGATTATACGGAATTGTTAGTGGAGATAAGAAAAAAAAAAAAGAGACACTTAAATACTCACCTATTATTCAAAGCTAAACCTTAAAATATTTCTCCAACAATTTACTCAGCAAGCTTGATAATAGACTGAAAAATGATTTTCCAGTCAAGAGGTAGCTATCTATTTTTCTGACTTGTCAAAGTCTTCCGGATGTCTTGTTAGAACACTGGCAAACAAAGTGAGCTCAGGTGAGACGTAGCTCATTTAAAAGAATCTTAATTTTCAATAACATTTCACAGTGGACCAGACGTGCTTCTAACATTCCAATATTGAAACCACCACTTTATGAAAAGTGTATATGGCTTCTTTTTTACTGTCCTGTATTACCTGAAAGTGATTTAAAATACAGTCTTGATGCTTCTAGGACTCTATTCAATTTTGAAAACAACAGTACTCTAAATTCCAAATTTGCTACATTATAATAAAATTTAAATTTCCACAAGAAGCGTTTCTTGTTTACTAGACACATACAAGTGAAAAAAAGTTCAGTTCAAATATTCTATATATCAAGATCCAACTGAAGTGCTCTTTGATGCAACAGTATGTTGAGCGAAGGAAAAAGCATGTGGACGATGGATGACACACGTTAGGATCATTTAGAAAGACATTTATTGTTAAGGTTACAGGAAGCTTTGCCTAATGCTTAAACCTGATATGTGTACTTCTAACAAGCATTTAAATGAGCACACTGTTTCTGAAACAGTGTGACTGTCTCCTTAGGGAAGTCATAAATGTAAAGAATCAAATTTCGATTTGATTGTTGGAGAAAACCACAAAGTCAGATCTCTAAGACAGAGGTCTCTAGCAGAAGTGAAAATGGCGCTACTTCCTTCAGCCCATTCTTGGCTTTCCATAGAAGAGGCTCTCCCCTGAATCTTAGCATTGAAAGTTACAAAGGAAGAAGTAGAGGTTTGAGAATCCTAAGAGCATGAACTAATGGAATTTACAACTGAACAATATACTTAAAATTTATAGCAGAACTAGTGAATGAACTTACTTCCATAAATTTACTTTATTTCACATAATATTGTTAATTTGAAATAACAAGGTTGTGAGGAAATAGTTCAAATCATCCTGGACAGGCAACCAGGGCAATAGTAGAAGGGTGGCAGTGGAAAAGCATTGTAACGAGTCCGCTAGTAAGGTCAAAGAGGAATGGGCAGAAAACTATAGAAACATCAAGGCACGTGCCACTTTTTCAACACACAGTTGATGTAATTTAGCAAACCACCATCAGAATTACAGCTGTCATTGCTAAATACTATTTATAAACTCTATACCTTCTCTCTTGAATAAGTACGAAATGACACCGTTTTGTTCCTGAGTTGTGCCATATATCACATATGCAATACTTTGATGAGACACTAAACATTAACAGAAATACTCAAAATATTTAGATCTTACCAACATGAACTCCTTATCTTAACTGTAGATATTCTGGAACAAGAGTTCCATCACTTTTCCCACATGATATTTACCTGGTTAAAAAACATTATTTCCCACACTTGATTAAAGTGAATAGATGTAAATGAACAAAATGACGCACCTACCCCACCAGGGAACTTGCAAATCTCAACAATGTGCCAATCTGATAAACAAGTTCTTCATATGGAGTATGAGGATACAAAACAGCAAAGTACTTTTTTTCTGCTGTGAAAAAGAAGTTTAAAAAAAAGATCTAAAGACACCAAAAAGAATGGCAAGCTACTTGGATGGAAGACTGCATCCACGTGGATGATTAAGATGAGATGAGGAAGCCTATTCTAAAGAACAACATGTGAAAGAAAACAGGCACCACCCCAAATTGTCCATGGCTACTTCCCAGTTTAAAACTGGGAAGTGTTGTCACAAACTCTGCCTATAGCAGACTTTATCTACTATACAAATGATGTTTAAATCTCAATTACATGCCCAGATGAGTGGTTTTCAAGCTTTCAAGAATAACCTATTTATATCTGTTGGGAATGATAACCTCTCAGTAATAGGAGTGGCATCTTGAATATTTAAAAAAAAATTATATTATTACTATTATTTCCAAATAATTTATAATCTTCAAACTTCAATCTAGATTAGAGTCATGGATTAAGTATTATTTGAATAGGAAAATAGAAAATAAAAGTTCTGGAATGAAATTTCTTGGATTCTGTTTCCTCTACTCGCCATGTACTAGCTGTATGCCCTTGGTAAAGTTAATTAACTGCTCTGAGCCTTAGTACCTTTATCTTTCTTTAAAAGCAGGTAGAACCTACCTCTTAGGGTTACTATGGGGAATGAAAGAGATAACATCTAGCAAACAGTAATCACTAATAATCGTAACTGTAATTTTTATTATCAATAGTAATGTTTTAAACTGCATATGAATATACTCAATTCAAATTTGTACACACTTCAAAAATTATAAGTTTTGTGACCTTTCATAATTAATCTGATAAACCATAATAATAATAGAGATAAAGGTAAAATCTCAATCTTATTAAATTATACATACATGAAGAAACACAAAGTGTAACTATTTGTGCTTAAACTACTACAAAAACATGGGATACATTCCAGAATTTGACACCTTATATTATACTTAAGAACTAATGTTAAATATACTTTCATTTTATTTTTTATTTCTACATAAAAATCTAAAACATATATATTTCTATTCATGCTTTAATTTCTTGGTTATAACCAAAATTCCCTAAAACTAAGAATCTCATAAAAGTATTTTAATATAATTCAATAATATGCAAACAAAAATTCTATAAGAAAGTCAATTTTACTTGTAATGAGTGCCTACTATGTGCCAGAAAGTACCTGAGAATTTTAACAAGATAAATGCAAGATAATAGTCTAGAAAAATCACAGGGAGGTAATTATTAGTCACCAGAAATTAAATTTCTTCAAGTTTTAAAATTAATTGATGAGTTCAAGAAATAACCAGACCGTCTTCTATCAGCAAGCATCTCTATAACTACATTTAAAACTGTTAACAGCAGATCACAAATATTTCAAAACTTTAGATACATAAAGGAAGAATGCAGCAAAAGAAATCCTCCTGGATTTCCCCTCCTCTGGAGAATTTCAGACATGAGATGCTTTTGTAGACAAATGCCAAGGAGAAAATCAATCAGATCCAATTTCAACAACCTACTAAATTTCACAATATAACAAGGGAGAAACTATGTGTGTTACATAATTTACAAAAATGTCAAGACATTGTTATAAATCTACAGACAAAGGCAGAACAAGTAGTATTCTGAGATAGACAACATTATATTAGATTGATGAGTTCACAAAATATTTGGCAGACACCAAATTTCATGTTAAGATGCTTGAATGCCTATCCCAAATTTATTTTCAAAACAGGAGACTCCAGAAAATAATCATTTGGGAGGATTTTGAGATGCTTGGTAGAGAATAATTATAAATTATATATTTGGTTAAAAAAAATCCTATGGACTTAACTATAATAGAATGCTCTAGGCAACTTAAAACGAAATCAAAGATTCAATAATACCTGATTTAGCAAAAAGAAAAGGAAGAGAAACCTGATGTAAACTTATTAGAATCTCCCGTTTTAATAGTGAATTGCATAGCGGTTACTGTAGCTATTGGATGTCATACTCCCTGAAATAAAATAAGTTATTTCCTTTGCAGATGCTATGGCTATATTTCATCTTTTCTTGCTTTTCAAAGATTTTGTCATGTTAAATTGTTATTTAAAATGTCTGAAAGTTAATGGCAATAAAACTTTAATAAACTTTATATTTATAAAAAGACTAATTTTTCAGAATTCACAAGTTCCTTTTAATAGTTGTGATTTCACTGTTACTTCCTTAGAAAGAGGAGAAGAGTGTGACAGCAAAAACCAAAATAGATTTTTCTTTATGCTTTTGTGCATGGTTCTGGTAAAATAACATAGCTGGGTGAGAACATATAAGATCTAGTCTCTTAGCAACTTTGAAGTATATAATTGTAAACCTTAAACTTTACACAATATGTAGATTATGTCTCAATTTTTTAAAAAGTAATGGGAATTCTAAACAGATAACAACTCTTGAAAAGCACCTTACTATTTCTGAAGTGCTTTCAAATAATTATTATCACATTCTTATCCTCACAACCTTCTTTTAAAATAAATAGAAAAGTTATCTTTACTATCCCTATTTTACATTTGACAGTATGAAAGTTCCAGCTGACTAATCCAACATCTCCCAGTTAGTAACTGATAGAATCAGAACTTGAAATCAAGTTTCCAGATTGTTCTCATGACCCCAGGTTTTCTATAGATTAGTAAATCTCAAATCTACAGCTATTATCGTAATGAAATACTCCTCTTGGATAGCCATAATAATTTCTTTTTGAAATAACATAATAATATCTTTGTGGGAAACAATTCCCCAAACTTACACTTGTTGATAAAGTTTTCAAAACTTAGTTTTCGTATATGTATTGAGAATTACATTTTCTTGCTAACAAATAAAAGTGAACTAGAAAAGACAAAAACATATTAGTTGACGCAACCCAGTCACAACTGCTTTACTCATCACAGTCGTGCCCTTGAGATCTGAAAACATTCATTTCAACATCTGACAGCATATTAACTGTTTCAATATTGTGGACTCCTGTTCAGTTTGCTATGGGCAAGAGACCATGCCTTTACACAAGCCGGTGGATCGATTGGTCTTTGGTAGAATCTTAGTTTAAGACTCTTTAAGGCACTGATTTATGCACAATTGATCTGATCAGCCATGCAGTCAATGTGATTTATTAGCTAAGATGGCCAAAACCCTTTTTTCTCCTTTTTCATGCAGTAGTAATTCACCTCATTAGAGGTGGAATCATTATAGGAAGCTCCTGAGAAAAAAGAAGTTGAACCTGCCAGCCTGACTCGTTATTTTCCCCCAAACTGTGGATCCACCAAACAGTAAAAGCTGGACGCTAAGCCCAGAGCTGCTGTGCACACACACAGAAGCCAGTGCACTCTCACTGTGGCCAGAGATGGATGGAATAGATTAAAGGGTGTTCTAAGCTTCCTCCACTCTGAAACATTTCAGACAACAAACTTGTTCGTTTAGCTTCCTGAGAAACTCATTCATTTAGTTTTTAGCACACGTTTTTTCTTTGTTTAACCACAGTAAGACAAATGACTTGTATTACTTGATAATTATGGTGTTTAACTAAACATAGGACTAACAATGTGTATAACAGGGGTTGGCAACCTACAGTATACATGTGGACGCATGCATGTGCGCATGCGCGCGCACGCACACACACACACACACACACACACACACACACACACACACACTCCCAATGTTACAGGAGATACGATTCTGAATAGTTCACCTATGGGCAAACTACACATTTGCATTTGCCAAACACATTTTCTATAACATTTGGAGGGAAAGTGTCTATAGATTTTATATGGTATAAGAGCTCCTTTCCTCTCTTAAAGGTTTATCCCCCAGCCAGATCCTTAATCCTAAATTTCTACTGATTATTGATTACCCCCTTAAAAATTATTAACAAATAGTTAAGGGAAGGAACATAGCAAGGTAAGGACAGCCATCCCATGAGATGGTTCTGCTTTAGAACAGAGTATTGACTCAACATTGCCTCTTCTTCCATTCAATCTGCTGCTGAGAGCTCAAAGCTCAGAACCTGAACTCTAGTTGCCTCATCCATGCATTTCCATTTGACTTGGTAGAAATTCCGCACATCACAGTGATTTCAGGGGGTGTGACCTGCTAATAGCTGTCCCCTAATACCTTATTTTTCTCTAAAAGAATAAACGCTTTGCCACTTCTCCACCTGTCCCCCACCCACACTATGAAGGCAATAAATGAATATGCAATACTCTACGACTAAAGATGTGACAACCACACATTAGAATGATTAGGCAGTTGTTGAGGGGTGGTACATTATTTTACATGTGCTATATAAATTGTGAACAGCTTTGATTAAAAATCTAGATTTACTTAAACTCAGTTATGCAATTTCTGTACAGAAGTCTACTATGAGCTATACCTTCGATTTACTCGGACGAATGACTCCTGTAGAATAGGCTGAATGAAGGCACAATTTTTATGCTGAACACCGTTTCAATAAGACAAGCTTTAAAATAAAGCAAAGAACAAGATAACCCAAGAGGGAAGAGATATGGGAACATATGTATATGTATAACTGATTCACTTTGTTATGAAGCAGAAACTAACACACCATTGTAAAGCAATTATACTCCAATAAAGATGCAAAAAAAAAAAAAGAACAAGGTAAGCTGCAAAATATATGAATGTTTGTATAACTCTCACAGGAGGCACAGCCCCACCTGCCCTTACTACTAAATCAGCAATGTCAACATGCCAACAAGTTTAGCTATTGAACTGGTTAAAAAGAAACATGGTATGCCGTGTATGCGTGAATTTGTGCGTTTGTGTATTTGTAACCATATTCAAAATGAGAAACCTTTACTGAAAGGATCTCAGGTGAAAATTTTGCAATGTAAGAACCATCTCAGTAAGAGAAAATATAATTGGGGACTTATGTTATATTCTGGAGTTCTTATTCTCATTGAATATTTGGGGCTAACTTATCTAAACTTTTTCTTTAATCTTTCCTATTAATAGAGATTAGTTGAAAACACGTGTCTCTTCCTGATTTAGATTTTTGTTGCAAAATTTTGGCTGAATTAAGTATTTTGATAATTACCTGTTTTTTCAGAGAGTTGCAACTCCATGCTCATAATACACTTTTAAATTTACTTTGTAATTTACATTACATTTGGTCCATTGTAATAGTATTAGTAAAATTCTATTGATTTAGATATGTCCAGTTTTCCAAATAAAACTTTGCCTAAGTTACCAATGGTTTAAAAGAATATTTTGGTTTCCTTTAGATAATTGTATTTTCTTAGCACCAGTTTTATAAATAGAATAAAACACTCCAGGGAAAATATTGAGCTGTACATAGTGGTGTTCTGGTTGTTGAAATCATTCACTCTTTGGACCTGTGAACCACAAAGCACCCACAGCTCAGCAAATCCCAGAATAGCACATGCCATGTCATGTCTTATTGTTTTAACATAGTCCTCACATTCTACCCTCCCAACATAGCTGGACAGCTCAATATTGATGAGTAGCAACAATTGACATCATAGTCTATGGAATACAGTTCTGCCGTTAAACACATGCTGTTACTATTTAACGAATACAAATTTATCTTACCTTGGGACTACTTGAGATAAATATTTTAGTTTGAGACCCCAATGTTGTTACAATATTGTCACGTGTAACTTTGTCCTAAAGTGGATATATGGTCCAGTAAAATTCTCAGTGGGCTTCAGCACTGGTTTAAACAGTGAATGTACAATCTCTGCCTAGTTAAACTATACTCTTACATGGTGAGAGTGCCAATGAATATGTTTCATCAGATGTTCCTGGGAGCTGTCTGGCCAATAGGAGGGATTTGAAACTGTTCCCTAATCACTGTTGAAATCACTGATAGTACTGTCTGTCCATACTATGACAGACAAAAGCTGAAATGTATTAAACATAGCAATCCATCATCCTGCAGATGGAAAGCAGGAGCCAGGCGGGTTCAGAGGCAGTGACTACCCGCTGCTTAACAAAGGCTGGAGTCCTGACAGTTCAGTCCCTTCCTACCCCCTCACTACCACCCCTCCATCTAAGATGAATGAGTGTAATCAGTGAGGGAGAAAGCCTGCTGAGGACCTCAAATTCAAACATTGTTACATTTAAAGTGCTGCTTTTTTCCCGCTAATCAGAACTGTTACTGGAAAACTTTTCTCCAAATATAAGGGGATAGGTATTTAAGTAAATGAATAAATGAATAAACTGTAGATTCAAGAAAGCACATCCTTAGAAAATACTGCAACGGTATGCCATGAAGTTTGGATAGCTAGCTTTGAAATAAAGGTTTGATACCAATACAAAGGAAGTTTTTTAAAACTTCACTCAGTTAAGGTTAAGTTTACACTGTTTGAAGCAACTTAATAGTGATGTTCTTTTTGAATGACAAGGGAATTATTATCTTTATATAAGCACCAAATAGAAATGAAATGCTTTTTGCTGAAGTTCAATTCATTTTGCATACTTGCTTCTAATATGGACATATGAGTCACAAAATAGCCAAAGGGAGGGAAAAAACCCTCAACTGCTAACAGCACATTAACACAGTATAGAAACGAAAGACACTTTTCTTTGGATTTCAGCCTTGTCATTTCCAATTTTCTGCTCCTTGGACATGCTTGTATTCAAATTCTGGAACATCTATTCAGCATATCAATCCTAATTAGACAATCTGGGTCTGGAAAGGATGAGAGCTAGGTCATTTGCATAATTTAATCATAAATACTCAGTGATACATATTTCCAAATGCATTTGTACAATTATCTTTTCATCCTTGGGGCAATGGTATTAATATGATTAGGCAATATTTCTGGAAAAAACAGACAAGTATGCACTCTTTTTAACTGCAGCTTAGGGCGATATGAAAAATTAATTAATTTCTGAAGAAAATCAATTTCTCTACGTGACCACATTATACATCGCTAAACCAAGACTCAGAAACCTCTCTCAATCACTACATTTTATCAGGCTCTTCTAAATTCTGATTAGTATGTAAACAATTCAATAGAAAAACTAGTAATATATCAAAAAGCATCTTAAATTTTGAAGCGATCTTTCTGTCTACTTTTCATTTCAGGAATACTACCTTGCTTTACTTTAATGCATTGTTATTTAACCTGTCAATGAGAAGCCTGTGCTTTTGGTGTGAATTCATCTTGAGTGATCTTTTATTAATGTACATTAACCAATTTCAAGGACAATAGGATAAGGTTACTTTTGAAATGCTTTCTCAAGAAGTAGATTTATATTTATCTAAAATAACCTTCACACGAGACTGCTTATTATGAAAAAAATTAGATAAACTAAGTTGTCCCAAAGAGTACCATTGTTATACAAAAAACATTGCAATATACTTAGTAGAGATATAAGAACCCAGGTGGCTAATCTGATTTTTTTTAAAAAAGAGATTCAGCTTTGTATGCTGATTAGTACAAAAGAAAAAGTCACATTTGTGAGTTTAAATGTGCTATTCTTTTCTTTTCAATCAAATGAAAAAGTAGAAATGCATGCAAATATTCAATATTCATTTAATTTGCATAAAGGTGCTTGAACAAATTTTTGATTCTAACAAGCTCATTTTTCATGCGTTTTGTCTTTCATCCTAATCTAGCATCTGTCATTCCTTTTTGAAGTTATTATCGGCCCAATTCCCTCTTGGACATGGTTGCTGGGTGACCGGTATCTTAGCACCCACTTTGACAGGAACAGATGTGAATCTGATCAAGAGATTTCCCAAGAGTACCTGAAATCACAAACAACTTTTGTGAAAAACAAACAGCATCCCTGTCATGGGCCCTTATTTAACCCACTCCCCAAAAGCAAGAGCAAAAAAGTTTACTTCAGATCAAATATATACCATTTTAATGTCATTTCCTAAATTAGAAGAAAATAAATAAAAATAAACCATATTTTCACTCTGTTGAATTAGAGGAATCCAATCTAAATATCAAAAGCTCAAAAACCCAGCTTGTTCTGTTTTTGGATAGATAGTTATGGGTAAATATGGATTTATATTTCATGCAAAATTTCACTAGAGTGTCTACCAAAAATAAAGAGGATTTATTATGAGGACAATTTAGATGATAAAGATATTTAAGAGGATGAAATTTAGTTTGGCGTCTAAAGGCTTCCTATATGAGGTACGATGTAGAATTCTGTGCAAAATTAAGGATCACTCTACTTACAGAGAATTATCTAAAATATAAAAGCTCCACCTCTCCTTTCACACACTTTATAGCAAGATTTTTTTAAGGTGTTTTGGGGTTTTTTTGTTTTGTTTTGTTTTGCAGTTCATTTGGTATACTATCAATCGTTATTAGAAATTGAGCTGCAAAGTGCCACTGGAAGACAAAGGTCATAGAAACTTCATATTATCGCCATTACAAAAGTCAGAATAAGCTGCCTTTCCTAACTAGATTCCTTTTAAGAACAGCATGAAGTTGTGCAGTCACGTGATCTGCCTCCCTCCATTCCTTCCTTCACAGTCAGAGAATGTGCAGACCAATTGCCATGTCAAATAACCATGAAACTAGTTGGGTCAAACTTTTAAATTAAATGAAATATTTAATCAATGTTGCTATTTTATAAATATGGCAACAGAGTGATCTTAGGAAACATCCAAATGACTGACTTAATTTTCAGCTTCATTCAAATGATGTGTTGAGGCAAGGCAGAAAACTGTTAGCTTACAGTGAAAGTTAAGGAGCTTTCTTTTTTTGTCACAGAACAGCCAATAAAAAATAAGCAACATATGTTTAAAACCCTAAATATTTTCTCCTTGATAATCATGACTTATGATAGTAAGAAAAGTGGTATTCCTTTCACTGGAAATCTCAATGTTTTTCTTCCACACTCCAAGAATTGATTTGTTATAACCATTCTTATTAGGAATTTTTATGTTTAGTTCTTGTAAGGAAATAGCCAATTATCCAAATGATTTTACCAATGTTAAGTGAAAAAGGAAGTGAAAGATCTTTGAAATTCTCTCTAATTTTTATTGGAAAAGGAACTTGCTAACCTCAATTCCAAAATCCAATCATGGAATTATTTTTTGTCATTGCATATACTTGAGTGGGGGATATATATGTATATGTGTTGCTTTACCTTTTATAAAATGTTTCTGTATATATAAGATCAAGAGCAAGTTGTTCTATATGAAGAGGTAGGTTCTAAATCTAATGGTAGTCATTTAATATCACCCATTATAGGCAGAGATATTATAAGCCTACCATTTTATATACATTATCCATTTATATATATATAGAGATATATGATATAGCATTTTGATATTCCAGAAATTAAGCAAACTATACATACCTAAATACCTCTTTATTTTGTACCTATGATTAATTTTAGTTTTCCAACTTAGCCCCAGTCCACATAACTAAAATAAAAATGGCTTTTACATATAAAATTTGTCAGTGATCTTCATTTGCTATTGCTAGTGGCAAAGGGAGCCTTCTGAAAACTTTCAAGTGATCCAGCTAAAAATACAATAAGAACTTTAACCTCTCAAAATGTGAATCTAAGAAAAATTAAATATACTCATATAAAAATCTGTATTCTGAAATGTTATCATAGGGAATAACTCCCTGAAAAAAAGTTTCTTTCCCTACTTGGGCTGACTCTTCTGTGGAGAGAAATTAATAAAAAAAAGTACAAAATAAATGTTCCCATGTCCAATTAAACACATTTATGTTTAACCTTTTAACATCTAGCATATATATTTGAAAGGTAGATATTTTGTTTTAAAATGTAGCATCTTAGTCACATGTGAAATCTTGAATAGCTGCCAAATTCTGATGGCACTTTGGCTTAACTGTGAAATGCCATTCATGAATAGTATTTTGTAAATTTCCTAAGAATATATAGTTACTAAATTTGGGAGCTAAACAGGTGTTAACAGAAAGAAAAATCAAATTTGACCCAGAAGGCTCCAATATTAAGGTTTGAATTGGGATCAGTTCATTCCTTTCCCATGGGGTAACTTGTATAAATGTAATTCTATGGTTTCATAAAAGCAGGTCAAGTTTCCATCCCTGGGGGTCTTCTGGCAATTTGAAGCATGGAAGCACTGTTCCTGGCTACAAGTTCAAATCTGCATGTACTGTCAATGGTGTGAAGAAAAAAAAAATCAGTGAAGAGCAGACATATATTCATCTTTGATTACAATATATACTTGTCAGAGGGTTCTTAGAAAATAAGAATAAAGGTGTCAGAGGTCACATGTCATAAAATATTTTGAAACCATTCTCACTAACTTTTAAGTATATATACATACCAGATGATGCAGAAAGGAATGTGAAATATTGTTTTTACTTAGATAACTAAATGCAAAGATGAACTTCTTACCAAATGTCATTTTAAGTTACTATGTCCAAGTGATTTTTTTTTAATCCCTCAAGCTTTAGATGAAGCAGAGTCCTTTAAGCAATCACTGTTTTATAAGCTTCTTCCTGCTTTGCAAAAAAAATGCATGCATGTTTGCACTTTTACCAATGAGGTAATGACTTGACATATGCCATGGAATGATTGAGAAAGTAATTGATTTCAATTTAACTGGACCTCTACCAGGTGTTTTCAAAGACAATTACAGTCCACTGCAAGAAGTGGTAATACACATCTCCTTATGTAGACCTGCAGATTAACCCATTGACCTCATTCCTAACTCATCTCATTGATGGCAAAGCTTTTAGAAGAGCAATCTTTTTTTCTTAGATTATGATATTGTTTTCCTATCATTTATCCACTGATTTTAAAGGATATGCTTGCTCCAAAGTGCAAGCAGCAATGAAATAAACCAATAAAAGAAATGGTGCTATGACATCAAGCACTTTAAAGGTTCTTCAGTAATGTACAGATTCTAGTACCTAATAGTTTAATGTCGATTTCATACAATAAAATACTTATCAGTTATAAATATTTTTTGTAGAGAATTAAAAGTATATCTTAGTTACCATAAAAATAAAGGTCTAGGAAAATCAAGATAAGTGTTTAATCACTGTCTTAATAGCCATATAATGTTATATTTATAATTATATTTTAAAACATTTAAATATAAACTACATCTTTCACCCTAAAAGTAATTTTAAATATAGTTTTCTATGGTCATTCACTAAAGTAGAATTGGCTTTTCATGTGTTATTTTATATTAAATGAATTACAGAAAGCAAAATTAAGCTATTTTTATAAGTAACTTGTTGGTCTTCTGGCCCTATGTTCTACATGCCTCTCGTGTGTGTGTGTGTGTGTGTACAAACACAAATAATATACGTAAAAGCTTTTCTAATAAAGGGATTATAATTACTTAAGCATAAATACATAGACCACAAATGGGCTAAGCTTAACATAAACAAAAATATCCACCACAAAGATCTCTTGAATACTAATAGAAATTTTATACTTGTTGCATACACAAGAACATTCATCCTAGTATAAAATGTGTGAACAGTGATATTACAAAGAAAAGTGCTCCAAATTATTCATTTAAAATCCAGAGGCACTATTAAGCTACAAACTGCCTAACTTAAGACATATATATCATTTCCAAAAATTAAGCTAAAAAAACAGATATTTTAAATATAAAATAAGAATTAATACTGTTGAATATATCAGTCTATTTTAGCAGAGCTGTGATGGGTTCAAAGATTAGTTACAGCTTCAGTGATTTGTTCATACATAAACAAAATGTTTTTAAAATATAAGGCTATGAATAAAACAGCTGACCTACTGCTGCTATTAATACAATTTCTGAATACAATCAGTTTAAGATTTTAACAAAATACTTCATCTGCTTGATATGTGAATGTAATGAAATATTTCTTGATTAATATACTCTAGAGATTGATTATCATTACCTTTACTTAAGAAATGACCATATCCCTTAAACTGAACTAGCAAGTATTTACTGCAAATGATTGTATGTGCTTCTATAAAATAATTCCCTTTTGACTAGTACTCTTTCTTTCCTGATATATTTTCCTTGTCCTTGAAGAAAAGCATTGTTTTTTCCTGTTGTGACTACAGGGGTAATCTAATTATTTAGAAACATTTGATACCATATATAAATTCAAAGATAAGTTACATTGTGACTTTTAATACTTCGTTTACCCCTCCCTTCATTTATTCTAAGGAAAGGAAAACATTCCTCAATTCTTCAATGTTACTAACCAAAAGTAACCAATCTACTTTGTTGCCCATTTCAATATTTGCTTTGAGAAAATCATGCTTGAAAAGCATATCCAATTTTTTGTTAAATATATATACTACCTTCAAAATCCACTGCAAGATTATTATTAATCTACCTATAGTTAAATTACTTTTAGTCTTCAAATCATAGTAAACAATTCCTATTTCTTGCAAGAAACATGCACTATATTCTAGGTAGTGTATTCATCTTAGATAATAACATGTTTTAGATGCTTCAGTTAAACTGTTTTTTTTTTTTATCACTACTCTCTAAAACTTTTTTTAAAACAGCTGGCTATTCAGTGTGTTGCCATGCTGCAGACTTTTAGACACTACAATATGTTTATAAGCACAAAAATATAAGACAAATTAAATACACAGTGAGTTTTCCAGTTTAGTAAGTTGTCTTTGACAGCTTCCACTCAAGTCACGTACATTTAAACGTGCAAAAGAATCCCAGCTTGATATCCTGGATCAACTCCAAGCTAATATGAATCAGAAAGCAACAGGGCCACACCTTTAACAAAGTTCGGTCATTGGACATTTCTATATCCAATTTAGAAAAACCCACATGCAAATTTTTTTTAAATGAGTGAATTAGAATCCTCCTATCTTATAAGATAAATCCAAATCAGAACACACAAGAAATTTAAAATGCACCTGGCTCAAGGTCTCTGATTTTGGATCATGTAGTGATTTGCATCATTCTCTATATATGATTATATGGATATTAATACTTATAAAATAAATATGTACATTTAAATTGGACAGGTATCTGTAATAGACCCCCTCTTAAAAGATTCTCAAAAACCTTCCCAAAGTAAATAGGTGCATCAATATAAAATGATCCACCACTTAATCTAATAATAACTAATTACTAGACTGAATATAATAACTAACTACTAGACCAAATATAAATATACTATCCTTGGTGTTTCCAAAGAAATAATTTGGTAAGCTAACCTCACTATTCTAATTGAGACACTTCTATACTGTGATGTATTCTAAAAAGCAAATATCAGCAATTAAAAGTTATTTAAAGGACAGATACTATAGCAAAAAAAAAATACTTTTGATTGGAAATACTTCTGACAAGTTGAGGAGAAGGAAAGTAAAGGAATTTGAGGACAATGTGGGCTCACAGAGCCACTGGTATGCCTGAGATACATGTATCTGTGCAGATCAGAGCCTTTGATAGTCCACTTATCTAAGCCCCATTTGGTGGGCTTTTAAGTCAGGTTTTCTTCATTAAAAAATAAATTATTGAACACAACAAATATAATGGAAAAGAGCCTCCTTAATGCAGTCTCTAAGTCTGAAAATATAAATATAAATGTATTTTTAATGTATTCTTAACTGAATTTTTAGCTGCAGCATTCACACACACACACACACACACACACACACGACTGACCAATCACAGTGCAGTAACTCAGTAAAGAGAATGGCACATGCTGGCACATGCTAAGGTCATTCTATTCTCATAACAATTCAAACATAAAATGATAAAACTTTATCTTAAATACATGTTAAAATATCCAAATAGTTAATATCAATTTTTTCACATTTTTTGGTCATTTTAAAGGTATATAAATTGATGTGATTTTTTTTTTTCCCCTTGGTGAACAATCTGAAAATGAAATCTTGGAAATATTAAATTCAGGCAAAGTTGAACTTTTCTAAAGAATCAAGTAACGAAAACCTTAAAACCAAAATGTTTAGTGAAATCTAGAAGACTCACCTGTACCTATTTAAGAAGGCATATTTCAAACTAATTTCTTCAGACAAAGATTCAAAGGGAGACAGCTTACAACCTGTGAGAGTTTCATTTCTTATTATATTTTGCAATACATGTGTTCTATGTTGCTAATACAATGCAATTTAAATGATTATTTTACTTGATTAACAAAGGCAACTGTATGAAACAATTTAGTAAAGTAACTTGGAAAGGTAAAATAATACTAATTGACAGTCAAAGCACAAATTGTTCCTAAAATAACAACTTCTTGGTTGCACATTAAGCACATTAAGCTACAAATGCTACACATTCCAAAAACAAAACAGCAAATGAGAAACAATAAAGCATATTATGTTTTTGTATGCTAGTGAATCACACATGGTAAATCACCAAAGAGAAGAGTGATTTATGCTCAAATCCAGCCTAGACTTTAATCAATATTGGGTGTCACAACTCAGAAGGTTGGGGAAGGTAGTGAGGCAAAGAGAGTGGCTAATATTGGTCTCAATAATTTATATGCAACTTCTGTGAAATGTGGTAGATTAAACAAAAAAAACCAGCAGATTTAGACTAAATGAAGTTTAAAAATTCTGCCTTAAATGCAAATACAAAAATTTTATGCAAGAAAACTCTGACAAGAAAAAAATAAGCCTGTCTTGTAGTTTATTATACATAATATTTGAATCATCACAAAATAAAATATTAAATGTGCAAATCAAATTAAGTGTCTCAGGACATTAACCGTGGAGTTCAGAAAGTAAACCATCTTCATCCTCATAACTATGTGCACTATGTGACAATAATGATTATGATATCACTGGAGACTAACTCCAAGGAAAAAAAAAAAAAAACAGATTTGAAAGATATTATCCAAATAACTTGAGAATTTGTATCTTGCAACATAATGTGATTAAACAAGGTAAATCCGAGGTGAGCATATTCTTAGATTTTATTTATGTATTAGTTATTAAACTGCAATTTACCAACATTTAAAAAGTGTGCAGAGATAAGTGATGGAACCAAAAAACTTTCACATTTTAGGCCCTACTCTTCTAATTATGCCATATTTTTCTTGAAATGTTATACGACGAGACATCAGGCTTTACAGGAGCCATTAATAGACTGTAATACAAAAACTTCAAAAGCATAGTCTCTCTTTATTTGAAGTAAGTTTTGAATTTCTCTGTGCTAAGTATCATAATTATCTGTGAGAAGGGAGTCTGTATTGTGTTGAAACTTTCTACATCGAGGCATAAATGCATAAGTCCGTGCCATTGAATAGCATGCAACGGAGGAAATGTTAAATAAATATGCTATTTTTATTTAAAAAATCTTCTGACAAAAAAAGAGCCAAGAATTGGAAAATATTTTATACTTCTTATACTAAAACTGCATTCGTATATTACCACTGGACAAAAAAAGACATGTAGTCTCTCAATTTCCTGTCAATAGATGGTACTGACTTTTAAGGCAAAAGAATACTGTTTGTAAATATATGTATATTTATATAAAATGTCTGATAAAACTAACTGGAATCTTTCCAAGTTAAAAACTTCGTAAATCTAGGGCTACGTAGGACCCAAATCACAAGCTGGTTTGGAAGATCCTGAGACAAAATCAACTTCTGGCAATGCTCAAAAAAAAAAAAAAATTATTTTTGATGACAAAATAGAACAGTCACTTTTTATTACCTGAATTCACAGAAAATTGAATGCTAACCCAAATCTACAAACAAGCAACTGACTCAGAGACTTGACCATGTACATAATTACTTTTCTTTTTTTGTTGTTGTTTAATGGTTACCAGTTAATTAAGTGACCTCTGTTGCAACAGCCAAGTTCATGCAACTAATGTTTAGTTGAAAAATAATAATTAGAGGAAGGTGATCAAGGTCAGACTTTGTCCTCTGACAACTTTTAAATATATTTCCTTATATTTTCTTTCATGCTTTGAGACCCCTATTTTATTTAGCTTTACTATCAAGGAGGTGACAGTCTCTGTTTCATCTCCTTGTGGTAATGACAGATGGCTTCAACATTTATTCTAGTTTTCATAGATAGCACACTGATGCAATAGCCCCAAGCAAATTAAATCCACTCCGAGGTTTGTTACTAACTTACTGAGCCACATTGAGCAAGCTTATGAACGCTTCTTTTCCTTAACATCAAAAATTTTGGTTCCTCAAATTCTCTGGTATCTAAATACTCTTAAGAGACGTAATTAAATACATGTTCTTTAAAAAGCTGAGAGTGCTAAGATTTAATGTTTCTTGCACACTATGTACATATTATTTTATATAGTTTGCCTTTCTGCACAGTTCCTCTTATCTTTTGCATCAATTATTCCTTTAGATAGTCTCTTAAGTAGCCAGAGGAGAAAGAAACCATAATGAAAGAAATCAATATATACAGATGAATGAAAAAGGATTTTAGTAGTAAGGGCATAAACTGGACTTGAATGAAAAGGGTAATTTTAGTTTTGTAAATTCAAGATAAAAATATTTTAGGTATTGTTTCCAACGCTGAGAAATAAGACAGTAACACTTGTAATTATCACTAAAAAATAATGCATCACAATGCAAACAGTATATTTTGGTGAGAGGGAGTTCAATGATAAGTTTTCTATTTTCTTAGTCAGTGGCAGAATTAGGAAAACCTAGGCAGATATCTACAACTACACATCTTCTTCAGTATTTGCATGTGTTTAGGTTTGAGAAAGTCTTGTAGTTGATAAAAGATCAAAATGCAATAGTAAATCAACAAACTTACCACATTTAACTTTAACCTGAAATAGAGTTTTGGAATAACACATTTCATTGTAAAGTATTAAAACGAGGTGATTGAAATATAAATAGAGTACTGATGAGATATTTTTGAAGGGATAAACAGTTTTACTGGATTTAACTTATCTTGGCTCTGAAAGTTTTAACTCCAGAGGCTTTGTTAACCTCAGGGAAAAAATACTTTAAAATTATTTCCTAATAACTTTAAGAATATTCTGCAACCATATGGTGAGGACTTCAATTCCAAAACCTGAAAATTCCATATTTTCAGAAATTTCTGGAAAAAAAACACAAAACACCAAGAGAATAATTGTAAGTGGTGTAACACTACCTGCTTTAAATTGATTATAACATTGCAGTCTCTGAAGGGAGTTTTCTCCACCAATTTTTTTGCGTGTTATGCGAAATGGCCATTAATTATCTAGTACAGTGTGTGCTGTAAGAAACACACAAAGAAGATTCAAGAGAAGAGTGGTTTGGTTACTAAGAAAAACAGCGCTTCACCAATCTACTGGATAGGTAGGCAATTTCACCGCAATCATATCTGAACTGGCTTCAAATTTTGACTAGCATTCTTTATAACAACTCCGCAACAATTTTCTGCCCTGATTCAACTTGTTTTAACAGTAGATTTTTTGTAAATATGTTATCTTCTGAACACCCAAGAACTCCAATTATCTCCGTAAATGACGTTTAGTGATCAAGATTCCCCCTCAATCTTTACTGCCACCTGTCCAGACTCTTGGGCACGCGTGCGCGTACACACACGCGGGCGCTCAGCATTCACCCAAAAATAGTAGAAATAAAGGTTCAAAACCCAGATATACACCCATGGCCCGATGCAAAGAATGGCAAATAAACACGGAAAAGAGTTTCTGGCTAGGTCAGGGTAAGACATTTACTGGGTTGGAATTCGAGTCTTTTTCGTCTTCCAGTCTTCCGGGGGCACTAGCCAGAAGTCTTCTCCCAAGGAAGAAATAGCTAGGGGCTTTTCTACCCCGGTTTCCTTCTGGTCTAGTCCTGCGCCTTTCCTTGCCGCCTCTGTTTCCCTAGCTCTCCTAGGGGAACACACCCAAAAGAAGTAAAACTCCGCTTCTTCTCCCGATCTTTAAACTTATTTGGAAGGTACCGAAGTCGCTGCACACATTTTGCGCGCAGTTCCCACGCACTCACTTCTAGACTCCAACTTTCCCTACTTGCTTTTACCCGGTATCTCTGAACTTTCCCCTCTGCAGCCAACGATAGGGACAAGACGGAACCGTGAGAGCGGGTGGAATGATCACTTCTACCCCGAAACTGCCAAGTTACCCTACTCCCGCCCCCTCTCGGTAGATCCTCCCCCAGTGAGCGTTCATTAGCATAAAACTGGTCGGGCCTGGCTCCAGGTCCCGTGGCCTCTATAGAGTTCCCGCGCTTTGCCGGGCTGGGGAAGCCATGGCACCGGTATTCAGGTACACAGAGCATCCCAGTGCAAAGCCTGCACCTGCTCATTGCGTGAGCTACTAACCCTTAACAAAAAAAAAAAAAGAAAAAAAAAAAAAGAAAGAAAAAGAAAAGAAAAGAAAAGGGATAAAAAAGGAAAAGAAAAAAAGAACAGTTTGGAGAGAAAGCGAGAAAGCAAGCTGTGGTCTTCCTTCCCCATCTCTCCGGTTCAGCTTCCAAGAGTCTCAGGCACCCGGTCACCTTCCCCTACGGAAGGGACCCTGACGGTCCCCTCGCGTCTGCCCCGGGGCAAACGTACCCCTTCATCTTCTTTGCACACGCACACGCTCACACGCGGACACACGCACAGATGCGCGCACACACAGATCCCTCCCCTCCGCGGGCTTGCCCTAGGGGCTTCGGAGCTGAACTCGCTTTGGGTACCCCGGGATTGCGCCGGCCTCTCGGCCTCTGGGGCCGTCCCCCTCCCGACCTCCAAGTGACCCACTCCCAAGGCTACCTCGCGGGGCCCTCACCCGGAGCGCGTCTTCCCGCTCCTCGAACCCTGCCGAGCAGGGTCACGACCTCCCTCCGCCCCCGGGATGCCGCCTGGCGCCTCCGAGCAGCCAGGCCAGTGCCCCGCGCCTTGCGGTGGAACCCGGGTCCGAGGGAGCGCGCACACGGGCGGCCGCGCTGAGAGGGGTCCCCTGACGCCGGCGTGGCCCAGGAAGGGCGCTGTGGCCCCTGGAAAGGCACCGTCCTCCTCCTTCCCGCCCCCTCTGCCCGGAGGCTTGGGGTTCTCGCGTGCAACAGCGGCTGCGCCTCCGCTCCCGGGCCAGCAAGGGGTGGACCCGGCCGGAAGAGCGCGGTCTGGGCAGGGTGAGGTGCCAACTTCTCCGAGGGTCGGGAGCGGCCGGCGAGCCCCGAGGAAAGAGAGGAGAGGGCCGCGCTCGGCGGAGCGCGCGGCTCGCGGGCGCGCGGAGCGAGCGGCGCCCTGAAGGGAGCGAGGGAAGGGCGAGGAGACCGGTGGGAAGGGACCCCGGGCGGCGGAGGCTGCCCCCCGCTCTTTACCTTGCGTTGGTGCAGTCATTGTAGAGGGTCTCGAAGTCCTTCCTGGAGATGAGTTTGCAGCGGTTCACTCCGGGCTGGATGGCGCCCAGTCCCCTCAGGATGCGAACCTGTTCCACATTGCACACCACGGGCGTGATCTCTAGCCGCTTCAGCTTGGTGTAGACGGTGTGTAAGCCCCCCACCAAGTGCTTCAGGAACAGGTCGAAAGCCTGGGGCAGGCAGATCAGCTCGCAGCCCTCCACCGTGAAGGAAGCCACTTTGGCCCCCCTCAGATCCACCATTTTGCACTCATTATTCTGGGGGGTGTTTTCCACTGGGGACGGGGTCGAGTACACCGGTTTCCCGGGGAGGGGCCCGCAGCTGCTGCTACTGCTGCTGCTGCTGCTGCTGCTGCTACTGCTGCTGCTGCTGCTGCTACTGCTGCTGCTGCTGCTGCCCGCGCTCGCGTTGATGGGGGTGCTGGAGGCGCCGCCGCCGCCGCCGCCGCCGCCACCGCCGCCGCCGCTGGCGGTCGCCAGGCTGGGGTTGGGGTTGCAGTTGCTGCCGCCGCCGCCTCCGTTGCCCGCGCTGCCGCCGCCGCCTCCGCTGCCGCCGCCGGTGGAGGTGACTGTGGCCGCCGCCGCCGCCGCCGCCGCCGCCGAAGCGATGGGCTCCGGCCGGAACAGAGTTGGCCCTGAGGACGCCGGGGGCCCGATGGACGGAGCCGGAGACGAGGTCGCTGAGGAGGTGGAGGTGGTGGTGCCGGAGGAGGAAGCAGACGTGGAGATCGGGGGCTGAGTGGGGACCAGCTGGGTCGGAGGGATCAAAGCCGCCGGCACTGCCATGGTCACATATAAGGGGAAACAGAAGGAGAAGCGAGGGAAAAAGTTGCCACACACCCCGGGGAGGGCAAGGGGAAAAAGGGGGGCGGGGGGGAGAAGGAGCTAGGGGGCCACAACAACAACTCTGAGAGAGAACGACAAGGAGAAAGGGAGAGAAGGGGGGAAAAAGGAGGTGAGGGTAAGAAAGAGCGAGCGCAGGAGGGGCGAGCGCGAGAGGCGCTCTAGAGAGAAACGCACAAAAGTGTCCCGCAAGTCGAAATGCGAGTCCTCTCCGGGGGCTGGGATCGGGGGCTGGTTTGGAGGTGGGGGCGGGGAGGGTCGGCTGTTGTTGTGTGGGTCCCGCTCTAGCACAAAGTTAAGGATGAAGGTGAAAAGGAGGAGGTTTGAAGGACTTGGGTTCTCCCTGGCAAGTACATTGATCAAAGATTGAGCGGGGAATGACAGAGAGAAAATGAGCTGAAAAGTG
Source organism: Aethalodelphis obliquidens (assembly GCF_003676395.1). NCBI lineage: Eukaryota > Metazoa > Chordata > Mammalia > Artiodactyla > Delphinidae > Aethalodelphis > Aethalodelphis obliquidens. The sequence continues at coordinate 33,146,999 of NW_020837959.1, read as the reverse complement.
CAGGCTGCCGGCTGGACGAGTTGTTGTTGTCACACGGTGCAGAGGGGAGGAGCTCCGGAAACTTGAAATACCCTTTGAAGCCGCAAAAACCTCACTCACTAGTATTAACCCAAATTATCCAACCAGGAACTCGGAGCAGAGACTCCGAGAGCGCGAGACCCAGGGAAAGCGAGGGAGCGAGAAAAGGAGGAGGGGAGGGGGAGGATAAGTAAGAAACTATGGGAGGGACGGAGAGGAAAAGCCCGGACACAGAAGTGGCGATCGGAAAGAGGGATCATCTACTTCTTTCTCTTCTACTACCGTTAGACTGCATGTCTTAATATTCCATTTCTTCCGCGAAGACTCGTAATTTTTTCCAAAACCTTCTGAGCAATCGTCTGCCAACTTAAAGAGGAGCCAGAGCGCTCCGAGCTCTCCTTCAAGGATTTAGGATGTATCTCTGCTCGTTTTTTGCAATGAGATATAAATGAAAACACATCCTCTCCCTTCATGATAATTAAGAAATTATTCTGAGGAAAATCCATGTGGAAGCAAAGCGCATATTTTCTGCATCTGATTATTTTATCTGTCGGTTCAATTATTTATTTGTTTAAAGATAGTGAAAAATTCCAGGAGAGTTTTCAAGTTGTGGGAAAAAAGTCAGTCTGAAATCGCTTAAGAATCATGGAATGCTCTGCATTCAATCCCTCATTTCCTAATAGATTGTGGAAAGAAAGAAATGCTTGCCATTATATGGATGGTTGAGAATAACTTCACTTTCGCCCCAAAGGCAGGTTAGAAATGCCAATCATACCGAGAGAATTCGAAGAGATAAGGCACCCTTGAAGATTTAGAAAGTGGGGGGGAAACAACACACTAATTTTTCTTACCTAGCACTCTATAATTAATTCACCTGTCTTGCACAGACGCAAACCATCCTCATATCGTTTAAAACCCAAGGCTAGTTGCTAATGTGTTAGGTGAGTAACTATGTGTGTGTGTGTGTATATACACACACACGTATCTACACACACATATATTGTATTTGAAAAGTATCACTGTATTTTGGGAAAGTCCTCAGTTTGTAGAAATATGTTTTGTAAATAATGAAAAGAACAAAAACAAAGCTCGCTAGCTGACTTGTAAAGGCGGAAAGGGAGGCTATGCTTAAAAACACTAGGCTGAGTTTAGACTCTCTTGCTCTTTGCCTTCCTCTCTGCTTTTCTTCCCTTTTCTAACTTGTTGCATGAAAGTACTATTTATTCAAGGATTTTTGACCAACCTGTGATTTGAGCATAGGTCAAGTCTGTTCTCTGTTTATATCTCTAGGAATCTTAAATAATTGTGCTTTAAACCTGTCTGCACATGTTCATTAACTTTACAAGATAGAAACAGTGCTTTAACATTTGACAGATTTTAAAAATAAACTATTAGCATCGGGTTCACAGTGTAGTGTTGAAATTATTATCACGTTTCTTTTTATCATTTTAATTATTTAACCTTTTTGAAGTTTAGTGTCAAAAGGTGCAGGAAATATTTATAGGGAAATATGGCACTGTTGACTAATTAGTCTAAAGTTTATACTAAACTTTTTGGGGCATAGCAGTTATATCAGGAGTCTTTCCTGGGTCATAAGAATTCAGAAAGTTGATTGTTGCCAAAAAGTAGATTAACTTCTATAAGGTAGCTAAAGTGTATACAGTTGTTTTGCCTAGTTAGCCAATGTAGTTTGATATATCCAGAAATAATTTATATTAATTTTCATTCCTCTTATCTGACTTCAATTAAAAATAGGGATTGGATATATATCACATACATCAGAACACTTTAAGTGTTTATGTCTACTAATTTTATTTTGGAATTGCATGCACAACTTTAATAAACTCTGCTCTAGTTTTTAATATGCTAAACCAGTTTCTTCGTTTTAAATTCTAGACCCACAAATGGAAAAAATCAGAATTAAATGCCCCAAATCTGCTCTAAGCATTCTCGTTTCTCATATTTCCTTAAACTGTCACTTACCTAATACCTGCCACACTCCGAAGCCACGGACAGGAAGTAATGATAGCTGACCAAGCCATAATCCCACCCAGCATCAAAGCAAAGTCCAAATTTTCTGCAGGGAACCCTGCGTCTCCCAGCACGTGCTCCATTCAGAGGCAGGGCTTGGGGCGCCTGCCCCTACCTGAATGGGAGCTTCCTTCCCCTCACCCCCCATCTCAGATCTCTAAACCATTTTTTAGGAACTACCACATACCCCGGTGATCAAACAATAGGATTAGAAAAGGCACATAATGGAAATTAAAATATGTAGGAAAGAAAAGCCTGGAAAAATTCAAGTTTCTTTTCTTCTTTTTATTTATTTTTTTTTGAGAAATATTACCAGAGATTAAGGCAAATGGTATTTCATAACAGCAGATAAATCAATTGCACAGATTTCAAATTCCCACTCTTCCTATCACATCTTTAGGTTTCCAAGCTTTTGTCTTGTTTGTTTATTGTTTTACATCTCTGTTTGGTTCAGGTCCTCTCCTTCCATCTCCTCCTCTCCAACCTGCACTCAATTTGCATAAGCATAACTCAGAGTACTGTAACTGATATTAGAAAATTCTCCCTGTGTGTTGTGAAGACGTATTGTGCTAAAATCAATAAGACTGTTTAAAATTCAAAGACCTGCAAATTGTTCTGTTTGTCCTTTGATAGGGCCTATGCTGATTAAAATGCTACCAAGAAAGCTTAATTGCTGCACTAATTAAGAAGTCTTTAATTTCTTTCCTAGGATATCGTTTGAAGCTGAGCTTGTACCAGTTCAGGGAGGGTATTTTCTTCCCTCCCTCTGCCCCCTCCTGGCCCCTCCCTTCCCCTTCCCCCTCCTTCCGTGCCCCCGAAGACATCCCTGTGAATGGAACTAATAGAGAGAGTGGTCTCAGGGCTCACCATCTATTACTTAACAAAAATCGGCACAGGAGACAGAGTTCAGTTCAGTAGGAAATGCAGTTTTGAGAAGAGCTGTAAGGTCGCAGGAGACTGAGAAAATACAGACTAGCTGTTGCAACAAAAGTCCTGGTGAATACCTGGATAACAACAGGCACTTTAGCCTGAAGATGAGGGCATCCTATTTGGTTAAAAGGGACGGTGACAAGGAAATGCTTCTGTTGAAACAGGGAAACATAAAAATATACTTTCAAAACCTGTGCTTTAAAAACGAAGAATAAATCTGTAGAAAGGTGGACTTAGAGTTGGGATTTGGTAAGTATCATTTTATTTTACGAGTATAAAACCATGAATTCTATGGGGATTCATTTTTGACCCTTTTTATAACCCAGGGAGGCATAGCACTGTATTACATCCATTCCATCCTTATCTATTGACCTATTTTATTCACTGATTTCTCAAGTGGGGAAACTGACTAAATGATTTCACAAAGCTTTCTCTGTAATCAATAGTCATTTTAAAGTTATATTCATGCTGCATTATAATTCTGGTAAATGACTGCAAAGCAGAGGATTGTAAGAAAGATACAAATATTGACAAAGCTAGGATAAGTCATGTCTTTAAATTTTTAGGGTTTCAATATAGCAATTGATATAATTAAGATTGAAAATGTGGATTTCATAGAATATTAAAAAAACTAAAATGTTCTAATAACTTAAAGGCAATACATATCTGAATGTTTCTTGAATATCTCAAAATTTCCTGAAAGCTTTGAGTATCCTCTTTTTATAGCATCACTAAATGAAGCAGAAACAATTTGGAAATATGCAGAAAGGACAACAAGAAAAGGTTCTGTGCAATTTTATTCTTTTAATTTTTCCCCAAGTTCTATTAGAAGCATGAACAGAAAAATACAGATGTATACCTCAGATATATACTGAATTCCTTTCAGTGACAGGACAAGGAGATAACATGCTTAATAGATTCAAAGGGAGACTTACCATTCCGAGCACGACGTCACTCTAATTATGTTTACTCTAATTGAAAGCAAGGTTTTTTGGAATCTGAAATTACTTTCAGAATTCTTTTTTAAATAATGCAAGTGGATCAAATGTTGATCACAAGCATTTCAATCTTTCAAAATATATTGGAAAATTAAATGAAAAGTGGAGTTTGGTACAAACAATGCCACAGGGCAAAAAACAACTAACACTAGATTTTCCAGTCCAGCCATAATACAAATCAACTTGAGCACACTTCTATGGCCAGACTGCCAGATTGTTATGACTGCTAATTCACTCAATCAAAGAGTGCATTAGCACACCCGGCACAAATAGCTTTCACAATAGGGTGCACTTCTGAACAATTCTAAGATATATCACAACGGCGAAGTAAAGAGGAAGATGATTTTTACATCTGTGTATTTACTAATGGACCTGTTTCCTTAACAGAAAAAAAAAAAAAAAAAAAAAAAGACAAACTTCAGGCAGAGGTTTATAAAGCAGCTCTCCAAGTTTGGCAAATCTAGAAAGATAACAGGGTACCAGTAGTTGACTGACTTTGTTAAACGTTTCTCAGGAGAGAGTCCAAAATTGATGTTTGCACTTCAGTAGTAAATCATTGAAGATGGAGAAATTATGCCAAGTAACTCTCTCAAGCCTTTTTAACTCAGACACACGACCTCACCAATCAGCTCAGCAGATAAACCCTAACTACCTTAAGCAAAGACTTCCGTACCTCTACACTTTCTGTCTCTGCTCCCCCCACCTGGGGTTCCAACTTCTGACTTAGTGTCTCATTTCTACAGTCTCCCTCTTTTCCAGTTCCTGTCCCTCCTCAAACAAGGAATAAGACTTTTATCTCAAGGATACATTCTCTAATCAGGTGCAGAGAGCTTGGTGATAAATTACCCAAAGGACAGAAGGTGGGGAGCTGAACACGCTATAACTTGAAGCGCTCAAACTTTTTATTACAAATTGCCGTTCTTAATAAAGGAGTGATCAAAATGGTCATAAGTAACTCTGACTTGTTTTCCAGCATGGAAATGCATGGACCATATATGTATGCTTACTGAACACATGTAGTAATTACCTATTCATGTTCACATTTACATAGATGTCAGAACCAAATGGCACAATTTGGCATTACTGTTCCTCCCTCCCTAATCTTCTATCCTCACCCCATTTTCTCCTGGTTCAAAATGAAGGTGACATGTTGGCCGAAAATACTTTGCTGGTTATGGAGCATATTGTAAGAAATCTCTAAACCCATGTCGGGGGAGAGAAAGGAGAATAGTTAGAGGAACAAAGAGAACAGTTACAAAGAAAAAAATCATCATGGAATGGTTTTCCTTACTCCAAACTGCATCATTTCTACGACAAGTAGTCAACTCTCCATGATAATTTGGTTATACTTTCCCATCACTACTTACTTCCAGTGTTAAGTGTCCTAATTCCATCTGGGGGTTGGTATTAAGAGTTGCACAGGCAAATATGTGATAAAAAACAAACAAACAAGCCACAGCAAGATCATTTTAGAGTTGGATCATAAAAGAAAGCAGCAAAAATAATGATATAAATTGAGATTAATTCCCTTCATCTCTTAAATGGTAAGAGGGATGGCAGACTGAATTAAAGGTCAAAAAGTCAGGCAGATATTTAAATCCCTAGTTTTCTAGGAACTATTGTACCTTCAATTGCACCTTTTCATATATGGCATTTTCTAATTGTCATACTCCTTTCTTTTTAAATAACCAAAAGCTCATTTTTCTCTAAAGAATATCAGTATTAAGATGTATGAATTGCTCGAGGGATACATAGTTGGGAACGGGGGTGGAAAGAAGTCTTACATAGTGTAAATGCATGTTTAATTTAAAACATAAATTATGGTGTGATTTTGCAATGTTAGGAGAAATGTATTAAACTTAATTATAAAAGTTTCTACTGATTCACTGTCTGCTTTTCTGTTTTTGTTTTAACTTATTATCTTGGTCCTTTTTCTTTCTCTTTGCTTTATTAAATAAAAGAAGAGGTCATTGGCCAACAAATAGTCTATAAAAATTGTTCTATTTGAAGTCAGAAATTTCAAGGATTGTTGAAAAAGAATAAACTGTTTATTTATTTATTGCCCTTCAGAACAAAGAGATTTTTGTTTTTAAGTTGAAAGAATAACAATTGCCACCTTCCAGCTCGAGATCTTGTATGTCAAGTTTCAGCCCAGAGCAAATTTTTACAAGTTATAAACCCCCTGTAACAGAGGGGGTTTATTATAATGGAAGTGCTGACACAACCTTAACTATAGCGTTGTAAACAACTATGCTATAATATCCATTAAGCAGAAAGAAAAATAAGCTGGCTGATCAATAATTTATACAAAGAGTACCAACTGCAGACATAATAACTGTAATGTTTGCAAAGCAATCTCTCCGCTCTCCAGGCTTAACAGTAAACGTGAACTAGCAATGCTGTTAATTTCCAACTCCTACAGATAAGAATACAAACAAATTACTTAAAATTATATTTTGCTCAACATTTAGCATGCCTCGATGGGATAAAATAAAATTTAATTATGATGCAACTTGTGCAGGATGCAAAGCTGTTTTGTTTTCCAGCACATTTTATTATGAAAGGACATTCATTTGGAACATCAATTATGGGGAAATAGTGTGTTTCAGAGAGTTGACTTGGGTCAGGCAGGCTCTTCTAAGAGTTATTCAGACATGGAAACAGATTGACACTGTTTAACTTCAAAGAAAGTTACAGGGTTTTACAGAGTCACAACCTGAAATACAATCCTGCAAGCTCTGATCCAAGTCAACTGTCAGTAAAAACACACCTTGTCATTAGAGTTCACGGGAAAAAGACATTGGTTTGGAAAATGTGGCAATGATGAGCAACCAGTGAATCTTGGAGTGCTCAATTAATGGTAAGCCTCTTTGGCATGGGAGCTAGATGGGTCATTTCTACCTAATAAATGTAGAGCATAAAATGTGAGCATTATTTTCTTTTCTGGAAAATTTGAAAAATAGAATTTACTTTGAAAAATAGTATTCGTTACTGCTTTGCTTTTTATAGTGTTCACATAGGTGTGTCATGTTGATATTTTTGTTTTTGTTGATGGGTTTTAAAGCAGGAAAAGAGGATTTGAGAGGAGTCAAAGAAGGGAATAGAGTTGAAAGATACCAAAGTGCTCACGAGGTACATACCCGAGGTTGAACCAGACTGTACATTTCTGAGGTTCACACGGCCATCAGTCTTTTTGTCTGTTCATTTCCTGGGGGTGTGTGGAACCCAGTAGAATGAAGAGACTTTGCTATCAGAGTTGTGAAATGGTATATTACCCTGTGAGCAATTGCACTTAGAAAGGAACCAGTAATTTATATGAGAAGTGTTTAAGATTGCCTGCTCACCCAGTGATCCATGCCAGGTCAGTTCCAGTAATGCCAGAAAACAAAAGGAGGTGCACATCCCTGGGAAAGAGACACCTTATATGCCTTAAGAGCTCGTGAGGGGAAGCACTAAAATGCCATTTTCTCAAATGAACTGGTCATTACCATTTAAAATCCTGAGGGCTGTGAGACTGGGGAGGAGAGAAAGAATTTTTCTTTTGATTTAACAGGGCTCTGAAGTCCTAGTTTTTAAGGGGAAGGTATTTTGTTGTGATTGTCTCAGACCTATGCTTTAGCAAAGGTTAAATCCTGAGACGGAGACACAGTTTTGAACAACGGAATGGAAAATGATGAACACAACTGCTCTGAGAATGTACCAGGCCATCTAAAAAAATAGCACAAATGAACTTATTTACAAAACAGAAATAGACTTACAGACATAGAAAACAAACTTATGGTTACCAAAGGGGATGTGAGTAGGGGTGCAGGGGGAGAGATAAATTAGGAGTTTGGGATTAACATACACACACTACTATAAATAAAATAGGTACCCAACAAGGACTTACTGTATAGCACAGAGAAGTACACTCAATGTCTTGTAATAACCTATCATGGAAAATAATCTGAAAAAGCACACACACACATATATATACATGTATGTATAACTGAATCACTTTGCTGTACACTTGAAACTATCACACGCTGTAAATTAACTATACTTCAACTAGTAAAAATAAGACTTAGAAATTAATTAGAAATTAACCGTTTAAAAAATTACCAGTACAGAGAGTAATACAACGCTCTACTGATAATGTCTTCGCCAAGTTCCAAGTTGTTGTTATTAATTTTTTACTTGAGTAGATTATCCCAGATCAACCCCTCACTCCACCAGTTTTCAGGAGAGGACTGTGGGATACTAGCAGGGTGTTATATAAGAAACTACTTTCTGAGAATTCTTCACAGGCCTCTTTATTCTTGTTTAACATAATCAAAGTACAGACTCTGAGTGTACTCAGGGAAGGGGTTGCACTACTACCATCCTCAGCCTCATGCTTTCCCCATGTGTTGCAAAGTCATTTTAGTTTTTGAACCAGAGTTCAGTTCATTCACATGTCCAGCATAGCCCCACTTGTGTAATTAAAAAAAGAACTAAAGAAAACAACTATTTCCTGTATAAGTCAGATTTTATAATTTATTGATTGACACAACATTCAGCACATCCAGGAATCTTTGCAGATAATAACTGTCACCATACATTCCAGTGGGTAAGGCAATTATCTTAGGCTTTTACACTTGTTGATATGTTTCTCTTCAGGTGGTCTCAAGTCATTTCCATTCCTTTCAGATAGAGAATATAATGCTCAGCACTTGCTGGGTGCTCAGTAAAAGTTAGCTGGATAATTAAAACTGCTTCTACATTATTCCACCCATTTCCTTTGTCTCCAAATTGTATAAACTGCTCATTCCCCAAATAATATATCATTTGATTCAGACCAGGATGTTGAAGACTAACAAAATTTTAGTTATGCTCATTTTTGTTCTAATATATAGCTAATTTAGGAAAATTCTCAAGGCAAAAATCTCGAGATGTGAATAAATTGGGTTTCAAAGAGCTGGAAAAGAGAATTTTAGTCCTATAACAAAGGCTTGTATCTGGGACCCATAAAGAAAGAATCTTGTTAGTCATTCAAGGAGCCATTGAGGAGTCTTCATCAAGACTGAAAATATAAGTGAAAGTATACTCTGAAGTGCTGCTACAGATGATGAGGAAAAGTATTTAAGTTTGTGTGTGAAAGAAGCTCTACTTCCCAAATGTGAGTAAGCAGAGGGTGTATGCAAGGATTTGTATGGTTTTGTTTCAACACTGCCATCACTTCAATATTCATAACAAAGCTCATTTATTTGTGTACTGATTGTATACTGTTTGCTGAGGATGTAAAGAAGAAAAAGATATTCATCCTGATCAGAATTTCATATAGATTATCTCAGTTGAGTCTTTTGACCATAACATCATTGAAATTTCGCATTAGGGGAGTCCGCAGATCATCTAATCCTTGGATTGCAGATTTCATTTGCCATTTCCCCTTCCAATGACCATGCTTGAAATCACAAATGGTTCTCTGCTCTTCCCCTCAGAGCTCAGAGGCAAGCTCAGAACATTCCCAGTCCGTTGCACTCATCTCTGATCTTGCAAAAGAGGAAACTAACAATTAGCAAAATATGAGAACTTCTCTTTATACTCACAGAAGTTGAGGCCTAAGACAGGTATTAGATTCAAGTTCTCATTGATTTTCTTCCCCCTAGCTATCCTTGAAGGAGACTATTTTGACATCAGCAAAGGAAAATATTTTTTTTCATTTCATATGTAAGGGAACTGAGAAAATAATAGACTGACACATTTGGGTCTAGACTCATGCTTCTCTGACTGTTTCTACCCCTGTATAATGCATTTCTATAAGGTCTAATAGAGCCACTAGATGTGTTCTCAGTGACTGCTTAGATGTATGTGCTTATGTACTACAATGCATCATGAGTAGAAGGGAGAATTCTAAAAAAGAATTGGGGAAATACTGTTATTTCAGGAACAAGATTTTGAGATCTTGAGAAATACTTAACCAGTTTGTGACGTTAGAAAGTTAGTCAAACTGTAAAACCCCTGGGGTTCCTTGGCTTTTTGTGACTACCGCTGGTTTCCTTAGGTTAGAACATGGCAGTATCCACCAGTAAAAGTCACCTGTTGAAGTGTTTTGCAAAATCAGGCATCAAACCTGCAGTCGATCACGTAAACACATTGCTTATCTGTAGTGCCTTACTAGCCTTGGTTTGCTTTTCCACAGAGGACTAGACAGCCTCTTTCTCCTATCCTTTTTTCAACCTGGTTTCAGAAAGTTCACTCTCTACTTCTTTTCCAAGAGATGATTCAGGGATCACTCACAAGCAATTCCCAACAGAGCAATACCATGCCTTCCGGCTGCCCCATTTAAATTGTCTGAACTGCGTGGCTTTTTCATTTACTCTCCCTTTAGAGTGAAGCTGCAAAGTCAAGAAGACTTGAATGGCCTTGTGTCTTCAAAGAAGCGCCTTGAGCTCTGGAATGCAACAGAATGGGAGACACCACTGAACACCAGGAAATGTCAACAACGTGGCAGGAACGCCTGGACAGGTGATTAGGGCCTTACTCTAGGTATTTTCTAGAACAAGGCCATCAACTCAGCTGAACAAGAAGATGGGTCTTTTTCCCACAGAAACTAATTTAACTGATTTTTGAAACACATTGATAAGAGTGTGTGCATACATTTAAGTACATACTTTCCAGGCTATTCTTTGTTATACTTTTATGTAAGTGATTTGATTGACAAATAATGATAATTATTACTAAAGAAGAATTAAAATTTCCAATAGTCTGAATTTTGATCCTAACAGAAAGCTTTGGATCTTGACCAGATAAAGCATTAAAAAAGACATAAGATCAAATTAATTTTAATAGCTAAGACTCATTTACACTTATTTGTAATCTATTTCAAGCTTAAGTTAAAAGAAAACTAAAATGTCCCTAAATACTATATGCCAAGAGTAGCATTTGGAAGTTTAATTACTTCTAGGCACAGAATACGAAAACACGGAATTAATAATTACAATTGATAAGCTTCATTGTAAATATAATAGGTATCAGATGGTGCATTCAGTAACTAAACAAACAGCATTTTATATACAAATGTAAAGAAATAAACTCATGTCTTCAATGTTGCTTTTAATCTTAATATTTAGGAATAATCATCATCAGTTTCTTGATAAGTTTTCTTAGCCAAATATCCTCATAAATCTGACTACCACTTATTGAATACCCAAAAGAAGCCTCCCAATCAGGACCTGTCAAAGGTAAATATACAAAGTGATGTTTATACATACTGGATTTATGTATGTTAATATGATTAGCCATCATGAGACATAAGATATTCAAAATCAACAACAAATTAATGCTGTATTTGAAGTCCTCTAGATATGAAAGGCACTTACTCTGATCATTTTTAAAAATCATATTTTCTCTTAAAAAGTACTTATATTTTTATAGTTTGATAATCTCTTATTATAACATGATCAATAAAATATCTTTTCACAGTTGTTTAGATACACAGAAACAGTTTCAAGGAATTTCTTTGCAGCACACACACATACTCCCACATGCCTATTTTCAGAGTTTTCAAAATAGCAATTACTTCTTTAGATTTATAGCCTATAACTCATAGTACTTTTTGTATCCAAAAGTTATTTACTTTTCGTTTCCATTTAAGTAATTTCAGTCTAAAAGCACTTAACAATCATAATAACACGGCAAAAGTTTGTTTTGTAAACACTTTATTATCAGCCTTTGTTTTCTGGTATAATGCTTTAAAAATATCTTCTGTTGTATAAAGGACATTTTTGCAAAAAGGCAGCTCAAAACTTGTCCTTCCCTTCCTTTCATTGATCTGTTGCCTCTGAGGTAATATGAACAGCTATCTCCAGCTCTCCCACAGGCAAACTGAACATAATAATAAGTTAGTGTTACAGGCCCATATCTATAAATGATTATACAGGGTGCCAGTTCTTTTCCATTAAAGATAAGGTAACAAAGATACTATAGAGAAGAAAACTGGTTAGCACAAACAAGGGAGTGCTTCTGACTTTAAGATTTTGTTATTTCTCTGGTAACCATTGAGTTTCTCTTGCAGTTGGGTTTCCAATAAGGTGAAGGTGCCCTCTGTAGGAGACTCCCAGTAAATGCCGCTTCTCTATACTTGGTTGACGACATACAAGTTGTTTTTTCCCTCTTCTCCAATTTATAAACAAACAAACAAACACAGTATTCTGTGTTAACAAGTTTGAACTCTATAAATCTTAGAGGGAAATGAGTATAAAGCCTGCAATCAGCTATGCAAATCTAGTGCATTTTCTAAATGAGAGAAATTGAACACTAAGAAAGCTGTACAGCACATTGGTGTTTGATATTTACTGACATCGTGGTATGTAATAGGATGGGTACTATAAATTCAGAGGAGGCGCTGAAAGCAGAAAGACAGAAGGTCTTTCTTGGCATAGTTGAGTGAATAGTGGATCTAAACAGAAGAATCCACATGCGGAAAGACACATTCCCCACCTAATAAATACACCTCCCCAAAAGGTCTTCTTATATTCCCTTCTTATAAAGGTTACCATAATGCAGATTCATTATCAGTCCCACTGGGTAGCATATAGCTCAGTAAGAAATTGCTTTTGTTAGCATGCTCCTAGAAAGAGATTAGCTGTTTCACTGGATCTCTTGGGGCTCTTTGAAATTTTGGGAATTCTCTCTGTAATTTAAAATGGAAGTTAAAGCCAATGTGAATAGACTAGGGAAAATCTCACAAATTAAACCTCTCCATCTGGAAGTTTCTTCATCATTCATTGCAAAAGTACAAGCTGAAATCACTTTTGGTACAGGTAGGAGAGATTTCATCAGCGATGAAGCAATTACATGTATACTAATGCTTTAAGAATTATGCATTTTGGTTGCAAAGAAAAAAACTGAAAATTTAAATTCAGAGCAGCAATTTGGATTTAATTTTTGGTCTTTATTGGCTTTGCATGTTACTTAGAGTTTATCACTGAAGCCATCTATTTACATTTTCTGGAGTATGACTTTAGCCCCTATGGAATGTGTATAGGAGAGGCTAGTATCACCTGTATTGTAAATTAGGGGATGAACAGATGGGCATGGAACATAAAAGTAGGGAATATCTGCCTCCTTTTACCTACCCGACCTCATTTGTCCTTCAATATCACCTCAAGCAACCCCTTCTCCGAGGATCTATGCTCCCATAGCACTGGGTACATACCTCAACTAAAACAATAACATTTATGGAGAGATTACTATAGCCTGGCACTGTGTTAAATATTTTATATAAATTATCTCATTTAATCCTCACAGCACATGAGAAAGGTAGGCAATTACTATTATCCCAAAACAAATATAAGGAAACTGAGGCTTGAGAGGTTAAATTACTTGCCCAGTCTACCCCACTATGATATACTCCCTTCTGAATCTCTTATTTTCCCACCTGACTATCTTTCACACGCTCAACTTATTTGCATCTCTGGCTTCCTAGCATAACTGCCTGGTGAATCCCTGGCCAGGACTCACACAGCAGTCTGCTGTCCCTCTGGATGACGGAGCATTGCTAAAGATGCTTCCACAGCTATGCAGATTAGTATTCTTAATTACTCATGACTCTCAGTTGCCAGCTTTAAATTTAAGCTACTTTATCCAGAAAGGGTGCTGAATGAGCTCATGTCATCATGTTAATAGGTTGGTCAGGTCTCCAGTTGGTCTCAGAGATGACTACAGCCAGAGATTCAAACCTTACCTCATATCATTTCTGATCCCTAAAGACACATTTTTCTAGATGCCTTCCTCAGTTTCTCAGTCTGGCTTCTTCCCACACAGCTGCATTCATGGTACCTAGCAGCAACCATGCCCGGTGCTTCTAACTCTACCACCAGAGATGGATTGAGTTTAGCTTTCCTGATCCTTAAGTTCAGAAATCCAAGACAGAGCTTTGATTGAATCACCTTGGGGCAGATATATATTTCTGGGAGAAGAAACTCGTCAGGGGCCGTATTAGATAGTGGTTAAGAATGTATGGGATGTGAAGTAACACACCTAGAATTCAAAACCTGGCCTGTGTGTGACCTAGGACAAGTTTCCATCTTGTGCCTCAATTTCCTTGCCTGAAAAAACGAGATAATAATTGTACCTACTTCATTGCATTTTTATGATAATTAAATAAGTTAATATAAAAAACTTTGACTTGTGCCTGGTTCTGGATATGTTAATTATCACTGATTGTACAGGTCTTGGGATTGAGACAAATATTCACTCACAGTTCACTCACTGTAGCTAAAGAGACAGAGTAATTTAAGAGCACTGAAGCTCACACTTGAGGGATATGCTGAATGTGGAGGCTGTGGAGTTTTCTAGATGGGGGACACTTTTCCAGAAGAAAGGTTGAGAAGTGCTAGACAGAAAAATCATCAGAGGTCTGCTATACAACTATGAAAATGTATCATCTCCTGTACCAATAGAGGGCCATTCAACAATCCTTTGATGTGCCCTGGATCAGCTCCATCTTGTCTTCCTTCAGTGATAATTCTAAATCTTCCTCTAATGCTAGACCCCACTCCTCATGTACTTGGTCTATATTCTCTAATGACAGTCCTTCTGGTGCAAAAGGAAATTTATGATTCTCAAGTCTTCACCTTTTCTTGCTTGGATGTTGCTAGAGCCCCCTAGCTGACTCCCTTTCCCAATCTTGCCCTTCATCCATCTACACTATATTTGGATCCACACTGGAACTTGAATATATCTTCCATATAAATCTGGCCATGCAGTCCGTATACTTCAAACTCTTCAATGGGGCCACGTCTGCCCTGGCCCCCAAGATCGGCCCCCTGGGTCTGTCTCCAAAAAAAGTTGGTGATGACATTACCAAGGCATCTGGTAATTGGAAGGGTCTGAGGATTACAGTGAAACTGACCATTCAGAACTGACAGAATGAAGTCCAAGATAGTACTGAGCCTGACCTAAAAACCTTCTTTTCCTTTTCTGTTTTGTATTTGAATACTCTCATGTGTGATTTTTTTTTTTTTTTTTCCCCCGGTACGCGGACCTCTCACTGTTGTGGCCTCTCCCGTTGCGGAGCACAGGCTCCGGACGCGCAGGCTCAGTGGCCATGGCTCAGGGCCTAGCCGCTCCGCGGCATGTGGGATCTTCCCGGACCGGGGCACGAACTCGTGTCCCCTGCATCGGCAGGCGGACTCTGAACCACTGCGCCACCAGGGAAACCCCTCATGTGTGATTTTTATTTTAGAAAGTCTAAAGTGCTGAATTTGTAAATTAAATCATGCTATTCCTGTGGTAAAAATACTTCTATTGCTTCTTATTAGACTTTTAACAGCACTCTTTTCTCTTTCTTGATAGTGTTTTTCATAACTTTTAATTTTCCTTTGGATTGTTAACTTTTTTCTTGTGTGACTGTATCTACTGGTAATAAGTTCTTTTAGCACATTTCTATTTTATTCCTTATTGTATTCTCTGTCCAGTATAGTGATTACATATAGAAGGTATACAGTATTCATTGAATGATAATTGGCCTACTACAAGTAATATGTATGTACCGTGTTATTTCACATATCTGGCTTTTGCTTATGAGTATCTCAGAATTTATTTGCTTAGCTAACTCTTTCTCCCCTTTCAGGATAACTCTCCAAGAAAGATTCTCCAAACCCACAAAAGAGCAAACTATCTCATGTCTATGCTATCACATTATCCTGTGTATATCTCTATTTTATTATTTATTATGCTTTATCTATCTGTCTTCATTAATGACGGGGAATGGGTCTCAATCATTTCTTAATCATCTCTTAACATGATGCTTAACATAAAACAATCCTCAAATTGAACTTTGCTTTGTTCAAGATACAGATTAATCTCCACCTGAATGACAAAACAAATTTTGAATGAATGAAATATTAAGGAATAAATGAATTAAATATTGCATTATACCTTTTCTTTAATAATTTCCTAATAATTTGAGCCTAAATGCTTTTCTTATCATTTATTTTGTATACTATTTAGCTACTAATTCAATGTCTTGTGAAATCTATTAAAATTATTGCCTTGAACTACTATTTTTACCTTGGGAAGTTTAAATTTTGATGGGTTTTATCTCATTTTTTCATCTCATCAGCTAGAGAATGGGGGTTGTCCTATATAATCCCAGAAAATGGCACACATGCATGTAACAATCATATGTTCATTAGATTCAAGTTGGATAGATTTGAAGTCTGGGTAAATTCAGAGACATTTAGAATATCTTGTCTACTATTATAGTTAACTTTTTCTGCATAACAATACAACCCAGAACTTTGTGGTTTAAAAAAAAGAAAAACTCACTAGTTCATTTATTTTGTGCTTTTATGGGAAGGCTGGGATGGTACTTCTGGTCTGGGTCAGCTCAGCTGGGTTGTATGTTTTACAGTGGCTTTTTTATGTGTCTGATGATTGACAGATTAGTTCAGATGGGGTTTCACCAGGCAGTTGTGTTAGCTGTGAATATTCTTGTACATGTTAACTGGTGGACGTATGCAAAACATTCTCTAGGTATTATGGACTGAATTGTGTCCCCCAAATTCAAATTCACATTTCAAAGTCTAAACACCCAATGTGACAATATTTGGACATAGAGAATTTAGTAGATAATTAAGATTAAATGAAGTCATTAAGGTGTGGTCTTAATCTGATAGGATTGGTCAATTTATAAGAAGAGGAAGAGAAAGGAAGGCCATGTAAGAACACAGGAAGGAGACAGCTGTCTGCAAGCTAGGAAGGGTGCTCTCGCTAGAGACCAATCATCTTGATCTTGCACTTCCCAGCCTTCAGAACGGTGAGAAACAAATTTTCTGTTGTTTGAGCCACCCAGTCTATGATATTTTTTATGGCAGCCTGAGCAGACTTAGACACTAGGGTATATACCTAGGAGCAGACTTGCATAATTGTAGGGTGTACACATCTTCAAATTGATTAGATAAGGTCAATGGTTTTCCAAATTATTATATCAATTTACATTTCAAAAATTGTTCTATATCTGTCATAATACCTGATAATCTGAAACTTTTCAAATTTGGCATCCAGGTGGGTATGAAATGGAAACCAACTGCAGTTTTAATTTACATTTCCTTATTAAAAAGTTTGAGAATTTTCTCATATGCTTTTTGGCCTTTTGGATTTCCTTCTGTCAAATGTCTACACTTTTGCCCATTAAGAATTGCACCATTTATGTTTTTCTTTTTGATGCATAGAATTTATTTATGTATTCTGAATACTAATTCTTTGGCAGTTATATTTGTTGAAAATTTATTTCCCCCACTCTGTGGCTTGTATTTTCTTTGGGATAGTTTTTGATGAGTAGACATTCTTAATTTGAATGTAGTCTAATTCTTATTCTTTTCTTTATAGACTTCTCTTTTTGTGTCTTGCATAAGAAATTTTCCCTACCCTAAGAGCACAAAATTATTCTTTAGTTTTTTTAAAAATTTTGATTTTTCCTTTATACATTTAAGTCTTTAATACAGTGGAAACTGATGTTTTTCACAGCAGAGATAGGTGGGTGGGGAGAGGTGGGCAAAGGGAGTGCTACTGGCATCTAGTGGGGTAGAGGTCAGGAATGCTGATAAATATCCTACAATGCACAACAAAGAATTATCCAGACAAAAATGTCAATAATGCCAAGATTGAGGAATTCTTAGAGTAGTGGTTTATATAATACAACTTTAACCAGTATTCTTAAATACTTTATGTGTGCTTTAAAAGAAAGTATATAATTTTGGGCTCTGTGTTCTATGTGCTTCTTTAAGTTAACCTAGTTAATTTTGTGGTTCAAGCTTTCATAATTTTACTGATTTTTTGACTATATGATTTATCATTATTAAGAAAATTGTTACAATCTCTCAATGTAAATTAGTCTAGTTCTTATAGTTCTGTGATGTCTTGCTTTAAATAATTTGAGGTCCGTTGTTAGGTGAAACAAGATTAGAACTCATCTGTCTTTCTGGTGATTTGAAATGTTATTTTTAAGTGACTATCACTTTCTCTGCTACTATATTTTTCCTTAAGTCTATTTTGTCTAATATATTTTTATAAACACATCTGGCTTTTAAAATTTGCTTAGTAGTCATCAGTTATAATCCTTACAATCCATTTATTTTATCTTTTCAGTGTTGTTATATTTTACGGTGTCTCTGTAAACACTATGGAGCCCCCTTCCTCCCTCTCTTCCTTCCTTCCTTCTTTCCTTCCTTTCTTTCTCTCCCTCTCCCTCTCTCTTTCTTTCTGTTACCAATTGATATGTTTTTTAAATTGTGATAAAATACATATACCATAAAATTTAGCATTTGTACCATTTTTAAGTGCCCAGTACAGTCATGTTAACTATATGTACATTGTTATGTATCAGATCTCTAGAACCTCTTCATCTTGCAAAACTGAAACTCTGTGCCCATAAACAACAACCCCCATTTCCCCCTCCCTGCCAGTATCTGGTAACCACGTTGTACTTTCTGTTTCTATGAGTTTGACTGCTTTAGATACCTCACCTGAGTGGAAGCATTTGGTGTTTGTATTTTTGCGACTGGCTTATTCCACTTAGCATAATGCCCTCAAGGTTTATCTATGTTGTAGCATATGACAGGATTTATTTCTTTTTTAAGGTTGAATAATATTCCATTGTATGTATGCTCTACATTTTCTTTTTTCTGAGAGAATATATTTATTTTAAATAAATTTTTTCCCAAAGTCTTTGGTATGCACTTTGATACAAATAGCACTTACATATGGAGGGAGATGTTAAATAGTTTCAAACAGATGGAAATGAAACGTACTTGGAAAACATAAATTCAGATTCTGTAATAAATAAAGGAACACCACTCCCTATATGTGATAACCAAGTCATACTTAATAATATTCACTTGTCTTGACCAATGAATTTTTCTAATACTTTACAAAACAAAAAATAAAAGTTTCTTTAAGAATAATCAAGTTCCTCTTAAGAAGTGAGAATTACCTACAATTGTACTAGACTTAGGCAAAAAAGTGTTAACACAGCAAACCAGAAACACCATATATGAGATTCTAATGCAAATGTTTGTTCTTTCCCTTTTAAAGGAAAACGATTGAAAATCTTCCCCCAGGTAGGGGGACGTCAGCAGTACTTTTGAGTGCCTGAGTGACTGATTTCTGCTTTGCATAGCCCTAGGCCTGTGGATCACTTTCTCCTGGTTCTCTGCTAGGCTGGGCTGAGCAGTTGGCTCCTTATATTTAGTCCCCAAAACCCAGTTTGATTACTTTCTTGTTTGACTTTTACTTTCTCTGCGATTTTATCAACTAGAGAAACAAAATGTTGCCTTCACTCAGTGCGTGGTAGGTAATGCTGCCTACTCTACCTATAAACTTAGTATGGCTTCTCTGGGTGCTTGTTTTGTTTTTACTTGAGAATGCTGTAAAACTCTTTACTTGAGGTCTCCACTGGGAACAGATTTCTCTCATTAGACAGAATCATACTCAACATGATAGCATTGAAAGAGTTGCTCAATTCCCATCTCCAGACTCTCATCTCTGCTCCATCGTCAGAGCAGTTCAGCTTCTGTTCCTGTTGAGCCCCATGTCACGTGGTATGAATAGTCAGAATTGGACTGTGCCTGAGTTTTTTTTTTTACCACATTTTCTTTATCCATTTATCCATTGAATGGACATTTGTGTAGCTTCCACCTCTTAGCTATAGTTAACAATGCTGCAGTGAACATGGATGTGCAACTATCTCTTCGAGATCCTGTTTTCAATCTTTTTGGATATATGCCAACGACTGAGATTCCTAGATTACATGGTATATCTATTTTTAATTTTTTGAGGAATCTTCACACCGTTTCCCATAGTGGCTGTATCATTTTACATTCCCACCAGTAGTGCACAAGAGTTCTGGTTTTCTAATTTCTACCAGCACCTATTTCCCCCTTTTTAAAAATAGTAGCTATCCTATAGGGTGTGAGGTGATTTCTCATTGGGGGTTTGATTTACATTTTCCTGATAATTAATGATGTTGAGCATCTTTTCATATGCTGGTTGGCCATTTGTATATCTTCTCCGGAGTATATCTTTCTTGTTAAGTTGTGTGGGTTCTTTGTATGTTCTGGATATTAACATGTATGGTTTGCAAATATTTTCTCCCATTTTGGAGATTGCTTTCACTCTATTGTTTCCTTTGCTGCACAGACGTTTTTAAGTTTGATGTAGTCCCATTTATCTATTTTTGATGTTGTTACTGTTGTGCGTTTGGTGTCATATCTAAGAAATCATTGCCAAATCCTGAGTTCTGAAACTTTTGCCCTATGTTTTCTTCTTTTATAATTTTATAGTTTTGGGTCTCACATTAAAGTCTTTAATCCCTTTTGAGGATTTGCCTTTATTTTAAATCCAGTAGGATACTCTTTGTCTTTTTTTTTTTTTTTTTTTTGTGGTACGTGGGCCTCTCGCTGCTGTGGCCTCTCCCGTTGTGTAGCACAGGCTCTGCACGCGCAGGCTCAGCGGCCATGGCTCATGGGCCCAGCCGCTCCCCAGCATGTGGGATCTTCTCGGACCGGGGCATGAACCCGTGTCCCCTGCATCGGCAGGTGGACTCTCAACCACTGCGCCACCAGGGAAGCCCACTCTTTGTTTTTTAAATGAGTCATTTAGTGCAATTACACATACTGTAATCACTAATATTTTTGTTTTATATCTATCATCGTATTTTGTGGTTTTATTTGTACCACCTTTTAAATTTTGTACTTTCTTCCCTTGCCTTTTAATATCTATTTATGACTTACCTGAATCAACCAGCACTGTGGTGGCTGCCAAATAATTCTCATCTACTTCCATTATTCTTTCTATATTTACAAGTTGTCATTCCATTGTAAAAAGGGGCTTTTTCTTCTTCCCAAAATATTTATTACTTTATTTAAATCATTGTAATCCATTTATTATTCTTATTTTCATGTTAAAATTGGCCGAGATTTGGCAGTTAGAGCCTATTCCAGCTGGCTGCTGTCATATTGACATGCCGCTATCATTCTTCGGAGGTTCCTTTATTTTTGGCACAAGATCCAGGTCCATCCTGTGCTTTTCATGTCCCAGTCCTGGAATTAGCTATTTCTACCAGTTCTACCAGGAACCCCAGTTCTTTGTGGATGATCGTATATAGTAAACCAAGATCTGGGTGTTCAATGTGCTCATTGTTATGTATGTCTTCTTGTTTCTAGGCTCTCTCAGTAAACAAGGTAGGGAATGTATGGGTGTAATACATATTTATAAACAAATAATCAGAAAAAACATTTGTCACACACAGATTTATGTTCCTATATCTATTTTCATCTATTTCTAAAATCTAGCTAGCTAGCTAGCTAGCTAAGTAGCTAACTAGCTAGTATCTATCTCTCCTGTGAGTGTGTATATTTCCATTCCCAATCCAGTAATACCACTGTGTTCATTCTAGCTTAGTTTCACCACACTCTGTGTTCTGATAATGAAAAACCTGACTTCCATTACGCTCAATGTATTTACTTACTTGTCCAGTCTTCTTGTATGTGATCAATATCTCCAACATGCTAGCTACCTCCCTGGCCTTGGCTTTCTGCTGTGTTCGCAGACTATGGTCTTGCCACCTCCTCCTCTGCTGACTGCTCAGCTGACCCCCAGCCCCACTCCACCTCCTGAGACAAACTGCATCCTCAACCCCACCAGTTTCTGATATGTCTTTGAACCCCCAACATACCACCAATTCCTTGACTCCCCTGCTTTCTTCAGCCTTGGCCATGTTCCACAAGCAGCCAAGGAAAGGCAAAGAGGGAGGAGACAGCATGGTCCAGAAACTGAAAGCTGGAATTTATCTATGTATTTAATGCCCACAGCCTAAACCAGGTTTTACTGTTCTGCTTCTACCTTGAATTTCCCCTTTTCATTTACTTCTTGGTCTCAGAATATCTTACTTTCTCACCAACTAATGGATGTGTTTAAGAAGATTATTAAAAATTACTTTATCAAAATTTTTAGTTGTTTTTAAAGTTTGGCCTGGGTACTCGGTTCTCTGTAAAGCCAGAGACAGAGCTGGAGGTATATATTTAAATGTAATATCTGAGGTTTTAACATTTTAACCAAATGAATGAATTTTGAAATCGGTATAAGGGCCTGGTTTTTTGAAATTGGGAAAGGAAATCCTACCCTAAGTGACATTTCCAAAGGCATATACTAAAAAATTTGAAAGGAGAGTCCAGATTTTTGCATGTGTCCTAACTTTCCACTAGTGCTCTATCTTAATTGCAAAAATAAGCAGAGAGCAATATAATTGCTAGAAGGAGGAGAATAAGTGTAGGAAGGTATTCAGGATTTTCTACCTCAAATGAACCAGAGTAACTTTCTTGGATTTGCATTTTATTTTTCTTTATTCCACTTTACTAGGAGAAAGTGTTCCTATGCTAGAAATAAAGATTGAAATCACTGATTGAATAGATGAGATATTTCTTTGTAGAGAGAAACTCGCCTTTTCAGGCATCTTATTTTCTTATCCTATGACAACGAGAAAATACATGAGAGTCATTTTTTGTGTTCTGTGTGCCATCCTTTATCCAGATATTATAACTGTTTTCCCCGATTTATATATTAGGCAATTAAAAGGTTGTATGGCCAAGCTTTGTAAGTAGTAAAGAGCTATCTAGTTGGAATATTCCACCTGAGACCATAATTGTCTCATACTTCCCAATGTAATTTTAAATAAGTTAAAAAATATTTCTGCATTTTATTCATGGGATGTGAGAATAAGTCATACTGTGATGGATCTGCACCCATTCCTTCCTGTTCCTCTTTCCCCTTCCAAGAATTAACTCAGTAGGGTGGCCCAGGTACCTTGGAAAATGTTGACTGCTCCCCAGCAATAGTCCTCAGTTGCCTTAAGCCAGTAGGCACATTCTTTTAGTCTCTGGATCACTGTCATACGTCCAGGGGTGGTGGGTATGGTCTTTAGGAGTACAAAGAATCTTGGCGTTCCCATTTGGGATGCTTAGACAGAAGTACGTATTCTCACTGTCTCTACAGGTGGCAGTGGGGGAATGTGGTCCTGACTGCTTCTGGCGGACATTCAGCAGTAGTGTTGGAAAGGAAACTTGAGTTGAAGCAGATATCCCAGAGAGCAGAGCAGAAAGAAAAAGGAGTCACCACTAAATCCACCAACAGTGGAGCCTACTTATCTCTGGACTTCCACCTACTGGGGCTTATAAACCCTTTCTTGATCCTCACAACATAAAAAAGTCCCAAATCACAGAAACATTAAAGAAAAAATCACAATGGAATGAAACCAAACCAACAAAGCGTATAAATCATGAGAAAAATTTGACTCTGACTAAAGATAAGAATTAGACAAGAGTATCCATGCTTTGCAAAAGTTGGTCAAATGAGAAGAAATCTTTTTGTAAATAGGCTTTACGATTTTTTTGGTCATAAATGAATAATGAATAACGATAGCTTATTAACTTTTAGATGCATTAAAGATGCATTAAAGGAGCAACACAATGGCAGATCCAAAGTGGTTTAGGCAAATTTACCCTTGCAGGAGTGCACAATTAAAAGCTTAGTATCAGCCATTAACATACTCTGGTCACATCACTAATACCGCATTTAGAAGTCTAAGATTTTCTTGTTTGTTTTAAGGTCTATCCAGTTAGGGCACAATTCTTTTTTGAGTCCATACCGAAGGTGTCTGTAAGCAATTTTGTGGATGACAAGGAACTTTAAGAGACAAGGTGAATCTAAGCTGGGCCCAGACTTTATCCACATAGCCAGAGATATTAAGGCAGTCTTTTTATTAACAAAAAATCTTGACATGAAAATACCAGCAGAAAAGACAAATATTGTATTATCCCATTTATATGAGTTACCTAGAATAGGCAAATTCATAGAGAAATAAAATAGAGTAGAGATTACCAGGGTCTGGGGGGAATGGAGACTGGGGAGTTACTGTTTAATGGGGAAGGCATCTCTGCTTGGGAAGATGAAGAAGTTCTGGAGATGGATGAATTGTTGCACAATATTGTGAATGTACTGAATGCCACTCAACAATGGTTAGATGGTAAATTTTATGGTATATATATTTTACCACAATAACCATTGATAACACAAAATATGATGCATAAATTCAATTATAAATGCTTCCATTTTTTTTCCCCCAACAATGAGAGTCTATGTGGGATGGCCGGCAGGATGAACAGAAGCCGGGTGCGTGTTCAGGAGGGGCCAGGAGAAGCAGTATGTGCCTGGGTCAGGATAGATTCTCTCTTTCTCTTTTAAAAAGGTTTTACTGTTTTATTTGCTGTGCAGAAATTGTCATTAACTAATATGACTTCAAAGCAACTTAGTTTTAAAAAAATGCTAGACACTTTTTGATATCACTTGTATGTAGAATCTAAAAAAATGATACAAATGAACTTATTTACAAAACAGAAATAGACTCACAGACATAGAAAACAAACATATGGTAACCAAAGGGGAAAGGGGAGAGAGAGGGATAAATTAGGAGTTTGGGATTAACAGATACACAGTACTATATATAAAATAGATAAACAAGGACCTACTGTATAGCACAGGGAACTATATTCAATATCTTGTAATAACCTATAATGGAAAATAATCTGAAAAATAATATATATATATATATTCACTTTTTTGTACACCTAAAAACTAACACAACATTGTAAATCAACTATACTTCAATTTTAAAAAAGTTAGACATAAATGTCTAGATTTTAAAATATGATGGAGGGCTTCGCTGGTGGCGGTGCAGTGGTTGAGAGTCCGCCTGCCGATGCAGGGGACACGGGTTCGTGCCCCGGTTCGGGAGGATCCCACATGCCCCGGAGCGGCTGGGCCCGTGAGCCATGGCTGCTGAGCCTGCACGTCCGGAGCCTGTGCTACACAACGGGAGAGGCCACAACAGTGAGCGGCCCGCGTACCGCAAAAA